>NC_052506.1:70930766-71530766 GCF_014356525.2 Nilaparvata lugens
AAGTGTGATGAAGTGGATGTGAACTCCGCTTGTTTGATGAGAATTTCTAAATGGAACGATTCTGTGATTTTGAGAATTTCTAAATGGAACGATTGCGTGATCTTGGGGAAAGAATACAGAAGGCAGGATCTAAATGGAACGAAGTGTGTTTCTTTATCACAAACTATACAAATAAATGAAGATATAATTACAAGACTCGTATTGATAAGGCCACCGGGCTGGCAAACCAATGAGACACCAGGAGACCAAATTTAAGGCAGATTCACTTCCCTCACTTTCCTTTCCAGTGTCTAAGCGAGTAGCCGGGCAAAAATCTTTAAGGCGCTTTTTAAAATACATTAGGATTCTGTAGATGACACACCTGCCGGACAGTAAGATCATTGATTATCCCTCATCAAATATCTGTGTTTATTAATTTCATGTTTAAAGTTGTTTTTACTTTTCATCAATTAAGAAATATTTACCTATTTAAGTTCGCCTCTCTTCTTTAGATACCTTTCTCCCTTAATTGCGACTTCAATATAATTTTGGTTATCCTTACAGGCAAGACCGTCTTATTGCACCGATTGTGATAGCTGTGGTAGACTATCAGTTTCCAATGGGAGGAATGTTGAACGTTGGAACTGGCCATTCTGCTAACAGGCAGCTTTGAGCTGCAAAATAGCTTTTCTCGGTATTTTAAAACCAAAACTGAAGGTCCACTCATCTCTCAACCAGAGAGTATAGATAATGTTACATTCATACTCTAATATTGTTCTCAACATAACATAACGGCTCCCAACTCAAGCAAAATTCCACAGCTCGTGAGAACATCATCCGCAGGAATCGAATGAAATGACAGTAAAATTAATGAAATTCATCATCCTAAACAAATTAAATCGTACTCAATTGCTTTCTTTTGTCGTTGAAATATTTTTCCACAATAAATTAATTTCAATCAATAATAATTATTATTATTTATGTATATCTCGAAATTATAAATCGGAAGGAACATAACTCCGTTTTGACAATGATACAATAATTATTATTATCAAATGATGCATAATTATTACACTAATATGTATAGTAATATAGTTTTTGCTCCTTTCACACGAAAATGTACCTCTTTCATTTGTAGCTAGTTAATAAACTATTTTTATTACTTCCGGAAGGCAAGATGAGATCATTCAGAAATGTATTGGTAGATAATAAATAATATTGTGTTCAACGTTGGAGTTGAAGGCTACTTCATGTATGTGTATGTGTATGCTAAATGTTCCTGGTGACCCAAATACATGTATTGCAGTACAATGCTGTGGTCGTTAGCATAAACTATGATGATTTACGAACTGAGCTGATTCAGGTATTACCCATCATAATCTAATGCCAAGGCAAGGTAAATAGGCTAGCCGTAGAATAATCACATTTCTATTTAGACTTTAAATAATTACTATTGCATTTTCCTTGTTTTAACCGGAACATGTTAAAATGAATTATTGTACGGCATGCATTTTACTCAAGACAATTCAATTATCCATTGAATAATATAAATTTGTTGAATTCAGGTATTATAAAGGAGAGTACAGAGTATACATGACCGAATTTCATTCTGCTGGGTGTCTGCCGTCCAGTCAATATGATTTAATACACACCATCTAAATCCAATCGCTTAATACCCCCCCACCAGTTGAGAAAACAAATAGAGAAGCTTTATTTTAATTCTCCACGTTATAATATTCACATACGTTATACAATTCAGGTAAAAACAGCAGGCGTTCGCCCAAATCTGCTTTAAACCTTGATTTAGAATACACTGTCTAGAGGTTGTAAAAATATAACTTTGATTCTGTATTTGAAAGCACACTCTTATCCTCTATCTCGTCTATTATGGAAAAATCTCTTGATTTTTTTCCGTTCTCTGTACGGGTGCATTGCAGACTACGCATTATGTATTTGATTTTATCGTGAACCGATTCTTAGGGTATCATTATAAACATAGCCAATCATTATCATCCCTAAACTGTTGAGATTATAGAGGTAAATTAACAAAATGATTTTTACTCGGCTGCTCTTAAGTTTTTTCAAATAGGAAAAAAGAAAGAGTATCTCTGTAAGTCTAGTGACATCGCGACCCGACCAATACCTACTATTACCTAAGTAATACCTAAGTAATAGTAGGTATTGACCCGACGCGACGTGACATGACGTGACCCGAGTCTACTAGATGAGTTGAAATCACATGATCATATGATGTTCACACGTGCTAGATTCGTCTTAATGTGAATAATAAATACCATATGATAGTAAATCATCTAGCAAATTCGAGTCACGTCATATCACGTCGCGTCTCGATCAATACGCGACTAACTTAAAGGATACGAGTTTTTTTAAAGATTTGTTGGTCTACACAGGCATCTTACCTGTACGTGTACGTGTCGATGTATAGAACGATACTGTAGAAGCAACTACAAGGAACATTAACATGAACAATAAAAATGTTAGATCGAGATCAAACTCAATATGAGAAAAAATAGTCTATTCTTGTTCATTCGAAAAATCTCTAAAAACACTTCTTATTTTGCAATTCCAATCTTTGATTTTTGTGGTTTGTAGCTCTATTCGATGAGCTTTTATTCTGTGAATTTTCAACCTCTCCACAGAATTAGCGTTCTTTATTAGCATAAACTCCAGTGCTTCTTCCAGTCTAATATCTATCAATTTTGTACTCTCAGCTCTCACTCACTCTCTTTCTTTCTCTCTCTCTCAATCTCTCTCTCTCTCAATCTCTCTCTCTCTCTCTCTCTCTCTCTCTCTCTCTCTCTCATTCTCTGTTTGTCGATGTCCTATCACTGCTCTATCTATGACACTGTACTACTCTAATTCTTTGGAAAACTGATTATTCTCACATGCTTCAAGAATCTATTGAAGGACATTTGATCAATTTTGTCACACACTAATTGACTCTATTTTGCTTTCCCAACAGCGATCATCTAATAGCTTGTAGATTGAGTAGCCTACTTCAATTGGTATTCAATTGATTTTATAAATAGAATGTCGTTTCTCATTGGAGGCTTTAGAAAGGATTGAGAGAAAACTAACAGTATTCTACTCTTAATGAAAATATTTCTCTTTATGCAATTCGATTTAACGATTCGATAGAAACTCGGATACAAACTTAGCTTCGTTTCTATCTGTAGCTTACTCCTTACAAAATATTGAGTATTTTACATTAGAGTTTCATTGAATTCTGAAGAACTATTAGTCATTGTTTGATGTTTTATAACGTTGTTTACCTGTGAAGCAGTTTGTCAAGATTCCATTTCAAATACGCATATTGCATTAGGAAAAATTTCGTGCTACTATATATAAGTAGACCTACCCATTTAATGAAAAGCTAATGCCGTAATGTTCAAGGAGAAAAACAAAATTTAAAAAATGCTATATATATATAATGTCTGGGAACATGTTGTTTCGATTATTATAAATATTTCATCAAACTCTGAAATAAGCTACTGATGCTACTGCACGTTTAAATATAAAGTGACTATCGGTTTTGAAATGTCAAAATCTCTTCATTATAAGGTCTCATAATGTCGATATTATGTCTTTGCAATACATACCTATAGATTTTTTAAACTCATGACTGCCAAAGTACAAAATATTCAAATATTACAACTGTTATAGTTATAGGCCAAGTACAAGAGCATATCAACTTCGCAATTATTAGTTTCCCAAAACCTACAGTATACCTACAATCGCGGAATTGAAGAAAAATCTTCTTAACATGGTAAAACTATTTTTGTATCATTTCATTAACTAGAAATAATAGGTCGTCTGTAAACCCGTGCAACGCGTTGCCACTATCTTAGTATTTAGTACTTGATGTGGAAAACCCATTTTTTACTTCTTTCCCATTTTTGATCAAATCAATTTTTCGTAGAACCGTATACGCACATATTAAAGGGAACACAAACTGCATGTCATTTACTACCTCAGTGCCTATCATTAGTTTTTCAAACGATTTTCAATATAATATACTTCACCATATTATAATGATTATACAATAATCTATATCTATTGCTGGGAAAAGAAGATTAAGTTGATGGTGATCCCGGCTATTGACTCATAACCATAACTAAATTTTTTTGGCCTACATTAGTAACGTCGTATATAAATAACTTTCTCAACAGCACTCGATTCCCAGCAACTATTCACATTAATTTGTAATTTTCATGAGTTTTCGCATCAGATTGTATCTGAATCTTTTCATTGGGTCGAAGTAACTACAGGAAACGCAACAGGAAAAATGGTGGAAACTATTAAAGAGCCGAGGAATTACAATTGAAAAAGGCATGTTAAGAATTTGAACTCTACGTTTTCCTTTGTCAACAAGAATAGACTACTGTACTTAAAACGATTAACTAATGCCAGTTTCAGTGTATTTTTAGAAGCGACTGTTGTGCGCCTATAACAAGCGTAAATTATCACACCCGAACGTTGACGAAACAGGTTCTGTCAATCACACTGATTAGAATGTTTTCCTTTTTTCAACACAAGCGCGAGGAGCTGCTGAGATGTAAAATATTATTCTTATCTTCAGTCTTCAGTTTATCGTTTTAGTCGCTATTGAACAGGTTTGAAGCTCTCCTGACTCTCTTCGCTGCATCAAAAGCCGAAACCCACAGTTGAGTCTTATGAGAAGTCGTCCATATACAATCTAATCACTTGGTGTGTGGACTCTTGAACTAAAAACTCCACTCGTCAATATCGCGTAGTTCAGTGTCATCAGTATTTGTGATAAAGTGCATTACACTCGTCAAGTTATCAAGTTCTGAATGTCTGTTTCTCACTGTGCTTTTTTACCAAGAGTAAGTTGAATCGACGAATAAACTCATAAACTGTAATTAATCCAAGTTTTATGATTTTTCTAATCTCACAAAATATAGCTCAGCTAGGCCTAGTATATGATGGAATTTGACTATACAATATATGAATGTCATTAATTTAATTTCACTTCCTCATAATGATAATCTACAAAAAACAACGAACATGAAGAATTGTCACAGAATGTAATTTTCTCTCTAGACTATGGGAACTGCTTTATCAAAGTACAGTACCTACTTTAAATGAAATACAATCGAATATATTGATAAACATCTATAATGCAGTCAGTACAATCAGTAACTATAATTATTTTTGTTGTAGATGCATTTGCATTCGTTTCTTTCCTATATACTATTTGTGCTATTCATACAAATTTTATTTACAGTACTTGATTATTTTATGTATGATGAGCTCCGTCTGAAGAGCTCCTTCATTATTCCCGGTTTTGATTTTAAACGGCCCTCTCTTTACTAAAAAACAATCTTCCTCATTCTTTTTAGTCAATGCTTTATGATTGGAGTTATTCATCTGACAAGAGCATCATCAGGCAAACAATATAAACTGGATGAAGATTACATAACTAATGCCATTTTATTTGGAGAAATTTTGTATTCGATCCGTCGCCCACTGCGATTAGGTTCACAAATTAATGATAAATTGAGTTCTAATATATATCCCTACACAGCTTGGATATTTATTTGAATTATTGGTAAAGTAAACTTTACTGGACGCTTAATTGAATACAAGGTGTATTCAATTAATTTCTATTGAATTGTTGAGTCAATTATTCCCTTCTCACACTCCAGCAAGATCATTGACATTGTTACAACCCTCCCATTGTTACAACCCCTATCAACTGAAAGCATATCAGTCTTTTATTAATAATATTTGACTTCAATGAATGATTTTGATATACTGTATTCATAATCAATGCGCATCGATTGAGGATACGCTATATAAAAGCTTAGGTACGTACATTTTTAAAGTTTGTGATAGGCGTAAAACGGTAATAGGGAAAATCAGTCTCTTTCTGCTCTCTCTTAAAATATTTGCCAAGAATTCATTACCCTTCTCCTAGTCCAAATCATGGCGCTTAAGTATTCAGTCTACAAAGAAAATTTCATCACCCTTCAATATTTTTATTTGATGAACATATAACATGATAGATTAGCTTATAATCTAAATAGTAATATTAATAATGCATTCAAAATACAGAGTCTCTGTAAAGGCGGCCTACTAGTGAATGTTGAAAAATTGATATTGACAGGATATCGAAAAAGGACGTGGCTATGAGAGGGAACGTATTATTTTTCCATACAGAACAAACGATTTGGAATTATCAATCATCATAATATATATCACATAGAAAAAAAATAATCTGAAAGATCAGTTTTGAAATTTGTAAGTCTTCATTGGGCTGAAAAGAACTCTCTCTCTAGTTGTTAACCCTCGATTATTGATTGTTATTGGTGCTAATACAAATCAATTAAATTCCTACTGTAGTCTGTAGTGTAAATTGTCAGAGTAGTGTAGGCCTACTGTTTCCAATGTGTACCAAGCCTGAATATTTCCATCACAATCAATCAATTCAAATAGATTACTCAAACTGAAAAATCAATATTGCGCTCCAAGTACCATGGGATTTGAAACATGTGCTGAGAGAGTACAGTAAATTAAATTAATTTAATTCAATTAAATCAATAGTGTTTGAGTAAATTGTGTTAAGTAATGAGAATCTTTGTATCTTTGATTACTCAATTCGTGCTGATAACTGTTAACTAGGTAATTTTAATTGTAATGTGAATATTTACTTTACCACTCGAAAGAGGAAATAGACCTAGAACTGTGAGAAACAGTGCATTCAGAATCTTTGATTGCTCATCCTTGATATTTGATTTCTGTTACTGGCTGTAGAAAGTGAATCTAGAAATAAACATTATATAAGAAGTATTCAATGTTATTGATTGTAGTGAGATGCTTGATTGTGAAGTGAATGTGTTAAACAACAGAACAGTGGAGTGAACTTTTAATTGAAAGGGGGAAATGGCCGATAGTGAACGGGATTCATTGCATCAAGATGCGGGGAAGTCAAGTGAAAGTGATAAAGATTTAGTGGTGTCTCCCTCTCCGGTTATCGAGTGTCAGCAGTGTATTTCAGGGGAGAAAATTGACAGTGAAGTTGGATGTGCCATCGGTGTCGACGTTCCCGATGAGGATTTCGAGAAGCAGCTGCAGCTGCAGCAAGAGCTGGCCTACCATCAGCAGCAGAGTCAACATAGTCACCATCAGCATCACGGAATCATTTCATCCATTCTCAAGCCGATAAGGTAATCAGATAATTGCTGCTTTCAACAGGATGACTAATGCACTAATCATTAAAATTTACAGTTATAATTATGTTGGTTTTATTTTTTCTACGGGAATTCCTTTCATACTAAATAATGTACTTATAGAGCTAATAACCTTGGGTTCGAATTGGAATGCAATTTCATCTTTATCTTCTCTCCGGATTTTTTTCACAACAAATAGAGTAAGAATTAGGTACTTATAGAAGTAGGTAACAGAGAGCTTGGTAGACAATAAAGCTTCTCTTCTCTCTGAAAATTCCCATAACAAATCACAAACTCACTAACTCAAATTATACCTACTGGTACAAATAAGTTACTGAACCGGATTTTCTTCTCAACAATAAATAGAGAAAGAAGTAGGTCCTAACAGAGAGCTTGGTAGACAATAAAGCTTTTCCTTTTCTCTCCGAAAATTTCCATAACAAATCACAAACCAACTCAATTTTTATATGTAGTGGTACAAATAAGTTACTGTATAGGCCTACACGATGATACTTCGTATTTTTCTGTTCAACTTATTCTGTACTCGAATACTGTTTAGACCTAGAATTTTACGGAAGTACTCTTTTCCCATTCACATCAATTGGTGAAAACAAACAACTCAAACAATTCCATATCAACAAGATCAAAGATCTTCATTGGAAAAAGTATGAGGATAGTTTTATGAACATTCAAATTTAAAAAAATTGAAGATCAAAGAATGGGTTGGAATAAAAAGTTTTCTATCATTACATCTTTATAATAGAACCTGAAAACCAAAGCCCTCAATCCAGTTCATGTTTCTATCTTAATAACGATCAATTATTGCATTGTTGCCAAGTCGAGGTTCGGTACTTAGTGATCAGATATCAGAACAAACTTGTATTTTGATTAGAATTAAATTTAATGTTCAACCTGAAACAATCTCGTAATAATATCATCACAAACATATAATCATTTAATATGGGAAGGAGAAGGAACTAATATTAAGTCTTTTATATTGAGAAGGAACCTTTTAATCCAATCATTTCGATTTTCGCAGTATGAAATTATAATTTCTTCTGGTTTCCTTATTATTTTTCATTTACATCATCTACCTATCTGCAAAGAGCTTCTCAGTGAATGATTACATTAAGAATCTGAAATGAATTTAGAAGCTTATCATTGAATATAAGTGTTCACTCATTAGTGAAATTTTCTACTGGAGTATTTTGTAATTTTGTAGGCTTGATTGTAAGATTAGCCCACTTTCCTTTTTACATTGTGATATTTTCATTCATCTATTGAATAACATATGTATGCCATTTTAGAAAAATACTTGCTGTACACCCAGAATACACACGTGGTACCTTTTTATGGTACTTACGGTACGAGTACATTTACACATCACCCTTCTACATCCAATTTTTCACTTTCTCAAAAACCCCTTACTAAACAATATCATATTCACTGCGGACCATGTCTCTTTAATGATTTGAAATCTTTATTAATATTAATGGTGCGATAAGTCTCTTTTCTCATCCATTTGTATAGAAATACAAATATATATTATATATATATTATATTATCAACATAATACTATATAGGTATTATACAGAGGATAAAACCAATTAGATCGAAATGAAAACTGGAGAATGATAGAAATGATATGTTAATTATGAATGACGTCGGTTGATGGTTATGATGTTAGCAGGCTGGACAAAAATGAGGAAGAGGGAAAGATAGTGTTCCAGGATAACAGGAATATTTTGGCTAGACGCTTCAGGTGAGTGCGACACTGCACTGTATTTCTGCTGACTTGCAAAAAATTCATCATAGCTGATTTGCAACCTGCTGCCACGGCTCTGTTAGTGACAGGAACGCCGCTGGAACGAATTTAATTGGCCTGATGCGTCATGGCAGATACACGTAATGAATCAATGTACAAAGCAATGTACGCAAGAAGATCAAATTAATATTTGCTTCATTATTAATCACCAACTTCAATTCACTATACTAGAATATTGATGTGCTCTCACTCGACTTTTGGGTTGGTTTTTTTTCTCTTGAAATTTTTGATTGATAATCTATATTCCATAATCTCGTAATATGTGAACTCATCCATACCTCACTATGACCCAAAGGTATGTATAAATAAAGGCTTTCATTCAATATTGCCGAAAATCATTCAATGTGAACAATTATGCAATATTATTAAACATTTATGATTGAGTAGAGTTTATTATAATAGGATTCATATAGTTATCCCAATTAGATATGGCAACGGATAGTTTTTATTTGGATGTGAATGTGATAAATCAAGTTCCCAAAAGTCGAGTGTGTTGAACTCAGCCTCAACAACAAAAACACTGCTAAAAACTTATTCTTGCTATAGAATCATAATATTGATTGTATTAACTTACAGCAACAAATACTTGTATTCATCACAATAGATGTACTCGTATAATAACACACTTAGCTTCCGAACACCATACGAACACCCAGAGTCTTCATCATCAACTTCTATTAGATCTAACCATAGATTAGGTTCTACTTTGACTACTGGTGGAACATACCAATAACAATTTTCATTGTCAGGGTCATATTTTAATAGCAAGCACGAACAAGAGCAACAATATTCTAGAAATACCTAGTTGGAAAAATTGTCTTAGGTAATGTAGAAGAGAAAAAATTGACTGCTCTAGAATTCTAAGAAACATAACAAGTAGTATTCGTTATTTAGTTGAAATTAGAAAAGCGTTTTTCTCATTATTGGTTTATCAATAATGTTTTAGAGATTTTACCTGCATCTATTACATCTTCTGACACTATAGGTATTGATTCGTTTTTGATGATAAGAAGGATGAAAGCTCTAGCACTATTAATTGAAGTGGAATGCATGCTTCTGTACTCCATATTACAAATATATCATGTCACTCTATATCTGATACATATTAGCATAGAGAAAAGATAGCATAAGAAGATATCCCATGGTAGAGGGCGTTTATATTTCAAATTTCACGGAACACGGAACTCACACCGATTATCTAAGTGTGTAGATCTTTTTCGTAAAGCTATGTGACGCTGGTTTGGGTAGTCTCTCATACTGTGCCGTTCTTACACTCTCACCCGGACAAAACAGTAATGATAGACAGTAGTCGACACTAATCGGCTTCAATCATCAAAAATCAGCTTGCAATAATTGGAACATAAACGACCCAATCTTATAACATGGGATATTTTCTTATGCTATCTTCTGTCTGTGATATTATTCTTTGAAGCTGGATTCGCACACAACAGTGTTCAGTGAAAGTATAATTCCCATGAGTTCGAATTGGACTATTCACATTCAGCCTGGCCGAGCGTGTATGAATAATTCTAGAAGAACTTATGTGAGTTATATTTTACTATGACATCACTGTCACTGTTATGTGTAAATCCAGCTTAATTCATTCTAATTTAATTATGCGCATCCCAAAGATCGCTTCATGATATTTTTCATTTGCATGTTGAAGTTGTTGCGTTTTTCAATGCAACTAATAGAATAGTAAATAATATGTTGATTTTTAGGCATTTGATTTCTAGCTGTTCGCATTCAATCAGCCATGAAATTTGACCAATGATTTTAGAGAGGAGTGACAAAAGTAGAGCATTGGGCAGTTCTTGATAAGTAAAAACCTTTAAATCACGAAATAGTTACGCTCACACTCTCAGTGACACTCGATCATTATCTTGTCAAGAAACAAAACTATTTTGTGACTGATTATTATCTTCCCACCTGACAAAATAATCAACTTGACAATTATTATTGAACTTGAAGAGCAAAATAATTTCAAGGTACAAACTAAAAAATTCATTTTCAGAAGTTATATTATATTATATTTTACCATTATTTTTGATCATACCATTTATCAAACTTCAAATTTGAATGATTATCATCAGTCAATTATGTTAGGAACTATCATTTCAATTGGGAAGAAAACTCTCCCAAGATATTTATAAAACCCAGAAAATAGATGGTAGGTTGGCCTACTCTTTATTTTTATGCTACACTGTTTCTGAGCACTTCTATTTGTTTTTTTATAGAACGAGCGTAGTGATTAGGCGTACTTTTACGTTACTTACGTACTGTACTTTTATGCACCTATGACTAAAAAGGCTGGAGTCATTATCGTTGTACGTTTCTGGATGTGTTTTTATATGTTTGAAGATAATTTTCGAATTCTTACATTAATCAACTTCAAATTTTCAAAACATACTCTTTGAACCATTATACAGATCGAGTTCGTTGGACAATGAGTTTGACCTAGCTCCTTCGTATCCTTCGAAAAAGGATACGGGCTCAATATTACGATTATAATATAACACGTACGGTATGCAATAAATACAATCAATAGGCTAATCACGAGAGGAAAAATCGTATGAAAGTCGTATGGAAAATTGTAAATCGATTCAACCGGAGATTTCAATAGAATTATCTGACTATCTGCGGCATTTTGAGCGAGTTCTCCAGCCCGAGGTAGAAATAGAAAAGTTTATTACTGAGAAAGAAATGGTAGTTATTTCACATTCGGGGTAACTCCTTTACTGAGTAACGGTGAGTGAAATCAAGGCTAAGTTTATTAGGGTAAGTACTTTAAAAAAACTTACTCAATTGAGTATTATCCAAAAAAATACATAAATAAAAGAAATTCTGCAGAAAGGCTTTCCCTTCAAGTATTAAATTATAGACCAGAAGGTAAAAGATCAATTGGAAGGCCACGTAAAAGATGGCGATAAATCTAATACATGCAGTGTATGAATGTAAATTAATCTTCATAACTCTTTGAACTCACTAACTACTGTTAAGCTGTTTGTAAGTCGGAACTGGCAATAGCCTAATCCTTGAACGTAAGATGATGATGATGATGATGATGATGATGATGATGATGATGATGATGATGATGATGATGATGATGAGATGATGATGATGATGATGATGAGGAAGTATTTAGGCCCAAGTATTAGAATTTATTACCAAGTTAGAATTCTAACTTGTTCATTTGAATTATCTAAACTAAGCAATCCAAAAGCCTTACTAAACATTTTACTCTGAATATCTATTCAATTATCACTATAAACAGGTAGGCCTACTCTACTTTGGAGTTCTTCATGACGGTGAATCATACTGGTTATCTATTCCAGTTTGAGTACTATGACCTGTACGAATGACTTTATCTCAATCCATCAAATCTAATCGCCGGCCGAAGACCTAAAATCTGGCAAGTCTATTTTGACTGTTGTTTGAATAACATTACCTTATCTAGATTGAGATCAATCAAGAGTTTAGTCATTACAGTGCACCTTATTCTCACCCCTCAATGGAAGTGGTATTCTCAGACAGGATGAGTTGGTCAAGAGTCTAAATATAGATCACTTGAGAAATATTAGCTCAACAACAATTTTTATAATTGGATATGGAACCCATTCACTGACCTTTGTAGTTGTCTCCTATTCAAACCTGCCATATATCAGTCTATGCATGGTTCTCCGGTTCTCATTCTACAAGCTTTTATCCATATTATATATTATGTGTATCACAAAAAGATATAAATAAAAATATAAATCTCAGTAACATTTTAAATTATTTTATCACAACATGTTTCGGACATTAATGCCATTTTCAAGTAGGCTATATAATGCCACTAGCCGTCAGGCTCGCTTCGCTCGCCATATACGTCTAGCCAGGGGGCTCCGCCCTCTGGACCCCCGACTGGATCGTCCAAGAATGAGATCAGCAGGCTCGCTTCGCTCGCCTGCATTTTTATCATATTATATTAGGACAATCCAGTCGGGGGTCCAGACTAAACGTCTGGCTAAACAGATATGGCGAGCGAAGCTAGCCTGACGGCTAGTAATATAATATTCCCAGGATTGAAGTAGCAGTGCCCAATCAATTTTTCCGCGATAAATGCATTTAAATCTTCAACTTGGTGCCAACCTAACAAAATCAACTCAACTTATGCCAACCTGACAAAATTATTAATTTAGTTGCCAGTTAACAACTGTTTCGAAGAGGTACTCTATCTAGATTATAGTTCTATAGTAACATATGATATGGAAATTTCAATTCTAATTAAGAGATTGGGAGAAGAAGAATATACATGCTAAAAGACGAACTTTAAACCCTTAAAAACAACCCTTAGAGTTGAAATATTGCCAAAAGATTTCTTAGTGCGCCTCTAAAGGGCCAACTGAACATACCTACCAAATAAGAACATTTTTGTTCCGGTAGATTTTTAGTTATGCGAGTGAGTGAGTGAGTGAGTGAGTGCCATTTCGCTTTTATATATATAGATTAGTAGCCCTAAAGAAAAAAGGTAGTTTGCGTTGTGTTTGATTGAAAGACCTATACAAGGGGTGCCCACATGGTGGGAGGGGGGGGTTGGACGCAGACTGCTTCCATGAAATAAATTCTTGGTGGGGGTGGGCTCAGAATCAATTCTTGGGGTGGGGGTGGGGGTTGTTCGTCAGCAGTGTTTAAAATGATTATTGACAACCTTTTTTGGTGCTCCCAATATTTTCATTTGATGAAGCTGATTTCATTTTGAATTGTTTTTTGGTATACTTAAACTATATTAGGGTGTCTTTGGAGTTTGATCATTGTTCGAGGAAATGGCCTACATAATTATTCATTTCACAGCATATATCCTTGGAATTAATTTCAGGCATTGAGTGGTAATAAAGAGGTCTGCCACATGCTCATCATAATGTTGATATGATTGATTGAAAATATTATTCCACCAAATACTGTAATATCTATAGCGTACTCTATCCACAACTCCCACTTGAATAGTCATGACAAAAATATCTTAGTGTCTCTTTGTTTCACCAATTAACTTAGTTCACGTTATTATTATACTGGAATCAATTTTCCATTGGTAAACTTTAAAAGAAAATCAGTGTCTCAACTATATTCAAGAGCTCACTCCAAGACGAAAAACTAGTTCAAGTTATTATTTTTCTGGAACCAAATCACCATTGTTAAACTTTTCCAAAAAAGATCAGTGCCATAAATACATTGAAGAGATCGTTCCAGGGCGTATTCCGGTGGTATTCCGTGCAGGCGAAAATTTTGAGCTGGGCAGTCATTTGGTGCAAAACACGACCGTGCTTAATTTTTAGAAAGTTTTCTCACCTGGTCCAAGTAAGTAAAGGACCGATACGAAAGTTCAAACTGGCCACAGAACATTTTTATTGCAACACATCTAACAAAAACTATAGAACCGTATATTTTTTTTAGTTTGTGGCTTGTGACTTAATGAATTCCATTAATGTTGTGAGAAATTCTTGTGATATGAATTTGAAAACAAGATGGATCAAAGGAAATGTTAAAACTTCTTCTAAGTGATCTTAAGAGGTAAATCTATTTGGCAGGGAGTTGCTCCAGAGCCAAAATCCTTGCCGCTACACCACTGTTTCGCATAAAAGAATGAAAAAAATATATATATATATAAAAAACAGAAAAATATATATATATATATATTAAATTATTTGAATCAACCGTCAAGATTATATTCTAATTTGGAAAGATGGATTTTTCATGAGGCTATAGGGTTAAGCAAATGATTATTCTGACCAACTTTTTTATTTGAAACAATTAAAAAAATAATAGCCTTAATCAGTCGATTAATCAATAAATGAAACACATTTCAAAATTAATATCACGATATTTGCACTCGTCTTCAAACCTCGAAGTTTCTCAATTTTTTTATGTATGCTTTATGTTAGATAGTAACATTACTTTTTCGGAGAATTCACATTTTTTCCAATCTAGTTTTTACTGAATTTTACTTTTTTCAAAAAGTTCATACTACTACCACAAAATGAATTATTAGTTCGCATATAGGTTTCACTCAGCAAGAGGGAAATCTATTGAATCACTTATCAAACTATGCTCAAATCAATAATTTGGTATGAATACTGATGCTATATTGTGTGGAAATAAGGTACCGTTATACTAATTAGATAGGTGCATAGGACTATCCAGTGTGTGAGTCAGCCAAAGTTTGTTGAACCTTGTACCCGATCTATTTCTATCGGGGTGAGAGAGTCTCCACGCTGATTGGGTGTATCGGTGTCCAATAGGATCACAGGTCTCCTCCATACAAGGCACCTCCCCCATAAATAGGTCGAGGATAGTTTTGCCTGACCAGATGCGATTCAGTCTTCAGGGTGCTCGTACATGCTTGAGTCCGGTAATTGTATTACACAGTAATTCTTTTAGAATCATTTTAGTTCTGTGATTGAGTTAACATCATTATTTTATTAAGTGACCATCTTGTGACACATATTTGGTACCTAATACGGTATTCAATATGACTTCTGCTGCTTTGAGAACCGCCGGTTGTGATTATTGTGAAGATGCCTTGGAATATGTCTTCTATGAAGAACCCAGCTTTGATCTTCGGGATTGGGTCGATGTTAATATCAGGTTTGTTCATTAACATTCATTCATTCTTTTACTGAATCTTATACGGTACCGAGATGCTATACTTCTATACCTTAGTTGTGTGATTACTCTGAAATCCACCGTTGAGGTTTGAAAAGTACGGAGTTTGGAAGAAGAACCTTATATTGACAATTAGAGTTATTACAATCTATCTCTTTGAAGAATAACTTACTAGAGCTTAAATTTTTAATTTCCTATATTATCAAAGGGCTAATTGCTAAAAATCAAACACATTTCCTTTTATCGCAACCCGCGTGAATCTTGATATAGTCTATTATGAATGTAAACCTTTGGGGTAGGCCTATTATACTTGTGTCTTGATATTGATGAATTTTCATTGGTAGTCTAACTGCCTATATTCTAGAAGGTTAACATAATATTCTTATATAATTTACTCGAATAGATTACCGCGTTTCCATTCTTCAACTATTTGTTTATTTTATAGCATGTTTAATTACTTATGTCGTTCTATAAAAAGTTATACCGGTACATTTATGTAGCATGTTTATTTTACGCATGAGGTTACTTTCCATAATATAGCCTATAGGTACCCTAGTAGATATTATTTTCTTCAATACTCTACTGTTCGCTATGAGTTTTTCTAATGGATTATGACATACAGTAGCAGTTTTGACAAGTTATTTGATAACGTTAAAAAGTAAGGTAGACGTAGATAGTAGGTTGTTTTCCACTAAAGACATGAATCCAGCAGCAATAGAGTCAATATTCATCAACAGTGCATTAGGATTACTGTAGTGCATAATTAGGGTTGTAATAATTTACTATACCTCAGACTTGTAATTATTACAGTAAGAAGATGATAGCTGGAGAAAAGTAAGTTACAGGTATTCATTAATCAATGATCAATAGATTTATGTTATTCATTTTTAAGGCCAATATAGGTACCGGAAAAAGATTTAAGCTGCGTTTACACCAAAGTTATTACCTAACAAAATGTTTATTTCTCCGTCCTTATACATCTTATTAGATTGAACATAACTTATCATACACATGATGAACATATGTGTTTGTCAAGTTCCGTTCAATCCAATAGAATCGATAAGGACGGAAAAATAAATACTTTGTTAATAGCTTTGGTGTAAACGCAGTTCTAGGCTAGTATATAATAGCACTTATTATTTAACTCTTATTATTTCTTGTATTAATTTTTATTATTCCTCCATTAACGTTGTTGAACGTCTCTAATATTAAATTTTTCATATTCAGTCTCATGCTCAATTATTTCATCTTGCCACATACATCTTAGTCGTTTTGTTAGAATAATTTTATTTTTTTGTTACAATATATCCAGCAAGTGCTGGTCATTGTTGGATACTGATTACTGAATATTATTATTATTACTAAATACAAGACTTTCTTATGTTTTCAAAAAAAAACAACTTATTTTTGGTTTAATTAATAATATAAAGTAATTTAAGATTGAATATTATGAATTTCAGATTAAATGTCAAATAGTTTTAAAGTCCTTGTTTTCAAATTAAGTGCTCAAGTAAATGAAACTCCCGCCAAAAACATGTATAATATCGAATTAAATATATAAAAAGTTATTCATCGATGAAGTCCTATAATATCTTCTAAATTGTGATAAAAATTCCTTTTATCCACAGAAAAATTTCACCGGGTTTAATGCCGCCTGGATCACCAGGAATTTTTCGTAGAAAATCGTCTACTGGCGATGTACCGCCTTTGAGTTCAGCTGCAAAATCAAGTACGTCCGATGACCTCCATAATAAGATGGCGGCACCAGCTCCATCGGCTACTGTTGTTCCGTGGTCAAATACGAAAGACGATTACGAATTGAAAGAAGTAATAGGTCAGTAGTATTTCATACTCAATAATTTACTGTCATGAATCTTATCAAATCATTTTCATTGCACATAAGTCATCATTTCATTGTAAACTCAACGTCCTTGTCCTTGCCGGTCCATACTAAGCCTATCCAAAAATAGTCATAACCTAAATACAATTTTAATGTTCTGTCATCTTACAGGTGTTGGAGCTACTGCGGTTGTACACGGTGCTTTCTGCAAACCTAGACAAGAAAAATGTGCAATAAAAAAGATAAATTTAGAAAAATGGAATACGAGTATGGATGAATTGCTGGTAAGGTTATAACTGTTATTTTTCTCATTTAGTGACTTCTCTGATGACTAGGTAGCCTACCGTATAAATAAATCAACGTAGATTATTCTATTTCATTCTAAATTTAGTTTATTAAGCTTGTTCATACTTATAATTGTTCAATGTTCTAGTTATCTACATTACATTTTACTGGACTTGATTTTCCTTAATGTTGTTTACTTCTCAGTCTTATGTCTTATCTATCTCCTTTGCTTTAATTAAAATATCTTGATATAATCAATCAATCATTATTAATATATAAAGCAAAGAAGATTGATAAGTGAACAACATTAAGGAAGATCAAGTCAAGTAAGATGTATTTAAATGATTATTCTTATAATTAATCAATCAATAGGCCTATATAGCTATCGTACCTTCTTAATCAGTAGGGGCTACAAATACCATTCAAACTGATTGAAAATGTACCGTATTTATTGCTCCAACATGAATTTGAAATTGGCATGTTTTTCTTTGAAAATTTATTTATTATCCATTACAATGATCAATAGCCTAACGGGATATTCCTGGTCGTTGATCTTGTCAAATCAGTTGTTTTTTCTCACATTCAACTTCATAGCTCGATAAAACACAATAAACGTTATCTCTAGCCTATTCTGAAGATATTTCATGTTATGGAAGTGTCCTGCCATTGTAACTCAAGTATTGAATTCTGACAACTCACTTGATTACATTGACTCTGATATTTTGTCAAACTGTTAAGCTGCGTTTACACCAAAGTTATTAACAAAATGTTAATAACTTAATCCTTATAGATTCTATTAGATTGAACATAACTTATCATACACATGTGTTTGTCAAGTTCCGTTCAATCTAATAGCATCTATAAGGATTAAGTTAATTAATATTTTGTTAATAGCTGGTGTAAACGCAACTTTAGCTTGTATTTCTCTACTTATCGCTTGTTAATATCTGTAATCGTTAATCTATAGGTTGCAAGGTAGGTTAATTCAGTGAAATTTAAATTTAACTAATTCTGTTATTTCATTTTTACAGAAAGAAATTCAAGCAATGTCATCATGTAACCATGAAAACGTTGTAACATATCATACAAGCTTCGTTGTGAAAGATGAGCTCTGGCTAGTATTACGCTTACTTGAAGGAGGTTCGTTATTAGACATAATCAAACACAAGATGCGAACTTCCAACTGTCGGAATGGAGTTTTTGATGAAGCCACCATTGCAACTGTATTAAAAGAAGTATTAAAAGGATTAGAATATTTCCATTCGAATGGTCAGATTCATAGGTGAGTTTATTTATTATTCATAAAAAATTATTGAATGTTTCTAGTCTTCAAAGAATGTCAAATTTTTCAATCTCTAATTATCTTTTTTCTTGAGCGAAATTCATTTTTTCCGTTCATATACAAAGTTTAGAGCTAATGATTTTATTCAATCTATTATCTTGCATGTAGGCTATAGAATATATATTATTTAGCATGGTAGAGTATTTAGTTATTCAATATTGTAATATCTATAATTAATACAAAACATGTTATGATCGTACCATACACTGCTCTTATATTGTTGGTAGTTTTATTACGATACTCATTAGGGTTTTGATTTATTTAGACTTACGATTTCATTAGTCTTAACTCAGGGAATTCTCCAAATTGAAGCCCTCTCGAATTGAACTCAGTCAGTTGTTCCCGAATAATTATTCTATTTCAAGCGAATAAAGCTTTTTAAATCTTTCAAAAGAACATTTTTCATTATAAATAATATTTTGTTTTATAAGTTGAGAAAATACACAGTATTTGAATTAGGTCTAGATACACAATTGTCTGTTAATTCAAATGCTCGATCAACCTTACACAGTTTAGTATTTATAATTTTCTGTTAATTTAAATGCTGTACCGGTAATCAACATGATACAGCTCAGTTTCCCTATTATTAGAAGCCTATCTTAGAAGTATTCCCCTATGTTCCTAGATGAGTTGTGTAAAATTGCATTAATCTTTCATTCCATTTTCATTTTTATTCATAGACAATATAGATACAATGCAGGTAAAAACAACAGGCATTCGCCCAAAACTGCTTTAAACCTTAATTTGGAATACAACACAGTCTAGAGGTTATGTAAATGATAACTCAATTCACACACTATTTTGAGACCAAAAAATGTATGCTCTACAATAATTTCAAATTTATCAGATTAATTAGTTTTCAAAATACAAATCCAAACAAAAATATTCCTTCACATTCACAAAAAATATATAAAATTTCACTAAGTAAAAATTCTAACACAAGACAGCTTTTCAAAATTACAACAAATCTTAAGTGATTTAATGTTTTTGTGTTTGCTTTTGCAGAGACATCAAAGCAGGAAACATTTTACTGGGAGATGATGGTGCAGTGCAGATCGCTGACTTCGGAGTGAGTGCGTGGCTGGCCACAGGTCGCGACCTCTCGCGTCAAAAAGTGCGCCACACCTTCGTGGGAACTCCGTGCTGGATGGCACCTGAAGTCATGGAACAGGTCAGTCATTGCCACCTAAATATTGACTGTTTTGTTGGCTGTATGTTACTCAAATTCCATCGTTTTAAATGATCGGTCAATTATTTTCTGGCTGTCAACTTTCGAAATACCAGTTGTGGTTAATCTTAGGAGTGTGAGTAAAGCTTATAAGTCTCATATAAAGCTTATAAGCTTATAAATCGAAGATTAGGTGAGCCATTCTTCTCAAGATATACTTCACTATCACAAACACTGTTCAATGGTTTCAAGCTTCTCAGCTATTATTTCGAATTTTCAGTTAACTAATCACTGGCTTTTCGGATAATCCTCTAATTATGAGTAGTAGTAGTAGTATTAGTAGTAGTAGGCTAGTATTAGTAGCAGTAGTAGTAAAACAACCTTTATTGATAAAATTTTAGTAAACAATACAATACAACAATAAAATAATAGAATTTATTACACAATAAATTGAATTATATTTGATATTATTAGGTTGGTGACTGGCATAACCTTTGAAGTTATGATAACCTTTCGTTATAATTATGAGTACACCTATACAATTAGAATTTGATAATTAAACGCCAACTAACCTATTTTAGCTGTAAAGTAAGTGATGTTGCTTAAATGTTACAAATTATGGCTTTTGTCAATCCTAGGCGTCTAATTTGGAACTAAAGTGCTATTCAAAGAATTTACAGCTAGGAGAGAGTAGGAAATGGTTTATAAGATGACCCATTCATTTAAGTTATTCTTAGATATTGTGTGTGTAGCTGAAACCTTATCATAAAATAGGACCTAATTAACAATATTAATTTCCCAGGCTAAGACAATATGTGCAGTTTCTTCATTACACTTTTTAGATAGAATAATTTAGAAAAATGCATAATGGTCGGCAAGGCTAGTACAGATTTTGAGTGCATTATTTCAATTTTTATAAAAAATATTTAGCTGACATGTTAGTTTCTTGGTTTTTCTTCTTCACTTCAAGGATTAGGTTTGTTAAAGAACCTGTTCCGGCACCCATCTTTTCCTCGGTCTTCCCACGTCTCTTTTCCCAGTAGGTTTATAGCATTTAGCCTCCAAAGGTATTCGTCCAGGAGGCATTCTATTCAAATGACTGCACCAATTCATTCTGTTTTGAATGATTTTTCCATGTAAAGGTGTAACAGATAAAGCTCTTCTTATCTCCTCATTTCTGATTCTATCTGCTCTAGTGCAGCCAAACAAACTTCTTAGAAACCTCATTTCTGCAGCTTGAATCTTGCTGTCTACTCTACGTGTGTGGATCCAATTCTCACTTCCGTAAAGCAGCGTTGGTACAGCGATGGTATTGAAGAATTTGATTCTAGTATCCTGCCTTGTTTTATTTTTGAGATTTCTATGAATATTGCCACATATTCGTTGGAACTTTGATACTTTGTTATGAATATCTTTATCTGTATCATAGGTTACATCATTGCCAAGATAATTGAAAATTTTCACCTGTTCTATTATCTTCCCATTCAATTCTATCTTTGTTCTGGATGGATATTTACCTTTGAAAGTAATTGATTTTGTTTTCTTAGTTGATATCTTTAAATCATATTTCTGAGAAACTTTGTCCAGTATAAACATCGCTTTCTGTAAGGCGTCCTCATTCTCTTGAATTATTGTAAGGTCATCTGCATACATGATTGAGTTAACATATGTATGGGCTGATAGCTGTATACCTGAGTCAGCCAAATTTTTCCATGTTCGTAACATGTCGTCCACGTAAATATTAAATAATGTCGGAGATATACAGCATCCTTGCCTTACACCCTTGTTTATATCAATGACCTTACTCAAACTGTCCTTTACTTGTAAACGGATAGTCGTTTTTACATATAGGCTCTGCAAAGATTGAATTATATGCTTGGGATATCCTCTCGAATCCAGAATTGACCATAGTAAGTTGGTTTTTAGAATATTTATTATGATCTATATTGAACATTCGTTGTGATTTCCCTTGATACAGGATCACGGGTACGACTTCAAAGCAGACATCTGGTCATTCGGAATCACAGCTATTGAAATGGCGACAGGCACAGCTCCCTACCACAAGTACCCGCCCATGAAAGTGCTCATGCTGACCCTGCAGAATGACCCGCCAACATTGGACACTGGTGCCGAAGACCGCGATCAGTACAAAACCTACGGCAAGACCTTCAGGAAAATGATCATCGATTGCTTACAGAAAGATCCTACAAAAAGGTGAGAACTCATTTTATCTTCGCTTTGAATAAAATAGGTCAATTGAATACTGGCAATTGCTAGTTCTAAGCAATTTTCAAGCAAATGCTAGGATTCGAGTCAGCTGTACAAGATTCAACAGGATAAACCAAACACAGATTCTCTCACTAATTTTGTTTTAATGAAATAGTTATTCCATGAATGTACTCAAGATGATACAAATATACCTAATGACAAAGTAAAAATTACACATGTTTCAAGGTCAGCCCATTATTACCTGTAGTCATACACCTTTAGATTGTAGAACTCATGATAGCCCTGCACATCGCATTACATGGAAGTTCAATTATGGGAACGTTGGGTTTTACAGCAGGGAGGATTGTTTTACATCTGAGAGGGTCTCTCCATCAATGAATCCAAAATGTATAAATGATTTATAGGTTAATGGTAGACATCATTTATTTATATAGTTATTAAGTTTAGCGTTACGATTAACACGTTAAAAATGTATAACTTAATAACGAAAACACACGCATATGCTGTATGTTAAGATACTTTACCTCAACGAAAATGTTCCAATTCCAATAAGTATAGCCTAAATAATTTCGATCAATTTTAATGAGCATAATTTAATAGAGTTTGATTAATCGTTTAAATTTGCAGGCCTTCAGCGGGAGAGCTGCTCAAACATCCTTTCTTCAAAAAAGCCAAGGACAAGAAGTATCTGCAGCAGACATTGGTTGCTAATGGACCGAGCCTCGAAACAAGAGTGCTAAAGGTAAATAATTATTGAAATACATGATTACTTCAAGCTGTATTCCATATTCAGTGTGTATTCAAGCAAGGAGTTATTCAATTTGAAACCTTCAACTTTTATACACATAAGCTACTCAACCTAATTCCAAAAACGCCGTTAGATCTCGCCAACTGAATTTTATAATAATTTTTGACCCATTTTTTATCCTCTTTTTCAACAAATAAGACCTGCACGTAATAAGGAACACTTATAGTTGTTTTGGTCAAATTTCCAGGATACACAGGCAGGCACTAGTTTTGCAAGTCTGATTTCATACTCCTAGCTCATGAAATGAACTTGAACCGGAAATGAGAGATATAGACGAAAATAAATATATGAGTAGACACAGACATGTATATGTAGTTGAGGTTTATCCACACTAACGCCCATATCAGTAATTTATGTCTCTTTGTCTTATTCAGTAGCATTATTCAATGTTTCTATTCAGCTATATAATAATATTAGAATATAGAATTGCTACCAAAGCCCTAAGATCAAGAAAATTAGATATATTTGAAGCACATATTTATTTATTCATCTTTCTTATTTTATACGCAAAGGAAACTACTTCTGCTGTCTCTTTTCTTTTCAAAATTTCAACATTTTCCGAATTGATTATGTTCTTCTCACTTCTGAGTTCTGATTCATAAAAGCTAATAGATTGCAAATGAAATATAAGTCTTGCTAGACAGCTTTTGTTTATTTATAAAAACATGGAAACATACAGGATATCTTCTAAAAATTGGTTTCATAACACATTTACAATAAGAATTCATACTGCATATGAAAGAACAACAAATTATGAATATTAAAAATACAAATTAAAATCAATTGTGCATTGAAATCAATATTAAATAATTTATCAATATTGAATAATATGTTTGAGAAAATTCTCGAGTAATTATTATTAAACGAAAATCCAAATTAAATGCTGTAATTCACTCCGAAGACTTCTGCTACTGCAAATATTGACTACAGGGTAAACAGCTAGATGGAAATTCGTTGAGCGCTACTATTCAAAAATTTTTGCTGTTTACCCTGTTGTCAATATTTGCAGTCGCAGAAGTTTTCGGGGTGAATTACAGCATTTAAATTGGATTTTCATTTAATAATAATAAATTCATTAGCATTTGAATAATTGCAATATCTCAGCAATTTCCATCTGTAAAATTCTCGAGGCTTTTAATATTTATTTAATTGTAAAGTACCTATCACTCTCTTAATATGGATTAAAAATGTACAAAACTTGCAAATGACAAATATAAATACGATCATATTCATATTATGGCACGACTAGTATTAGTTGAAACTTGTGCGCTAGCCGAAAATTAGTAGAAATGGTTAAAAATTACAAAATATTCTAACTTGCTTATGCGGAGAGGCGCATTTTACAACCAGCAGAAGTAATGCGCTAAATAATATATTGATGATTACGCGTTAATTTGTCATTCTTTTGTTTGTTTTTATTAATGTTGTTTTCAATTTTGAACAGGCTTCAAAACGACAGCCAGGAGCGTCTGGAAGATTGCACAGAACTGTGGCTGGAGAGTGGGTGTGGTCATCCGAAGACGAAGATGAAAGCAACCGGTCCTCTGACGAAGAAGTAAGTAAATAGTTGCAAAGTTGCTGCTTTTAACGCTTTTCACGCTCAATATGCAGAGGACGGACCAGCACGTGGAAGCATCTGTACACTATTGTCTATGCTATTGACAATGGATATTATCCTGCTTAAATTATATTCTTGTGATAAATCATACTTGGGCTGCTCATTGTCGTTAGTCACTTATATGCTGTTGTTAAATTATAGTTAGTTTTAATTTAAGTAGAATGTTTTTTGAGAAATTCTGACTGACTCCTGACTGAATTATGGGATACCATTATTGCTTGTCTATGTTGTATTTTTAGTATAGTAGTAAAACTATATGCCTGTAATACATAGTTTTATTTCAAATAATCTTTGTAACAAAAATTTGCAACAAAGTGGAAATTTATTTGGTGAAATAGTATTAAATATATAATAAGACTGACTTCGTATTTATTTATTTTTGTGCTATATTTTTTGGGGACTCGAGACTGCATTTGTAACTGAGAAATGATTTCAACAGCCATCATGATGTTTCATAACAATGTTTCTCTAAATGGAAATAACCACCTCATTGATGAAACTATTATGTATATCCTTAGATATAGCTATTTCATTTAAAGCTTGCTCATTTTTCCAATTGCGAGTGATTATAATATTTTTTTAAATTGTGAAACCATGAATTTAATGGGCAGTTGTTGCTTGCTGTAACCATATATATTTGCATGTGAAATATGAATATTCTTCTTGAAATATATTCATCATAGTATAGTATTTTGTTATTCACCTATCATTAATGATCCAATCGATAAGCTTTGCGCTTTTGATTCAACTAACCCATGATTGGCAAGTTTATCTCTGGATTTGTAGAAAATGGGTATTAAAAATTGATTTTTTAATGTTCAGAGTCGCCATCATTGTTTACTTTCCTTTTCCCCCACTAAAAAATTCTCATTAGAAGAAGATGGGAAAAAGTTCAATGAGAATATTCAATTCTCGATTCTTTGAATTTTAATAAATTTGATGAGATTATTTGAAAAATTATATAAAGTTTTACTGAGGCTACAAAATCAGTTTTCAAGTCTTCTTGAAAACTTGCAAAGTTGAAAAACGCTTAGAAACGCGGAGCCATATGATCAGTTTGGAATGTAAACCAGTGTGAAGTTCTGAATGCTTTCTGATGCTTCAGAGAAGACCATTAAGGCTCTTAATTTTAATGCTATTGAATGCACCTTCATTACTATTCATGAATTCAGTGTCCAACTATTATAATTTATTTACTCATTTTATGATTAAGTCTTTGAAAACGTTGTTCCAACAACAAAGTGTCATTAAACACACTGCATTGTTCGACTTTCTATTGTAGACAAATAAAGTGTATACTAAAAAATCAACAGTAAAACCAACCATTTCACAGCAAGAAAACTACTGATCTTCAGAATTGGAAAGAAAACTTAACACTTGGACAGATAACTACAGTTTATAAATATATTCTATTTGCCTATGATAGTTTTTCCAAACAGTTATAGTTTTATAACAGTTACTGATCAGAAGCTACACTTATCTTGTTAGGAACTAATATTAGGTGTAAAAACCACTTCATTATTGATTGTGTTTCAAGGCGCACATACATGAGAATGCGAATTCTTATCTTATATTTTGACTGAAAGTTATCACAAATGAAATGTTATTCGATCATGAGGTGAAGTTGAAATTAATTTCAAGAATGATAATATCAGTACTAATAATTGCTAATATTAATTATTCATAGAGAGAAATATTTATAAAAGGACTGGTGTTAATATCAGTACTAATAATTACTAATATCAATTATCCATAGTGAGAAATATTTATAAAAGGACTGGTGTTCAGTAAAGTAAGGTGCTATCAACCTATGGTGCATGAACCGCTGCTGGGACAATCACGCTTGAATGAATCCCGCCAAGCAGGAATCATAATCATGTCAACTCACACGCACACTCAAATGCTTGTATGGGTATCAGATTCCTGCAAAAATTTACAATTGAATGGGTTGGATATCAGAACTGTGATAGGTTATACAGTAGTTGATTTACTAGCTCAATTAATATTCTAGAGTGGAGATTGATAGAATAGAACAAATTTTATTAAACTTGCACAAAATACAATATGAATATATATTTATACATTATACAATATTATTACAAAGAAATAAATGAAAAAACTAGCATATGACTTATGTTTATAAATAAAATAATACTGTATATTGGAAAAATGTGTTATGACAGCCTGCTATAGATAGAGGTAGATATTATCTAAAGTAAGCCATAATTAACACCAAATTAACATGAAAACATTTTCCAAAAAATACAAAAATATCAATTGACATAACTTTTCATAAATTCAAACACCTTTCTGAATATATTATACATTTTTTTAAACCAAATATTTTTTAGTCGATCCAAAGAAATGAGTTTCTAGTATTAGAAATGAAATACTAGAAAAGAAATACTATGTTGGACCTAATAATATATAATTGTATAGCATTTAATCTATTATTTAATTGAATTTGCTCTTCAACATAATATAGGCTAAAGCTATATAGTCACCCACTAATCTTTCAATCAGATTGTAAATGCGTTTGATTGTAAATGGTAAACGTTCCGTTTCCAAAAGTTCATCTCCTTATATTGTCCTTTATTATGGTCATATTAAAATAATTTTATAGCAGAGGACATTTAAGGAACAATATTATTGAGAAGCAATTGCCTTGAGATTTTGTTCAATAACTAAACTAATTGATATTTTTTATTTTCCAATTCAGCTTTGTATAATCTCCTGGTAATTAATATAAATTTCTGCGATTTATCCAAAATCCCACTCTTTAAAGTAAAGAAAAACAGCAATAATTTTGATGAATTTTACTATCGTTTACTTACCTAGTAATCTATAGAGCTTACAATACAGAAGTGATCACAGTCATAATGAAAAATCGGAAACAGTAAAATATATTATTCGCTTGAGCTAGGCTCTAGCTTTAGACAGTATTTCCATTTATAATGACTCTCTTGACATTCTTCTATAATTCTATGGTTAAAAGTTTACTGTTTGGAATGTGTTTAATTCTCAGATTCTGAAAAGATTGCTGATAGGCCTATTTGCGTTGACCGACAGAGAGATCCTTTTGAATGTTCTGCCTTGTCGTAGCTATTATCCAATGTCATTTCCTATTAACACTCAAGTTTATAGGATATTGGGTTCTTCATGTTTTCTCACTAAAAATTTGCACTCTCACTTCCTGAGTTTCTATTTTATCAAGTTTAAAAATAATCGTAGTATTGTAGTAAAAGTGATTCAATAGCTGAAATATACAGTAATAACAGTAATAACAATTCTAGATTCATGGGAATCAGTGTTATCTTTAATCATGACTGGAATAGAATTTATGATACTGTACTAGTTTTATTTCAAATGTACAAGCAGTGTCGCTCAAACTATCAGTCGGTCTTATCAGCAAAAGAGCAATTAGTGAAAAATTTCTATTACTATTGAATTAAAGGTAATGTTGATTACAAAACAGATTAGGAATATTTTAATTGAACTAATTATATTAGGAACGTGTTTCTAATTCAATAGCTTTCAGATAGTCATCACTATTAGAATATACCTTAAAATTGCCATAGTTTTTTTATTGTGGTGCTGAATATAACTTTACTGTGAACAATTTATTAGACTGCATTTTATTTATTTATTCATCCATTTACATCAACCAATGCACAAATCAAATACATGAAAAATTGAAAAGGAGTTATTATATAAAATATAATATTGAATATTTTGAAAAGGAGTTTTAGGCTACGGCTTGTTTTTCACCCCATTATGATAATAATTCTTGTGATTAAATTAATTAACAAATATATATCAAAACTAATTTCCTCTTTAATGGGAATCGTACACTAAGCAAATTACTAAGTTATTTATTTTTTATTATTGGTTTATGTAATTCTTCTTATTTTTACAAATCTTTTGTTTCAGGGCAATGAGAAACCGATGAATAATTTGGAAGCAGATAATTCGTCAGGCAGTGAAAAGGACCTGACAGAGATTGGAATTCCCAATTCCAACTCAGCTCCCGTTAATCTCGTATTGAGAATGAGGTAAAAATTGATAAATCTTCTTTTACTATTTTCTCTCACAATTAAATATTATCACTTCCTAGGGGAAATAGTTATCAACATCTTACTTTCTGGTTACACTAAAGCTCTCAAGTTGATGTTGTATGGAGAGCACAAAACTGTTGTAATAGATGTTTAGTTTCTATGCCTTAGTTCGTATTAAAATTCTATTTTCCTCCAGAAACTGTCTATGTGATAATTTCAATCTGCTTTAGTAATTGAATAAAGTTACAATAAATAATAAAAGATATCAAAGTATTAATTTAATTTGACTTGGAAGGTGAAGTTTCAATCAACGTATGTTCATTTGATATTTTCCTGACTCCCTCTGGTTTATTTGAACTCCTTTTTTATTTTGAGCTTAAATTGCACTTTTTTACGTTCCCTTGAATTTAAAAATATCGAGTGTTGACTGTAAAAGCACCTACTTCCGAATCCTATTATATTAAGCGAGCAATTTCTGTATATATACGAGGGCCGTTTCTTTTCAACCTCCGATAGGCTATAAATGAAAGACAAGTTCAAATAAAACAATAATTTTATTACCAAAAGATTGGTACACTTATGGTTACTTTTCGACATAATCACCGAAGAGATTGAGGCATTTGTCATATCTGTGGACAAGCTTCTCAATACCCTCTTCAAAGAAAGTTGCTGCCAATGAATTTAAGTAGTCCTTGACGTTGGTTTGAAGGTCCTCATTGGTTTGAAAGCGCTTGCCACCAAGCCACGTCTTCAGTTCAGGAAAAAGACCTTGAAACTTCTGTAAATTCCATAGACAAAGCAGTAATGGTGAATCTGTCGCCTACAGCGCATGCCCGCTTTCTTCTACCCGCGTAGCGCCTGTACGGAGTGATTGGAGGTTGAAAAAAAACTGCCCTCGTGTGTATATATATATATAGTTATGTGGTTAATATCAGGGGACCGAGCTTTGCTCTGGAGTGTAAAAAAGCATAGAAAATTTGTAACGAAAGATTGAATTTATAGTTTATATTTATTTATTCATTTTCTCAGTCGTGAACGAGTGAAAGAGAGTGAACGAGTGCATGTGTGTGGGATCATGCAGCTGATCTCACGAGAAGAAAAATTCAGCAAGATAACCCTATTTTTGTTTTATTTCTCTTTTTCTTAGAAAACATGTTTACTTCAGAAAGTCCAAAATAGTAACTAGATGTTGTTAGTGATACATATTATATTAACAAATATTGTAGCAAACATATATTATTCTAAATCGAATTCATAGTATATCCATTTGTAATTGATGATGTGTTTGTTTTTTGAAGTGTGAATAAACTGTTATTTTGATGAGTGATAGTAGCTTAACCTAGATTTTGATTAGGACTGTAGTATAAATTTAAAAGGGAACTTTGAATTCAATTTTTCGTTACAAATCATCTATTCTTTTACACTCCAGAGCAAAGATCGGTCCCCCGATATTATTACTTAATTAATTCCTTAATTCCTCCTTCTACATCCATGACCAGGGAACTGGATAGATGGCGTCGAATGGTAAGATGACAGGTCAAACTATATTGTCCTTGTGAGCATTAAAATACTCATTGACTGAGTAGAATGGGTTCCTCTTCAGCCAGATCTTAACTCTGTTTTTAAAAGCAATACCCTGCAGGTTCTTCACACCAACAGGCAGGTCATTGTATAGGCGCAGTGCAAATATTGGGAAGGAGTCTTTTCTCTTGTTGGTTCTGCAGCGCGGTATGTCAATGTCAAGTCTCCTCCTTGTAGCGTGCACATGACGATCAGCCCTCAGCACATGACTGCCCTCGGTGTCTTTAACATGCAGCAGACTCAACAGTATGTACTGGTTGAAGACCGTAACCTAGGATATTAATCAACCTAATTTATTTATAGGGAAATAAATTATTTATAGGAAAATACATTGTTTGTTGTTCAATGAATTACTTGTTTTGGGCCTGGATCATTCATCAATCAATGATCGAACAACTTGACTTACACATTCCAACTTTAATATTATCATAAAATAATCCCCAGCATTGATACTCGTCAAAAAGCACTAACTTCAAGATCTCATTAATCAGTGAAACGTGAAACTGAATCTTAGGGTCAATCACAAAAATCAGGGTTGAAGAAGTTTTGGGGTAATTCCTATTGTTTCTACCCGCATTGTATTTTATTTTCTATATTGAATAAATACATTATTTCCGAACTGAATTTCCATTTCATTGAGATCAATTTATAAATTTCTTCAGTTTTAAACTTTGAAAATTCTCTAATCTCTTGTTGCTTAGTTGCTTTTGTTTAGTAATTTACATCAATTTTTCGAGTTTGAAATTCAATTGAATGTAATATATTCTGCTATCACATAATTTTGTATGTTTAGTCAAGATCTTTCCGAGTAGTTGGGAATGTAATATTGTGGTAGTTATCCATACTGAATAAAAAGTTCTTTTAGTGAATTTTATATTCTCTCGATTTTCAATCTAGATTTTTATTATTGATCCATCATTTCAAGTTAATGTAATAGATCTCACTGGAATTGTAAACTTGTTTTAAATAACTTGTTTGAAACAGTTATAGAATTTCATGTTCATCTTTAATGAATTCACTTACGGTATGAGTTTTTTATCTCCATTCGTTCTGTGACAGGAACTCGAAAAGAGAACTGAATGACATCAGGTTCGAGTTTGCCGTTGGCAAGGATAGCGCTGAAGGGATTGCGTCAGAGTTGGTTGGAGCATCATTAGTCGACGGCCGAGATATCGTCGTCATAGCTGCCAATCTCCAGAAGCTCATTGACAGCCAAGGAAAACTAAAAACTGTTACATTTCCTCTGGTAATAATAATCTATTATATTTATTCTATCTTTATCTATAGTGAGATTAACGTTGTGAAGTCTAAAAATTATAGGATAGGATACTTGCCAGTTTTCTTCATCCACCGCCTTCTTACCTTCATTTAATAATAAATTTTCTTGATTGAAATGAAATAATCTGGTAGTTCGTTATACGGAGTGAGTCATATGTATGGAAACCCTTCAATAAGTTGGAGACTGTTGTAGATATAATACTGTAACTTTGAGCATAAGTTATTGGTCGAATACTCTACCTTTTGACGTACAACTGAATTTCAACCCCTCATGAGGGGGTAACTTACGGGATGTAACTCGAATATTTTTAATGTAAACACCTATTATGTGGTACATCATTTTAAAGGCCTTTTTTTAAAAAAAATATGGCATCAATAAAAATGTTCTATGATACATGTATCCAAAATGGCGGCTGGCTGAACTTTATCAATAATTTCTTTTAAATAAACTAAAACTTCAATCAGCTGCCATTTTGGATACAAGTATTATATAGCATTTTTATTGATCTCATCTTTCTTGTTTTAGAAAGGCCTTTGACATGATGTACTACACAATGAGTATTGTCATTTAAAATATTTGAGTTACAACCCCTAAGTCACCCCCTCATGAGGGGTTGAAATTCAGTTAAAACTTAGAAACTCAAGTTTAAAACTTAAGTCAGTTAAAAACTTAAACTTTAATCAGCCGCCATTTTGGATACAAGTATCATAGAACATTTTTATTGATGCCATCTTTCTTTTTTTAAAAAGGCCTTTAAAATTATGTACCACACAATAGATGTTTAAATTTAAAATATTCGAGTTACAATTCCTAAGTCACCTCCTCATGAGGGGTTAAAATTCAGTTGTACGTCAAAAGGTAGAGTATTCGACCAATAACTTATCCTAAAAGTTACAGTATTACATCTACAACAATCTCCAATTTATTAAAGGAGTCCCATACATATCAAGTTCATATCCCTTTTTACAGATCAAGGTCGTTGGAGAACAAAATTTACCGAATCCTTCGTCCTTTTTCAGGTTATAAAACAACATTGAAAGTGCATAAGAAAAATTTTTGTGATTTATCATTTAGTCAGCTAAATTTATTTGATTTATTCATTGCATGAAACTAGGCTACTACAGTATTCCCTTTGATCATTGATAACATCAGCTGAGGCCATTTGGGAGCCATCACACTGACAGTCCTTTATGCGCTGACACATGATTTCAGCTGAATAATATACAACATAATTCACAACTTTTACATCAACAAACTGAAACGGTGTGAGATATTATAAATTTGCTGTTTTCATTATTCATTTTCTCTTGGAACTCTGTGTTGAAATCGTATCACATGACCACCTAAATAATCTAAAAAAATGAATTTGGATTCATATGAGGGTCAAATATTTTGAAGCGACAGAGTATTTTTTCATTTCAAATAGGATCTCCAATGAAACCTGTCAAATTATTCTTGTAAAAGAAATATTTAGCTGTTTACATAATTTTTACAAACTCTGTATAATTAAAAGTTGCTGGTTTCAAAGATAACAATACAACAGTTCATGAGCGAGTTCTCCAACCCAGGGGGTCACTAGTAATATAATTATTTGACATTAACTCATCTAGCAGACTCTGGTCACGTCGCATCGCGTCTCAATATGCGACTAGCCTCACACATATTGATGTATCTATTATTCAAACACTATTATACATTTAAAAAATCATTACTTTTTATTCAACTCACAGAAAATATTGATTTTAATAGTAGGCATATGGTATCTATGCTTTGTGACGAAACTGAAGCTATTCCAATTGAATTCAAACCGTCCTAAATAAATAGCTTATAGTCTTTATTCAATTAATCGAAAACCACTTGATGCGATCAATAATATTCGTTGCAGGAAATTTGTTCTATTTGAATAGTGCCGTCTGATATTCCCATATTACTTTCGAGGGAAATTTATTCTGCCAAAGAGAGCCTATGTATCAGAACGAGTGGGGAAATGAGAAAAATCTAATATTACCTTTAGAAAGTTGAAAAATAATATTGAACTTTTATTGAATATAACTATTTCCAAACATATTGTTTCATAATATGAGCTCAATTCAGCTCAAATATTAGAAGGTGCAGAACCAACATAAAAACAAAAAATCTAGAGTGAATATCTGATATTTTCTATTTTTGAAATCGTGCTTCATTTCCTCTATATAAGTTTATGCTATATGTCAATTAAACATAGCTTATTGTTTCCATTTTTTATAAATTTTCTGAGCATTATTTATTGAATCATGTTTATTGTTGTCTATTTCAGAACTCAGGATACGCCAGCAATGAAACTCCCGATGACAGAGCTCTTATCGGCTTTGCTCAGATTTCAATTACAGACTAGAAGCAATTATTGTGATTTCAACCAACAATCAAATTTGATCAGTTAAGCTTGTTAGATCATAGAATACTCAACTTCTTCATTCAATTAAAACACCGCTGCAGTCAAATTAAATGAATGTAGTTTATAATATCAACCTTATTTAGTTACTAGAAAGTATTACTGTTCATCTGTAGTTGCAATTCTTCATCTATGAACTCTGTATTTTCTCATTTTGAATTAAAACTTTGTTCTCTGATCAAATTTATTTATGTAACGGGTTATAAATTTTAAAATTAACTGACCACTATTTGCGACAATAATATGAAGCGAATAAAATGTATGAATAACGGTCTGAATTTTGTATGTCAAATGTGTGTGATTGACCACAAAGTGGTTGCTTGTTATTTTCATAAACTAATGTAAAGTATGCTTTCTGATGTAATTTTTTATTTCATAGCCCAAGTCTAATATCCATAATGAAATATATTTCAGTATTCTCTCTCATATTCTCTTTTCAGATGTATAGGCGTTTAGTGTTATGGAAATATTTCTTTAAAACATCTCCCAATACAATTTGACTCTAGAGTTTTTGAAATTCAATGACCTAAAATAATAATTGAATTGATTGAATTAGTTAGTACTAACTCACCAAATTTCAATAATATCCTATGAGTTTTATAGTTTTAAGATATCTTATTTTTTCCTCTTTCTGCAGAACTATCAGTATCTAATATTATTATTGTGTTTGAAATGTAGTATATATTCAGTGTTAATTGTTATTTTATAATATTTAATTTGTACATAACTACGTTGAAACATTCATGGAATGATCAATAAAAATGTTTACTTAGTTTCCATATTAAATGGAGTCACCATTTGAGTCAAGAATATTATAATAATGTCAATTGTTAGCTGTTTGAGATTGAATCTGTAATCGATTTTATAATCACAAACATTCAGATTCGAAACAGATTCAAAAACTGGTGCTAATATTAGCAACAACTGTAATCAAAATAAATAATATTTTTTCTTAGGGTTACCCAGAGTACAGAAGAAATCTAAATTGAATATCTTGTTTTGGATGATACCTTGATTCTCATGATAGAAATTGATTTTATAATATTTTTCAAATCTTATATCACTTGTTTATCTTTTTTTCAAGTATAATAAATTTATGATTTTTATTTCAATATTCAGTTAAAATTTATATCATGAAATAGAATATAATATTCATTTGATCAAAATTGCTATATGTTCATGACACGAAAATGGTAATCGATAATGCATTGAATGCAGCAACTTGATAGTAATCTGTTGATAATACATAATTTCTATATTATTAATTTATTCAAAACCCCTTTTCTAATATCAAATTATCACATTCTAAATTTGCAGGAATAAACTTTATCTTGAAAATTTCCAACTTCGAATCAATTTTATATAAGTTTATCATCTGAACAAAACAAACCGTTTTTTCTCTCTAGAATTTTATCTATTTTCCTATTGAACAACTCTCAATTATTATAATTTTATGAAATATTTGAACCATTCCCAGTTGGACTAGTTTTCTCTGATTTAATTATTCCGTTACATTTTCGATTCTCTCAATTCCAATGTTGAAGACATTGAATCATTTTGAATCGTATTTATATTCCAATTTATAATTTTTAGATGAGCAAATAGTTTCCTCGATCAAACTTCATTCCCCTTATTTCTACAATAAATTTGGCTGAATGTTTCTAGATTCAATGAAACTACTCAATAATAATAATTATTTATAAACTATTTATTCATATTAATATAAAGAGTAGTTTTAGTTGAACATTTAGTTTATATCATTAGTTATCATCTAACCTCAATATGTTGTAGTCTACTAGCCAAAATTATTATTTATATTTACATTATTTGATTGTTATTGGGCTTTTCAGTGTTTCTGTAGTGGACATTAACTAGTTGACTCGTAATTAGATTTGTTTTGTGAATTAATGTATTTTCTTAGAATATTTCAATTCGTAATGCCTATCATTCTTACATTCTTGATAAATCAAAGCTAGCATAAAGTGCCAATTTAATATTATTACATTGTTAACAATTCAACTTTGAATTATTCAAATACTTCATGCATATCATGATCACAACATTTTATGTGAGGCATTTTATTGTTATACTTTGAAATCTTTACAAAAAGCTTTCTACCCAAGAGACATTCTTTGCTACTTGTAAAGGCTTGATATTGTTACCTCCTAATACTGAACCATGTCCGCACAATTTTCTTTGTTATATCTAATTGAAAAGAGTGTCTTTATAACTATTAACGATAATATTATAAACAATGTTTCGTAAATGTATATGAATTTTGCCTCATTGGATGTACAATTTTGAATCTTTTCTCAGATTTTGAGGTTCTTATATGAGTTATAAAATGTAGGGTACCTAGTGCCTTTTAATAACAAGGAATTTTATGAAATTACTAAATTAATGGTGCCATAATAGCAATTTCAATTTCTAATTTTATTAGATGAAACGATATGATAGTTTTTCAAGTCAGGTACATTAATGTGAATCTGTCAATTTGTTTCAGATATATATTTCCAGTAAAATTGTATTTCAATCTAGAATAGATGGAAAGTTCCTTTCTCTTTTTTAGGTACATAAAATTGCATGTTAGATATTAATAAATTGCATTAGTGTTATGCTATTGCATAGCTATATTCATTAAAATTATAGGTACGCTTTCCTAGATTAAGTTCATTTGTTGGAAACTACTGTCAAGTTTAAGAACTGCCTGTGTACTTAATAAATGGGAATAAACGCCATATTTATAGCAATTTAAAACCGTTCATAAACCTATTATCAAGTACAAGCTAGGCTACATTTCTTTGGTACCGTTCACCCAACCCTTTATGTGCATATTAATTTGCTCGAATATCTACACCTTATATCGTCTAAACTCTAAATTATTGATATTACACTGAACGTGATTCACTAACTACTTCAATACTCTACTCAAAAAATTGTGAAAATGAAATTTTGAACTTTTCTTATTTTGATTTGATGTGTCTACCTAGTTATAGTGACGTTCACGTTATAATGACAGTGTATGATTAGCAATGGTATTGCTATACTTGTCTATCATTCAACAAAGCGGATAGGACTATGCTCTCTACCGCTTTGCTATGTTGCCAGATCGGCTTTTAACAATGTAGAATTAATAATTAATTAACAAAATATTCCATCTTAATTATGAAAATTCATTATGAAATTATTAAAAAATAAAATTTCTTGCTTAATAAAATATATTTGATTATTTTAAACGAGAATGAACAATTAATATTACATTAATAAACCTGTACCAGCTATCGTCAATAAAGCATTGACAAGACAGTGAGGATCGGCATCGCTGTTCTATCTTTCTGCACTGCCATTATAACGTGGACCTCACCATAGCTAGGTGATTATCATGAGCCATAATATCATAGGCATTCTGTCTGTAATACGAATTGACTATAGTTTGTGTAAAATAAGTTGAGACTTGCCCCTCCATCCGAAGAAATTACAGGGTTGCCAAATCGTGTAAAATTACAACTTTCTCAAATTTCCAATTCAACGTCAGAATTGGATGTAGAATATCATCCCCGATATCTTAGTAGTGCTAAAAAAGTTTCAAGATAGAATTAGAATACATAATTTCAAGAGAAAATAAAATTGCAAAAACCGCACATCGATATCTCAAACTGTTTAAAATTAAAAGATACTGATAGATACATAAATGACAACCTACATAGAAAATACAGTATAATAGATAAAAACTTTCTGTTCAAAGTGCTGAATATGCAAGTATAAGGCCCGGTTGCACAACAGCCGGTTAAGTTTTAATCTTGATTGACCGAAGCGAAGCTGAGGTCTTATATAGTTTCGACTCGATCGGCTTTTGTATGTTTGTTTGTACCGCAATTACAGTCGCAGTTATTGTCCGATTTGGATGAAATTTGATTATACAAGTTCTTTGAAACAAGACGCAGAAACTTATGTGTAACGAATTATGATAAGACCTCCGGTTTTTTTGTAATTTAAAAAACCACAGACCAACCTCATCCATCCAGAAAGTTACTTTTTCGTATCTAGCGCCTTTATCCATGAAGATACAGCAATTTTTATTCTCTACAAAATGAAAGATCCTTGGATAATAGTAAATAGTGCCCACAATAAATAATATAAGTTACGAAAGCCTCAGCTGACGTCTTTCACTATCTCTATGGAGACAGCTAAGATTATAATGTTGATTAAATAAACAATCATTCTTTGTCTGAGTTTGAATGAGACGTTTTATTCCTATCTACTTAACTGGTGCCGAAACCAAAATATTATCTAGTATTTTTAGTTGAAGTTAATAGGAATTTTCGGATAGATTTTGAAAATGCCAAGTAGGAAAAAGGAAATTGCATCAAATATTGAAGTTACCGGGAAAGAACCACCACTTATGGACGTGAAATGTCTCATGAATTTGATCGGATCAATTCAGGAGTTCCAAGGAGAGGTAAAAGAACTTAGTCTATTCTTGTAGAGAATGGATGCCATCCATTCTCAAATTATTGATAGCAATTTTGATGAATTAACAACTACAAACCTGCATTCGTTTTTCTTGTCTAGAATAAGTACATCAATTATGGTTGATTTGGGAGTATCGTTCAGTTCATCTTGGGAGGATGTTAAAAAAGCCCTTAAAGAACGTTATGCAGGTGCAAGGAAATCAGTCTCTGCAATGGCAATGAGAGTGTTGGAATTGAATCGTGATTTGGGAGAGTCAATTGGTAGTTTTGCCAATCGGTTATCGCAATTGGTTAAAGAATTGAAATCGAAAGTTTTAGATTCGTGTAATACTAAAGAGGAAGGGGTATGGAGAAATAAAATCTATGAAGAGTTATCAATGGAAGTTTTGTTAAGAGCAGCTTCGGAGCGAGTATGTACGAGTGTGAAAATTGCAAAACCTCAGTCTTTAGAAGAGACTATTCAAATTGTCAAAGATGAGGAGTCTTATTGGAAAGAAGCTAGTCATAGACACTCAAATTGGAGAGTGGTTGAGAATAAGAGAAGATATTCACTTAATAGTAGAACCTCTCCTGTTTATGGTAACAGATCAAACCAGAAATGGAGAACTGATGTAAAGGGATTGGTTACTAATGGGAAAGGAAATAGAAAGGAAAGAGAAGGGAAATTAGCACGAAACGAGTGTTGGGAGTGTAGGGAAGAAGGGCATTTTGCCAGAGAATGTCCTTACATTTATAGAAAGGAAGTTACCCCAAAAAAGAATTTTGGAAGAAGAGAAGTCAATGCTTTGAGGAGGAAGGAAAATCGCAAAAAAATTTGGAAGGTAGTTCTGATGAGAGAGTTTAACTCACTCCTCAGATAGTGAAAATAGCTGTTACCGTTATGAAAGTCAATATCGAGAGAAAAATGAAAAAGACTGGCCTGAATTGAAGGAAAATAAATCAACCAAATTATCGACAAAGAAAGGTAGGAATAAAGATTGAGGATTTCGGATGAGGAATATAGGTAGCAAGGAACAAAAAGTGGATTGCAAAAAAGGAGAGCTACCTATATTTTATATGAAGAGTTGGGATGTTTATTGCTTGTATGATACAGGATCGGACAGTACAATAATTTCGGAAGAAGCATTAATAAAAATTGATCATAGTTTGAAAATAGAAGGGTGTTCTTGTGAAATGTTAACTTTGACAGGAAGAAAAGCTTTAAAAGGGGAAGTAGATTTAAATCTGTTTGGATTGATGGTTTTAAAAAAATTATGAGAGTTCATGTATCAACAGAAATAATGAACAACAAGTATGATGTGATAATTGGTTGTGATATGATGAGAGATCTTGGAGCTGCTCCTATCAATATAAATGGTCAATGGATAATCAAGTTGGGGATAGAAATTATAAATCGAAAAATTCAATTGCTAAAGAAAAACATTTACTATGGGTTCCATTGTGAGAGGAAATTGTAATGCACAATTTATAGACAAGGAACAAGAAAAATTAGCATTCTATATGCTGGAAAAGTATAAGGACACTTTATATAATGAAGGAGAGTGTCTGACAACAACAGGGAGAGTTCAGCACTCAATTCAATTAAAGTCATCAAAACCAATATTTATAAAAGCCAGAAGGTATCCACATGCAATGAAAAAAATCATTAGAGAACACATCAAGGATATGCTAGAACAGGGCATTATAAAAAAGTCTATCTCTCCATTTTGTAATCCATTATGGGTTGTACCAAAAAAGTCTTCCCCTGGAGAACCGCCAAAACATAAGGTGGTTGTAGATTTCAGAGTTTTATTAAATGATCAAACAGAGTTGGAGAGATATCCCCTTCCAAGGCTAGAGGATATGATTGACAGAATGCACGGTGCTAAAGTTTTCAGCACTCTGGATCTAAAGTCGGGATACCATCAAATAAGAATGAATCCAAGGGACATGGAGAAGACAGCATTTAGCTTTGAGAGAGGACATTATGAATTTACAAGGATGCCTTTTGGGTTGAAAAACGCAGTACCTACCAACGTTTCAAAGGCTGATGGATGAGTTTTTAGAAGACATAAATGAAGAAGCAATACAAATCTACATGGATGATATCATTGTGTTCAGCAAGAATCTCGAAGATCATAAAGCACATCTCACACAGTTATTTGAAAGAATAAGGAAGTTTGGCCTTAAGCTGTCAAAGGAAAAAACTAACTTGTGTCAATCTGAAGTGAAATTCATGGGTCATGTGATTTCGGAAAGTGGAGTTCGTCCTGACAGCCAGAAAATTAGTGCAATAAAAGACATTCCAATTCCAAAGAATTTGAAAGAGATAAAAACATTTTTAGGCATGGTCGGCTATTATAGAAAATTCATTCACAAATTTGCACAGATGACTGAACCATTAACAAACTTATTAAAAAGAGGTGTGAAGTTCCACATATCATCAGATGTTATCCAAGCAGTTGAAAAGTGTAAAGAAGCAATTTGTTCAACGCCTATACTTCAGTTTCCAGATCTTCAACAACCCTTTACATTAACAACAGATGCTAGTGGGGGAGCAATAGGAGGTGTACTATCCCAAAATGAGAAACCGGTTGCTTTTGCAAGCAGGAAACTTACTCCGGCCGAGAGGCGTTATAGTACAATTGAAAGGGAATTTCTTGCTATTGTATGGTGTGTTGAGAATTTTAGACCATACCTTTATGGAAATGAATTTGTGCTAAGAACAGATCACATGCCACTTTTATGGATGAATAAGCTGAAAGAAACATCCGCCAGGATAGCCAAGTGGAAAGAAAAATTGGCTGTTTACTCATTCAAAATTCAACACATTAAAGGAGTAGATAATGTAGTTGCTGATTGTTTATCTCGGAATATAAATCCTCTACAAGTGAAGCAAATTAATTTGGAAGTGATGGAAAATTGCATTATAAATGATAAACGTAATCAAATAATTCTTGAAAGACAAAACTTTGGAGGTATAACAAAAACTACCCATCGTTATAGCCCAATTCATACTTATACAATTACAATTGGCCCTCAGGCGACAGATGATGAACTGAAACATACAATAAAGCAGTTGATGGTAAGAGGGAAAGTTTATTTTATATTTTCCAAGGAAAAAGATTTTATTGATAAAATTAAAAGCTTTCATAAAGATGAATGCTGGGACTCAAAAATACACTTGATAATTTGTGATAGACAAGTTAAAACAGTTGAAGATAGAAGAGAACAACAAGAAGTTGTAGAACAATATCACATTGGAAGGACCAACCATAGAGGGGAAAAGGAAACGTTGCAACACCTGAAACGGCAGTATTATTGGCTGAATATGGCCAAAACAATAAGAAATGTGCTGGGAAAGTGTGCAGCATGCAATATAGCAAAATATGACAGAAAGCCTTACAAGACGCCTCAGATGGTCACACCCACTCCCGCAAGACCAGCAGAAATAATTCAAGTTGACATTTTCTATTACAATAAACTGAAGTATCTTACTACAATCGATTGTTTTACAAGGCTTGCTTCTGCATGGATTTTAAAGAATAAAACAGCCAAGTGCATGGAACAAAATTTACTAGCATTTTTTGGGCTCTTCAATACCCCCAACATGTTGTTAATGGATAAAGGAAAAGAATTCGACAACAATCGGATCAAAAAACTTTTAGAGGAACTTGGTATCGACAGCCACTTCACTACAGTAGGACATCCGCAATCTCATGGAATGATGGAACGTTTACATAGCACGCTAACTGAACATTTGCACTTATTAGAAGTTGATAGAAACATCTGTGGGGAAGAAGCAATGGCAAGAGCTATTCTGGCATATAATAGTAGCATACATTCTTCAACAAATTTTTCACCATTTGAGTTAGTTGAGCATCCAGAGGAGCATAGAGAAGTGGAGAGAAAAATCATGAACGAGAAAGTTCGGAGGACAAAAAAGTATAATTTGGAGGTGGCTGAAGACATGAATAAAATAAAAGTAGGTGACATAATCTTCAAGAAAAATCATCACAAGAGAACGAAATCGGATCATAGATTTGTTGGACCATATGAAGTGATTGATCTACTACATAGGAACCGAGTGGAGGTAAAAAAGCAACACAACAATGGACGAGGTAGACATGAAATTGTGCATTTGAGTGAGATTAGAAGATCGAAAAGGAACTATAATGAAGATGAGTAAGGAAAGATTTCCAAAATGTTTTTATTATGTTGTTTTCCATGTTTTGTTTTTATGAGTTCTATTTTCATCTCTATAATAGAGATAGTAAAGACTGGAGGGGGGTAGTTACGGAAGCCTCAGCTGACGTCTTTCACTATCTCTATGGAGACAGCTAAGATTATGATGTTGATTAAATAAACAATCATTCTTTGTCTGAGTTTGAATGAGACGTTTTATTCCTATCTACTTAACTTATATAAGTAAAAAAATTGGCTCTCATTTTTTAGAATAGAAATTGTGTATCTCTCTCTAATATGTGCTGTATATTATTGATGAATGAATGGTATCATTGTAATGATGAAGGAATGCTATCGGTATATTTTTAGATGTCACATATGTTCTGGAAAACCAGACAGTGAGAATACAAATACAAATAGCTTTAGTGAGCAGAGTTTGTTGTCACACTACCTACTTATTCATTTCCCTTCTCTGTCTCACTCAGACCTCTGAGGACAAGAGTTGTCAGCAGTGAACCATACTATATTTACTAGTAGTTCTGCGAACAGTAGACCTCGCTCATGAATACAACTTTCAATCTAACGAGAAGTGCCAGTACAGTAAGTACAGTATATTGTGAAGATTTACCCATGTAATCTATTATTTTCTCTGTTGAAAGTGCTAGAGACACTGTTTCCAGGGACTCCGGACTTATCAAGGAGGTATATCTTATAAGGTACCTTTATATCGTCTCCATATTCACAATATTAACATATATTACAACTTTTTTACAATAATTAAAAGAAATCGGTCAACTGACGGAAAAATGGAATACCTATGCAGTGTGTAGGCAATTCAGACAATGAATTGTCTCACAGACGATGGTGAGACGGAAATGATTCTGAAAAAGATGGGTTTGTTGGTGACAATGACAGAAGGTTGCTAATGATGATTGTTTTTCATGAAAAGTGGATTCAATGTTATGGCTTGTTATGCCTTTGCGGAATGTTAATGCTCACAAATCGGTTTCCAATCTCATACCAAAAGGAAAACAAAAGACACTGTAGAATTAATACAAAAAATGCATACAATACAATAATTATTGTACCTGATGAACAGAAAATTCAGTTAAAAAATAATTAAAATAATAACTGATAGTTATGAATAAAAGAAGTTGGAGATTAGAGAAATGTTTATGATGTTACCGGTATATATTGTCTACAACTAAAATAGTTCTTGATTTATTAGTTGATTAATTTTTATTATGATAAAAATAGTCTACAACTATAATAGTTGACTTATCTGTAACTTAACATAGAAAATAATAGTTATTTATGTATTGAGACACTACCACCGTAAACAAAGCCGTAGTGCATTCGTGTGACGTCAGCACAGCTAGGGCTCCTACACCAATAAAAATTCGTTGATTTCAGCTGATCTATATCAGCTAGTGTTTTTATTGGTGTAGGAGCCCTACCTGTGCTGACGTCACACGAATGCACTACGGTTTTGTTTATGGAGGTTAGTGATTGAGAGCGTAAAACTCGACTATGACTTTATTATCACTGGAATCACATACAATTTTTTTCTACAACTGCAGTATTGGACTCCAATACAATAAAGAGTTTTATTTAACAATTTATCCAATTAATTTGTTAACACAATTTAATAATAATAAGATGATTCAATTTAATTATTCTATCTTATCATAATAATTTATTTTATAATGATATATTATTAGAATAAGATAAGAAATAGTATCATCTGCAAAAAAATCTGGTCGGAAGGAGATTTGAACTTGATACACCGCTCTAGCTCTCTCAGTCACCATGGGCTGGTGACACTGAAAGCGAAAAAGTAGGAGCATGAATTGCTGTATCTTCAAAGATAACGGCGCTACGAAAAAGTAACTTTAGGATGGAGGTTGTCCTGCGGTTTTTTAAATTACAAAAAAAAACGGATGTCTTATCATAATTCGTTACACATACGTTTCTGCGCCTTGTTTCAAAGAACTTGCACACCATCCAAATCGGACAACAACTGCGACTGTAACTGCGGTACAAACAGACAAAAGCCGATCGAGTTGAAACTAAGACCACAACTTCACTTCGGTCGATTAATTGAAGAAAACTTCTCACTTTTATGCACCATTTCTTCCCTTTTCAACATGAATTTTCCCTGTTTCATAGATGAATAGTTTCTAGACCTACGGAGCCGGCCGGAGGCATCACAGCTTAGCTTTTGTTTTCCTTGTAAGCATTAACATTCTGCATAGGCATAACAAGCCATAACATTGAATCCACTTTTCCTGAAAAACATCATTAGCAACCTCCTGTCATTTTCACCAACAAACCCATCTTATTCAGAATCGTTTTTCGTCTCAGTATCGTCTTTGAGACGATTCATCGTCTAAATTGCCTACCGTACTGCATAATCCATTTTGTCAGTTGACCGATTTCTTATAGTTAATAAATTATTAGATAAGTTGTAATATTGTAAATATGGGGACGATGTAAAGGTACCTCCTTGAGAGATATTATTATAAGTCCGGTGTCTCTGGAAACAATGTCTCTAGCACTTTCAATGGAGAAAATGATAAATGACATGGATAAATCTTCACAATATACTGTACTTTCTTAATGGCCTTCTCATTAGTTTGAAAGTTGTTGGCTATTTATGAGCGAGGTCTACTGTTTGCAGAGCTACTAGTTGATAGTTTGATGAGTTTTTGTATGATTTATTTGTATCTTTGAATGTAAATAACTATAAAACGGTTTGAGATATAGATGTGCGGTTTTGATTTTGCTGGAAAGCCAAAAAGAGTATGAAGAGTCCATGTAGTTGTTACTTCAAAAATATTATATTCCGGTCAAACAGCCTGATGTAGAATTGATCAACACATCTGCCAAAAAGAGTATGAAGAGTCCATGTAGTTGTTACTTCAAAAATATTATATTCCGGTCAAACAGCCTGATGTAGAATTGATCAACACATCTTTCATATACTATACAGACAGGTTGAACTGAGAAGAAACCAATGCCATTTTGAAATCTCTAGATGGCATTACTTTAGCCGTTCGTCGTTGTTCAAGAAACAAAAAAAATGCGAGAACGCCTGAACGCGAGATTTGTGAGAAGCGAATCGGTAAACAGTGAATATTGGTGGTAAAATGCTGTTTTAATATTTTTATTGCTGAAAATCAAATGTTGTGTGTATTCTTCTTATCAGCGTTTAATATTTGTAGACATTAAACATCAGTGCTAAAAACTTTGATTTGAAAATGAGATGGTTCAACCAAGATCAGATCGATGCTCCGTTCTAGGCTAGAGTTTGAAATGATTTGCTTTGTGGTATTTGTTCTATCAATAACTGACGTATTCCTTCTGAACAATATTTTAAAAATGAATCACCCAACTGTTAATTTGTAGGAGTTTTGTTTTCCACTATGGAAAACAGGTGGATTTTTCAGTTATCAGCTGAAATGTTTCTAGCATAGTTTCTGTAAACCAGCATGAAGGAAATGGTCGGTGGGTGCTGTGTGTGTTCGGACGACCGTGGGTGGACTGAAAACCCCCTCGTGTACTGTGATGGACAAATGTGTACTGTTGCTGTTCATCAGGGTAAGTTAGTAAATACATATAAATAAATGCCCCTTGCTGTGAGTGAATTACACGAGGGAGGGAAACGTGTAGTTGTATGTTTTCCTTATCATATCAGAGTTTTTAGTTAGTTTTTTATTGAAACTTACGCTTAAAAGATAAATATGTTATTTAAATGAGTTTCTTAGTTATGCTACAACATTAGGTTAGTTTCCTGTTATTGTAATCCAGGAAGTGCCTGTGTAGGTTATGTTGATACCAAGGTGCTAAACAATCAATTTATCAACATTGTCAATTTTCTATGTAAAATAATATTAATTCATCAAGCAAAAGACAAATTTTAGTGATTGTTATTTTCTTAAACAAAATTTAATGATTTATCGATTTTATGTAGCTTATTGTTTAAACGGAACATCATTGTAGGTGTCTTACCAGAAAAGTAAAGCTCAGCTTGATTCTCATCAAAAGGTGATTTGATGACACTGATTTGCACATTTATTTCATCGAAAATTAATATCAAGTAGTTATTTGCAATTTAGAATAATGTTTCCTGAGGCTCGCGCTTAGAGTAGCCTATTATTCTTCTTAACCTCAACAGAAAAACATGAATCAAACCATGTTCTTAAATTATAGCATCTGAATACATACTTGATACTTGATGTCTTCGTCCTTGACTGGGGGTACCAGACAGACTGTGCCAGATGTTTTTAAAATAGTGGCTCCTCAGCCAGCTCAGTCAATGAATAAATTGGTTTGTTTATTAATGCCTGTCTGATGAGAAAGCAGAATCTTGTGTGAGGTTCATTTCTCACTTCTATTGGGAGTCTGTTATAAAATCTTAGTGCAGCTGATGGAAAACTTCTCTGCTTGCTAGCCAACCGGCTGCGAGAAACTTCCAGAATGGTAGCATGGCGAGTGTTGTGGCTGTAAATTTCGTTTCTTCTCACCAACTTATGCTGATTGTCCCTGACATAGATCAAGGAGGACAGGACATACTGACTGTATATGGTGAGAATTTTCAGTTCCTTGAAAAGTGGCCTACAATGATCTCTATGTCCTGCAAAAGAGATGATTCTGATTGCCTTCTTTTGTAGTAGTAGCACATCGTGACAAGAAGGTGCGTGACCCCACAGCAGTAGTCCATATCCAATTTGACTGTGAAACAGGGAATGGTAAGCTGATAACAGGTAGTCTCTGCAGACAAAATGTCTCAGCGTCCTAAGCAGGTATTACCAAGCAGCTTCCTAAGCAGGTATATCACCTTGGACAATCTCTTGCAGACCTCTGTCACATGGTAGCTCCATCGAAGCTTGCTGTCTATCCAGAAGCTCAGGAACTTTACAGGCTCTGCTTCCACTGTTGTTCTCTTAAGGGAACAGACCAGAAAGTTTGTTTTATCGTCATTTAGCATCAGCTTGTTTGCTGCAAACCAGGTCATGGCGACATTTAGTTTGAGAACTGATCTTTCCGCCGCTTCTTCCACAGTTTTACCTCTAGCAGTCAATGTGGTATCATCTGCAAAGAGTATAGAGCTCTCGTTGTTTGGAAAGTCATTCATAAGCAGGATGAAAAGCAGGGGACCCAACACTGAGCCCTGTGGCACACCATGATCCACATTTCTAATGCCTGATGAGGCTTCCTCAAGTGAGACCACTTGCCTTCTATTTTCTAGGTAGCTTTTTAGTGTGTTCAGTACTGTTCCCTGTACACCTGACTTCTCCAGCTTCTTGACAAGTATACCATGAGGCACACATTCGAACGCCTTGCCCAGGTCGAAAAGCGTGATTGAAAGCGAATCTACATACTCGAAAGCTGACTGTATTTTCTCTGTCAGGGCCATAAGTGCACTAGCAGTTGAACGACCACTTCTAAAACCATGTTGGGCCTGGTTGAGGAGGTTGTTTATTACAAAGAAGTTTGTGATTTGCTGCTTCATCACGGTTTCAATATCTTTGGTCAATGTAGGTACTATGGAAATAGGTCTGAAGTTTGATGGAAGTTCTGTATTTCCCTTCTTATGAATTGGCAGAGTCCTTGCTAGTTTCAATGTGTCAGGGGAAAACTCCCAACCTGAAGCAATGATTGACTGCTGTAGCCATTTGATCTGCAATGGGATCAATGGTGTCTTTCAATACAAATGTTGATAGCCCAAATATGTCCTGAGTTTTTGAATTTTCAGGCCCCTGACAATACATTTGACTCTATCAGTGGTTATTTCCTCCCACTATGTGAACCTCCTGTATACATGTGAACCTTCTTTGTCTTTCAAATCATAAAATGATAGACTTTGGGCTCTTCAAAGTTTTGTTTGGAGTGGTAACTGTAATGATAACAATTATTATTATTTAACAATTATAGAAATTACTGAAATATGAAAATTTTAACCGAAAACCTTTGTTCCAACTTTCCACAATGTCTTTGGCGGGATAATTTTTTTTCACGTAGATAAATCAGTGAGTCTTTACAAAACTATTATGTAAGTTATAAATCTATGAATTCTTGCCAAAATTTAATATAGGTGAACTATATTAGAACTATAGGTGACATATACTGCAGAAGGTGACTGGAGTGAGCTGGCAGCTTCAGAATTGTCACGTCATTCTCGATTGCCACTTTGATTGTTTCCGGGCTGAGATGGGTGGAATGGCCGTCAAAAATCAAAAGGATTGGCCTTTCAGTCACGCAGTTTTTCAGGAATGTTTTTTTGAAATAATTAAAAAAAATGTCAGACTGCATCCATCCATTAGGGGATGCAGCATAGCTAGTGTTAGGAAACGCTTGGTCTTCAGGAGCCATCCATGTGTCCCACACATTTTTTCCTTGGAATACAATGAGAGGGGGCAATTTCCCACCATCAGCATTCGCACCAAATAGAACAGTTGTATTCTCGCGTCCGGGTCCACTTACTACTCTAGAAGAAGGTGCATTTTTTTGTCCAACAACTTTCGTTTTCGAAGGATCAAGACAGAAACTTGTCTCATCGATATTATATATTTGAGCCGGCTTCATTGACAAATTCAATTCATGAATTGTTTTTTCGAGTAATTCAAAATAACTATAAATGATAAAAGGGTCGGTAGCTTTTTTTCTGGCATATTCCAGAGACTGTAGTTTTTTCAATGACAAATTATTGTTTTTTTTTTGAATTTTAGGAACCAATCTTCTCCTGGGTGGCCATCTTTGAAAGGTGTCTCAATCTTGTTTCTTTTCACATACTCGGCAATCACATCTATCACTTCCTTCCGAGATAAACCCCAGCCCCACTTCTCAAGAGTCTTCAAACCGTTTGCCAATTCATTTTCCACTTCAGGGGGAAAAACAGTAGGCCTTCCAGCTCCTTGCCCTACTCTCCTGGTCCCCTTCTTAGCATGCGTGAGCGTGCTGAATGGAACATTGTATTTTTTAGAGGCCCCTCTTACTGAGAGACCTTTATCAATTTCTGCTATTGCAGCTTGCAAAGTTTCATCAGTGTAGCTTTTTTCTTTATTGTTCTTTTTTATGTAATTTCGCACCATTTTTACTTTCAGTTGGAGTCACAAATAAATAGTTCACAAAACACTTCAAAACGTAAAAATAATAAACAGTTCACAATATAGTCCACAAAAAGCACAAGTTTTCACTGAAAACAGATAATAGGTGGTTGGGGTAAATGGAATCACTCTGATTCCAATTACCCCAACAGCCGTGATCCCAAATGCCCCATGATGCTGTTTTCATGGGGTAATTGGGATCACGGCTGCAACACTTTTCTGAACGTTTCTAGATTAATTTCGACTTCATTTTTGAACTCTACGCCCGAAAAAACATCGAATGGCACTCCACTATCACATTTCATACAGCTCGTATTCAACCTGTGAATAAATGTAAAATTATGGATCAACTCTGTCCCAGAGTGGAAATGTAGAGAAAACGAAAAAAAATTCAATGTGATTGACAATTTTTAAATCAATTTTGAATGTATCAATTATAGATGAAGAAAATAAAGTAGTTTAATAATCAATATAATTTTTAATTTTTCAAGCCAAAATAAATTAAAAAAACCTGTGATTCCAATAGCCCCGAGATCCCAATTACCCCACTTCACCCTATATAAAAATATATTTATGAGCATTTTTTGCATAAGTAGGTCTATGTCTATGTAAAAGCATTTCAAACAAACCTATAGTGTCTGAAATTTAGTTAGCTCACCTGTAGCCTACTCTTTTTAGTTAAGTTAGGCACAGTTTTTACATAACTAATTCCGGGACTGTCATGATTTGAGCACCACATTTAATACTTGTATCAATGTTCTTGTATAACTTACGTTAGGCTCGCAGTTGATGATAACCTGAGCAGTTACTAGTAAGGATTTTCTTGATTGTTGATTTTTTAGTAGTTACATTATATTATATTTTGATATGGGTGATGTTTTTGTTGCAGCTTGCTATGGAATCGTGACCGTGCCTACTGGAAACTGGTACTGTAGAAAATGTGAATCACAGGAAAGGACGGCTAGGGTGGTGAGTGATCAACATATTCATTCATCGTAGACAATTCATACACATTTATTTAAGACCTCATCTTAATGCATATCAATTCATTAGTGTGTTTTCGTCTATATTTTAAATGCTCACTATTTGATTCCTTTCAAACAAAATACCCATTTTAATATTAGTAATTAAGATTCAGTAATTTCTACTGTGATATAAAGATGATGTGAATTAATGATATGTATCATTTTTCTTCCTAAAAATCCTCAAGAGGCTTAGGAACTTCAGATTACACAATTTAATACATTATATGCATGAAATTAAATTTCTATTACGTATCACGGAATCGGGACTCAACAGATATACAACAATATACACTTGGATAAGAATTCGATGTCCCTTTAGTAGGTAATATTTATTAGTCTGTAAAATTTCTGGTAATTTTATCAATCAAATTAGGTTTCCTCCATTTCCGTCACAATTATGAAAAATGAAAAAGGCGGGAAAATAGAAAACAGTTTGAAAAAAGGCATATATTTTTCTATCTAGTTATTTTCTGGTATCAGTTACATATTAATTTGAATGGAAAATTATCCTTTCCAAGTTTTGATTCTTAACGGTAGTATAGAAAACATAGGTATCTAGTGAGAGGTGAAAATCATCATTATACTAGAAACGTATTGGAATTTCCTGAACTTATGCTTTGGAACTCATGTTTCATTTCTCTCCCTCTAAAAGGATGTTTCATAAAAGACGCGAATCCACATAAAAAAATGTATAATTTTATAACAATAATACCCTATAAAGCTAGTTGATCACGAGTTAATTGAACTGGTTAATTAATCATGTTGATCTAAGACAAACTATGCGTTCGTAAATTAATTTTGAATGACCTGGAATAACCTGCTGACATATAACATTAACTGCTGATTTCTTTGATTGTTTTCTCCTGAATGCCCGATTACACTGGTATTTAATAACAAATTGGTGATCGGTGTTTTGATGCACATCGAAATGTCGCAGTAATTATTCATAGCTAGAGATAGCCCACTTTATACATTAAAAAATGTATGTTATACCTTATCAAATAGCTTCCTGACTTAATCCATGATTAATAACGACTTTCAATCTGAGGAATTTGTATGTGAAAAAATACTGGTGAAAAAGATACAGTTGAAGAACAATACAGTTGATGGTAAAATACAAGTTTTGAAACGGAAATTTGTTTTATTTTGGATTTTTGTCTCAAAATGTAGTTTTATTTTGTCCTCTCCTATGAGCCAATAACTCACTGGTATTAATATAAAAATACTTGAACATAGCATGAATCCATACTAGTACAAGGAATAAACCCCAATTCATAATATCGTATTGCTCAGATTCCCCTGGTATTTTTCCATCGGCATATTAAAATGTTTAATTTTGTCAGTTTTAGTAGACTTAAGTAATCGTCAAGAGGTTGAATCTACAGAGGAGATGCAGACTATTCTAGCGCGAGACTGACTACGTTAACAAATACACTATTTAACTAACAATGAAAGTCGTATTGAAACGAACGGGCTCCAGCTCCCATAAGAAGGTAGCTCAGCGTTTTTATATCTCACATTTTTGAGTGATTCAATAAAAATAATTGGACGAGTTTTTTGACGTTTTCCTTTCAACTTTCTGCAAGATTTCTCACTATGATGGAAATTTATGCACGGAATGCATTTTATAGTAAGCTATCTCTTATCAAGTCTTATCTTATCGTATCTGGATTCATAGTTAGATAATTTATTGAGTGAAGGTTAATGAACTTGTTTGAAGCACAAAACATGGTTTGATTCTTGCACAATGATTTTTAATAAAGTTTTAATAAAGAGATTCGCTCAAATAGGGACAAAGAACGAAGACAATTCATCAATTAACTCTACTATTCTAGTCTACCTCCAACTAATCACCTATCATACACATCAATTGATATCAAAAGAAGATTTCTATCGATTAATTAGAAAAAGTCGAGTCTCAGAATACTTCGACCGTCATTTGTTCATTATCTGTTGATAATTCACTAGAAAAATAATGCATATTGACTACAATTTTATTTTTCAAAATCAGGTCCAAATAAAATGTCAAATAATAAAAACTCTTAATCAAACATTTCTAGTTTCAAATGAACTAATCTTCATGTAGAATTTCATTGGTTCGTTCAAAATGCTCAGATCCTCTAGATTGGATCAAATAGAGAGTGCAATACATTTTTTCTACCTGTCACTGAACAATATTTTTTATGGGATGTTCTTATACAAAGAAATCAACCAAATAAATCTGTCTTTCTAGTGAATATGGTAATGCAGCGAGCCATGGGTTCATACAACCAGATCAACCAACTTGAGGGTATAATAAATTACTTCACCAAACAGTATGTGCAGAAGTGCAGCAGAATACGGATTCGATCATGCAAATGTTAGCTTGTGTGAAGTTATGGCAATCCAATGTTAGCTTCTTACATATCAATCTAATCTCCTAATGAATGCAGAAGGTTTTTTTTTAGTTCTTGGCCTTGGATATCTTTCTTCTAGAACTATTCCACATTTAATTATGATTTTTGTCAATTTGTAATTTTGAATATACTGTGACTATAACCGAAATACTGTGGACATTACATGGTTGTATGTCATATTCATATCTTGTCTTGTCTATTGGCTAACAACTAATGTTTCTACAATCATTCTTCACAAAAGAGTCCCGAAAACCTTTATCAATCAAAGAAATCAGCAGATTTTGAGGAAAAATTGTTTGATCCTCATTAGCATTCTATTGTTCTATTTCCATAATGATTATACATTCTACTAGCTATTGATATTTTATAAATTGTCTATTTTCAACATTAATTTATTATTAATAATGAGTAATTTTGAATGCTATATTAAGTGTTCAATCACAAGTACACAAATGATGTACAATATCCAATTATATTTTGTTGTTTCAAGTACCGACATGCAGTTATTCATTGATGAAAATAAACACTTTACCTAGTTTACTTACTGACTGACGGCAATAATTTATTTTCATCAATAATTGACTGAATGTCGGTGTTTAAAACAACAAAATAGTGTTTTAATATATCGCAGTTCGGAATGGATCAAGAAATCAATGTCAATTATACTAACTTTTTTCAAAGTAGATATTTTTTAATGTAAAAATAATACGTTTAATAATCTGTAATAATCAGTTTCTTTTTCAATTAATAATGTATTTAAACCTTCAGTTACAATTTATGAATTATTCAGTCGTAGCCATGAGAATCTGATAAAATTTGAGATGCAGTTGAACTAATTATTGTTGAATTTTATTGCAGCGATGTGAGCTGTGTCCAAGTAAAGATGGCGCTTTGAAGAGAACAGATAATAATGGCTGGGCCCATGTCGTGTGCGCTCTCTACATTCCGGAGGTGCGTTTTGGAAATGTCACCACAATGGAACCGATACTTCTCCAGCAAATACCTCCAGAACGTTTTAATAAGGTAAATTTTCTCACAGGTGAGTTTTCTGTCCGTTCTTAGAACAAGATATTTTTCTCCGACAACTACCGTGTTTCGTATGGACACGTTAAGTCGTCGGTCCCACCTGCTGAGTACTCTGGCACCATAGCTGAGCCAGCCAGGTCACTCGATGTCTTATCTGCAATTACTATTATTTTTCACGTCTATGAAAGGTGGGATAGTATAGAAATTATTGGTTTTTACAACATTGATGAAAAGAAGTATCTTAATCAATATTGATTAACAATAATTAATAAATGATCGTTTGATTCATCAACCTAAATTTTTATTTGGTGGTATTTGTGGGGAATTTAGTTATAGTGATCAGTTTAGTTCACTTATCCAATAATCTAATCAACATTGAAAACAATAAACTAATCGATTCAAGTCATAACTTACTGACTATATCGCATACAGTTTGTCATAGTAGTGGCAGTTGTTGCAAAGACTAATCAATTTTATTTTTGAATGGAGTTGATGATTGGTTTACACTCACTTTACAGCAATATTGTGGGTCATTATAAAATCCGATCAATTATCTATTCGTGGAAGGGATTCTAAATTCTGTTGAACTAAAAATAAATCAACATATTAATATACCTAGTAACATGTTGTAAGTAATAAATTAAAGTTTTAGAAAAGGGTACTTTGATTTTTAATTTTCACATAAATATGAGTAGCCCTCACCAAAATAGTTCTACATTCATGTTTATTCAACTGTTCACAATTTCCATAGTTTCGAATGAGAGCCTCTTTTCATTTATCTATTTATGTCTTAGTGAAATGCATTAAACATTTCCAAGACATGTTAACTTCGAATTACTCAGATGACCTGCCAACGACGATATTCAACTTTACAATGTTTTCATTTGCTTTGTTGAATGAATAAAATCTTCTATTTGATTCTACGACGAAAGTAACATTGAAATTTGTTGCAGGTGTGTTACATTTGCGAGGAAAGCAATAGAGGAACAAGATCGACGATTGGCGCGTGCATGCAGTGCAACAAGTCTGGCTGCAAGCAGCAGTTCCATGTCACGTGTGCGCAGGCGCTGGGTCTCCTCTGCGAAGAGGCCGGAAACTATCTCGACAATGTCAAGTATTGTGGCTACTGTCAGCATCATTATTCCAAATTGGTGAGTAAAATGTTAATCGAATTAGTGCATAAAATCCAAATTGGGCAAGTGCAATGATAATCGACCAGATGAAGCAGACCATTCACTATCCATTTTTTGGCTTACTTGTTGGACCACTAGCAGGACTACTAGTCAGATCATTTCACCACTCACACCCCGACTTTTTTATGAACTTGTCCAACTTTAGACTCGTCGAAAACAAAGACTAGTCGGAACGGATGTCGGACCTTAAGTTGATCCAACTCGTCTGACTAGACTTTTAAGAACCCTATTTACGGCCCGATGTCGGATCCAACATTGGATGTTGGACTTCAAGTTGGACAGTAAATCGGATAGTGAATGTCTTGCTCAAAAACTGTGGCCAGAGCTTAATCTTCGACTAATCATTACAGTAATTATGAGATTATAATTATGCTCGTACAAACGGTTGTTATCCACACCATTAGATTATGTATCATGAGTTGGTGGTAGCCTTGGTACATAATCTGAGTGTTTGGCGTTTTTTACAAAATAATCATATAATAAGTCATATTCATATAGGCTAATGCTTACAATAAAAATGTAAAAAAAATGTAAATGTATGTGACATTGCTAGAATACAAAAATTCATTCTTACATTTCATTGCGTTTAACTATTTTACAACTTGTGTTTTTCTGTTGCTCACAGATAGTAACAAGAAGCAATAGTTTCTATTTTCAATTTTGAATAGTTTGGTTTTTATGGATGATATTGGGTATTACTTGGGAGTAGTGTAGTCTATAATCCAATATGTTATTTACTGTCGAAGGAAATTGCTGTTATAATTCCCATATAGAAGAAGAGCTATTCATAATGCAGATACCATTTATAAAATCATTGAGTCTGGATTTTTAATGCATTTAATTTGAATCTTATAAGATAGCTTCGTCTAAGTTATTTTAGTAAAGATAGTTGGTATTTGAGATTGTGTTTCTAATTGGGTAAATAATTGTCGCCCTAGTTACACAGTCAATATATCTCAAGAATCGCCTTTAATCAATCAGGAGACAACTCTGAGGCATCTTCAGAAGCTCAAAAATATACTACGCTTTGGAATAAATAATCTATGATAAAATAACAAATGGGACGAAAAATTGATTTTATATTTCATGTAGTCATGAGTTTTTTTTCATTTCATGAATATATTTTAAAACCTATTATTTGCAACGTTTTGTAGGGTTTGGTTTATTCATGTAAACTGAAGTCTCTCAATTTATGTTTACAGAAAAAAAGTGGAAACGTGAAGACTATACCACCATACAGACCAATTCCTTCAGAAAACGCGTCAGACTGTTCCAGTCCTGAAAAGGAGCCAGGAGAGAACTGGGCGAAAACTTCTGCCAAGAGGAAACTCAGCTCTGGAAGCAGATCTCAAAGCGGCTCAACACAAAACTCGACTGGTAAAATAGCAAATACTGTCCTCCAAATTTATCTTTCATGCTTGAATTATTGTGCTATAATATTTCATGCACATTATAATATATTTTATTTTATGGGTTATATTTCATGTTAAATACTTCAATATAATTTATTATACTAAGATCCTTCCAATCATTGCAAGAAAATCGTAATAATAAAATCCTCATTGTACCGAGAGCTGAAAGAAAACTTTTGTACTAGAAACTGAAGAGAATATTCTTCGCTCAACAAACTTTTATATTGAAAGGCTTCAATTTCAACTAAAATGACCTGTGAAAATTTATTGTAAAAATTGGAATAAAAAAAGAAATAAAATCAAATGTCAATTTTGTTGATATTGATGGCAACTATTCATGCTATTGAGGATAAGACTGAGAAAAATTAAGTTCCAAGCACATTTTATAGATTCCAGATCTTAAATCTCTTTAGATACTTAATCTCTATTTGATATCAAATTTCAGATATTAAAATTATTTTTGTGAATGGTGCAACACATTAAAAGATTAGTTTTACTACTTTTTAGGTTAATATAGCATAGTTAGCTTTGTATAAATGAATTAATAATTCTTTGTCAATGATTGGCAGGTTTAAAGGGAGTGAGTCCCAGTGCCATAGACGATGAATCGAATTGCAGCAATAATTCTGGTCTGACAAGTGTCATGCAAGGCAATATGGCTTCTGTAAAGACTGAAAACTCCAATGCTAAGTACGCAGGCAACTTCAACGATGGCACCAACTCCAATGAAAGCTCACTGGCCAATGAGCCGATCAAGGGATCTAACAAAAAGCGAAAGAGCTTCAAAGAGGAAGCCAGCGCACCCGCCAACTCCAACGATGACGCATTGAAAAAAATTAAGACTGAACCATCTCCACAAGTAAGTCTACAAAGTTGATCGAGGTAGTTGATTTCAATTTCAACTTATATTCTTTTCTGTTCCATTCCTACCTAATCATCTCCTGTATAATTTAGATATGCACGGATCTAAAAATTTGATGAAGGCAAGTATCAAGTGGATCGTTTGTATAAGCTTTTCGCTATTTATACAAAATTTAAAAAGTTAGATATATTTTTTTATGTTTCTATTGTTGTTTATTATTTATTAACTACATAACGAGGAAATTTCATTTTTCAACACAGTATTCTAATACAGCATAGATATATTAAGGTAGGAATAGCTATCTAGATAGCTCTAGTTAATTTGTTGAAATTTTCTTAGTAGTGAGGGTCTCAGTTCATCAAGTACAATTTTTACTCAGTTCGTCAAGTGTCACGGTATCAAGTTTTCGTTGCATGCTGATACACAATCAGTTTGCACACTAGTTAGGGATTAGAGAGAATGGGTTAGGGAGAATATGGTTAAAGCTTAGGTTAGGGAAAGTGTAGGGGTTGGGTTTTTGCCAAACATGAAAATGTTAGAATTAAACAAATGATACTGTATCCACTGGACATTTTAAAAGGAACTAGAACTGAAAACTTGACGTTGCCTACCAGGGCAACTTGATCAACTGAGATCTTGATGAAGTGAATGTTTACCATTTAGTATTATCAGGACTTCCTGTATACTTCCGTATATACACAAAATAATACAATATTATAGTATATCCAGTTCAATACCTGCTATCATTATAGTGATGTAGTAGATGATATAGCAGGCTTATATTAGATAATTGCAGCTTGTAAAACTTTGTTGTTTTGTTACATACAAATAATTATCAAATCCATTGAGAAATATTAATTAATTCATCTCATATAAAAAAAGTCTTCAATTAAGCATTAATGTTATGGAAAGCCCGAATTCATGGCAATGATCTCTTCTTCCAGGACGGATCTTCTCAATCGGCATCAGTTGTGGTTAAAATTGGTGGAAATAATTCGACTACGTCTGGAGCATCGAACGCAACAAACCCAGCTTCATCCGCAACAGCCAGCAGAATTGTTACAAGTGAGTTGTGCAGCATCAATTCAAGACCATTCTAATTTTGTTCAACCGTAGAATTTTAATAGTAAATCAACTTTTTATTGTGACTATACCTCACTTATTAATTAATTTTTGTGACATCGGACTTGCAACAGGAATATCGTAGGGCATATACAAAAAGAATCTTTTCACAGTCAGATAGTGTTAAAAATTCATTATTATACCACAGCAAATAATATTTCTATATTGATCACTAGCTGGTAACCCGTGCTTTGCACCAGGAAAAAGCTGTTGGGTTGTGTTTGCATTTGGGTTGTGAAATGTAATCTCGTCATGTCCACAGGAGACATCAGAAAATAAAATAAAGTGAAATAGATTACGTGGAAATCTCCTCCAAAATTGAAAATTCTCAGAAAAAATGTTGTTGGGTATCGAACCCGCAACCTTCCAATCATTAGTCACGCGTGCTATCAATGCGCTACGAAATCATTTGGAGAAAGCTCTGTTTGATTGGGCTTATATCGTTGTGAAAACGTTGAATCACAAATTGAATGAGATTGTTTCAATTATTAAATTAAAATCGATTGATTAATAAGAATGAATATAGGCCTATAACCATCTTTGGTAAATTTAGAATCTTGGTGTAAAATTGAAAGTTCATTAGTTCAGTCAAAAAAGATTTCAATATCTTTAAGCTTTTTAAAGAATAATCGGAATTCATCTAACAGTAACCTGACTCACTTGGTAAACCATTGAATCAGTTCCTGTTCATTATTGATCTACTATAATGAGGCCAGCCATTGGAACATGATTTTTTAATTAACCTTTTGACTGTGATAAGCCATTGAATGAGAAGCGGCCCGCAATATTATTGTACAGTATAGTACCTACCTACTATCATACATCAGGTCGCAGTGTCTGTGACGTGTTTACTACTGTTGTGTGTTCTGATGTTTTATCAGTAAACACTTCATAGACACTGCGGTTTGATGTTATCAGTAGGTACTATATTGTCCAATAACACTCAGTGCCGGTTGCACAAAAGCCGGTTAAATTTTAATCGTGATTAATTCCACGAGAACCAGAGAAGCTGTCTTTTTGCGTTCCTTGCCCTATTACCATAGGTAATGAAAGTATTGCTTTCTGAAAAATTAAGGTACCCAAATTTCTATACGTATCAAGGTTACCTGAGTCCAAAAAGTGGGTTTTGGGTACTGGTCTGTATGTGTGTGTGTGTATGAGTGTATGTTTGTCTGTGCACACGATATCTCATCTCCCAATTAACGGAATGACTTGAAATTTGAAACTCAAGGACCTTACACTATAAGGATCCGACACGAGCAATTTCGATCAAATGCAATTCAAGATGGGGGGCTAAAATGACGAAAATGATGTCAAAAACAGGGGTTTTCACGATTTTCTCAAAAACGGCTCTAACGATTTTGATCAAATTTATACCTAAAATAGTCATTGATAAGCTCTATCAACTACAAGTCCTATATATGTAAAAATTCCAGGAGCTCCGCCTCATCCATGCAAAGTTTGATTTTAGATTTCCAATTATCAGGCTTCAGATACAACTTAAACAAAAAATTCTAAGTAGAAAAGAATGAGCCTGAAAATCTCTACGATTAATGTCCAGTAACATTTCCACCTAAAATTGAAAATAAGCTCGAAATTCGAGAAAATTTGATTATTCAAATGCAAACTTAATGAGTGAAGCAACTGTTGATTCCACTCAATCATTCACTGTAGGCTACTGGAATAGATAGCAGAATTGATCTCGTCAGCTGACCAATTTTATATCCTAGACTATTAAACGAACAACTTCTGTTTATATGTTTAGATGTTTATATGTTTGTATTTCACCGGATCTCGAAAACGGCTCTAACGATTCTCACGAAATTCAGAACATAGGTTTATAATATTATAAAGATTTGATTGCACTAGGTCTCATTCTTGGGAAAACTAGCTGAAGGACATTAAAAGGATAATAATTATTATTCATACTTGGAAAAACAGCTGATAATAATTATTTCGTCGACTGTTGGTGATGGAAGTGAGTGATCGAGTTCATGTGTGTGGGACTGTGTCAAAATTGAGACTCAGCTGTTGAACTTTTGTAATCATTCAATCAGGTACTTAGTGCCGGTTGCAAAAAAGCCGGGTTATTTTACTTATTTATCACATTGTGTACAAATACTTGACATGAGGAAAGGCACAACAAGCTCATGACCAAAAGTGTCCCATTTACAATTTTCAATCCTGATTAATTCCAGTAGATCCATCTTTTTTAAATGGTCTTCTCTGATTTGGCTCACATGAAGTTAATCAGTATTAAAATTTAACCTGCTTTTGTGCAACTGGGCCTTTGTGAGGGAATTTTTGCATTCCTCTGGGAATTAATCACAATTTACTGTTATTAGATAGAACATTTCTGTATGAATGTTATTATAATTTCCTCTTTCGTAATAAATGTTGTATGCTTCTGTACTTCAGAGCGAAGCTCGGTCCCCGATATTTAAATGATATTTCCGAAAACTCTACTCTTACGCTGGAGACACACATAACGGCAAGGAAAGTTGTGTGAGTGCAGCACACCAGATTTTCATAAAAGCCTACTCTGATTGGTTCTTGTGAAATTAATCATGGTTAAAACTTAACCTGCTTTTGTGCAACCGGGTCTTAATCGTTTACTGTTTAAATTATCAGGTACGCTGACACCGGCAACGACAAGCTCGATAGTGGTGTCGGTGCCTCTGCCGGTGCCCTTCGCCGGCCTTCAGACCACCACCGCCACCGCCACGGCCACCACCAGCTCGGGTGCCTCCCCTCAGCCCACCACCACCGTCGCCATCTCCTCCTCCTCCCCCGCCAGCAGTGTCACCTCCGCCGACGACCCCCCCTCCAAACGGGGAAGGTAACATTCACTAAACTATCATTGTTTTGGGATTAAGCCTGTGCTACTTTCTGGAAGTTTTTTATGTTAAATAATGAAATGATCCACTGAATGGCGGCTCAACTAGCTGTTGTACTGCACAGCTTTATAGCATTACTAGCTTTGCTATCTTCCGTGTAATTAATCGTCAAGTTTTCACTTCACAATTCGCGCTTATATTTCTTGAGTGATATTTGATTTCGTCTCGTACGTAACGTTTCCTTGAGTTTTCATTCGATCCGAGTTGTGAATTTGTATCTGTGTGCGCTTATTTTTCATGAGTGTAATTTAATTTCGAAGTTCTAACCCACCACCTGTCACTATGATAATAATAGCGCTTATTTGTCATGAGTGATAAGCAATTTCTCATTCGTGTCGTTCCTTCAGTTTTCTTTCAAGTTGTGAGTTGTTAGGCTTGTTACACACACATACATCGTTTTTAAACGTCCGATTTTATACAGTCCTAATAAATTCTATTAGATCGAACATAAGTCCAAGTTACACACACATCGATTTTTGAACACACGATATTTTGAAGTCCTTATAAATTCTATTAAATTGAACATTACGTGGCAAACATAATATGATAATTTATCATGTGTTTACCAAGTTCTATTCAATCTGGTAGGATTTGTAAGAACACATTTTGAACGTCCAATAATCGATCTGAGGTGTACCTTACTTGACTTGGCAAGTACATTATGTGTATTTTCACACACCTGCATACATCATGTTCTGTTTTGTTAAGCTCCGTTCGATCTGCTAGAATTAATAAGGATCGCAAAAAATCGGGCATCCAAAAATCGATGAGTGTGCAACCATCCTTAATCTGTGTACTCTTATTAATTTGAATGTCTTGAGTATTTGATAGACTATGGATTGAATTTATCATTCGTGGAAATTAATTTCGTTAAGTTTTAAACTATTCACGTTCATTTTCATGAGAGACTTGCCATTCGTTCCTCCATTATGGATATCAACTACGTACAACTTGAAACTATTTATTATTGCAAGTGCAAGCCGGGATGAGAAATTATCCTCAGAAATGATAATTCAACTCCATTAATCACACTATTTCGTTTCCAATCATTTCGTAATGCATCTTACCAATGTTTATTACATTGAAAAGCCTTCTTCTATCTCATCAGTTTTTAAGACGGTTGACACTGAAATAAGTTATAAGAGTTATCTCCTCATTTCCAATGAAATTCTATATTTCTCAACTGAGTTTTCTTTTCTATTTGTGAGAAGATAGCGGTAATTGAAACGAATTGAATTTTAAGTAATTCATCCTTTTTTAAAAGCTAGAAATTATTGATTGACAGATAAAATGGTTGATAGATATTTGAATAGAACATTCGAAATAAAATGTAGAGGTGGAGCCATGGATAAGATGAAATAATGAATCATTCTATTCGCAACAGGGTTTTCTCACAAACATTCATTCAGTCTGCATCGTGAATGTCAGTTCACAGTTGAATAATTATTAGGCTGTTTTAACTTTAAATGTTTAGTTGCCTAAGTTACTAATCCACTATAATTGGTTTGAATACTTATTGAATGCTCAATTAACAAGTATTGTCTATTCACATAACCGATTCCCATTGATGAATTCAAACATATCATAAGCTCTTTCAGACCAACTCAAGTCTTGAATTGAGATCACCTTCTTAAATGAGCATAGAGATAAAAATAAATCAACTTCTATTTGATAGTTTGATGGATTCTAGGATTGAAAATTCCAGTATAATTTATTATGATGAGTGTTCTGCACTGATTGTTCACGTCAGTATATAAGTGACTAAGCTTACTTTATTGTGCATCTCAACCGAAAAGGCTGGTTGTCCACCGGTGGGGAAACAGTCAAATCTTTCTGTTTTTGCAAAATCTCTTGATAAGCAGTGATGTTGATTATAATACAGTAACAAGTGAACCGATCATTTCAATAATCTACTAAAAATTTCTTCTATTTATTTTCTACGAAAAAGGTACATGAAATTCGTGATGGAAATGAAAATTTCTTGTAATAACTTAGCACCGGAATGTTTTCGAAAAAATTGATGCGTTAACATTGACTTGAGTATTATTGTATATTTAACCACGTTTCACGACTAATCGTTTAAAATGGTGTATGCATGAAACATATTTGCTAGGTCACAATCGGTAGAAAAGGAGGTTCGGGGAAGAAGTAGGAAGCGTGGAGGGGGAGCGGGGTCGAAACGTGGTGGGAGGGGCAGCCTGCCACCCCCTCCGCCCGTTTCTCGCCCCCCCACCCCGCCACCGGTTGTCCCCGTCCCCATCCCTGCACCGATTTCTCCTCCAGCAGTCACCACCACTGCTGATGCTGCTAGTCTCACTCCACCCGCCACAATTGTAACTAGCACTTCTACCTCCTCAGCCTCAGCCGTACAGCCCCAGCCAGCAGCAAGGTAATTGGTCGCGCTGGTTCAGCGATATTCTGCATCTACGTTCGGTATCTCTTCCATTGTAGCCTGTCCCTTCTTATGTGCATCTCCCAAGGAAGTTTTTCTAAATGTCATTGATGTGTCATTTGTGTTCTAGTTATATATGTGTTGGTCTTGCGCATTTATTTAAGTAGTATTTTTTGCTTTATGGTTTCGTTCATATTACCTGAATTTCACCCTTATCAACTGGATAGATTTAATGTTTGTGTTGATCTGGAATACTTATTTTCGGCAACATTTCATCTATTATTTGTAATAGGTTGTGATAATTTTCCTCATTATTTTTTTGTCATGGGCTAGTTTGATTCTGTTTTAATGGGACTACTAAAATACGTTCATGGATATTCTTTGTGGCGCTTTCAATATTTATGTAAATACTATTCATATTTTGAGTCTATTTATGTTGCTTTTTCATTTATATTTCATAAACTTCTATGTTTTAAATTACAGCAATGTTTTTCTTCTATCCAAATTTCCGGGTTTTTCAAAGATCTAGCTTCCTTCTCAACTCTACAAGTATTCAAATCACGATTTTAATGTCATTTCTTTCAATTCAATAACGATTTGAATGTCATTAATCTTGAAACAATCCTTCAAAATGGAAATGAAAATTTTGTTGATTGAAGGATAGTTATTCGTAATTTGAGAGCTCAAATTGAATTTCATTTCAAGTAATTCGTTCAGATTATGTTATTTTCCTGTTTTATGTAAGTGTATCCAAGATTTCAATATTGAATATATTATTTTGATTTGTTCTTTAATAACTTGCAATTTTTCTGTCTTCATTATTTTGGTTTTATAAATATGTATTTTTCATACATCACAAGTCAGTACATAATTGGGAGAGAAACAGGCTCTACCCAACAAAAATTTCCTGGCTTTTTTTATAGATATTATTTTTGTTTGGAATGAAATGTTTTTGATGTGAGCATGATTTTGGTATTTGAAAATCATCTTTCTTTTTAAAATCGAAGTTTTTAACAAAATTGGACAAAAGTTTTCAACGGTTTTATCCGGTACCGTGCTGTACTTCTCCATACCTTTTCTGAAGTTTCTCCATACCTATTCAAATATTTAAGTGCATAATAATTCTGTTGACTTTATTCATAGTGAATATTGCTTACCTAAGTGACCATGTTCTAGTAGAAACATCCGCCAGTAGTTGTATGTTGTGCTTGCAGTTTAAATTATTCCTATTTAATAATATTGCATAATATTTTCGGAAGGCTTCTTTCAAAGTTTGAGTTGGTTTAAAAAAAATAATTTATTCATTCACTGTACAATTCATGCTGTTCTCCTGGTTGGAGCATGTATCCTTTTTTCCAATATCACTCGAGTAATAGTTCCTACCTATGTACTCGTTAGCTCTCTTCAAACTATAACTTACTCCCAACTAAAGTTTTTCAATGTTCTCATTGTTGAAACTCATTATCATATTATGGTTTAATGTATGTTGTACAATCCCTATCATTGTCCTTTTTTAAATCTCTTGTATTTTTGTTTCTTCGTGCTTTTGTCTTTGTTTGGATTTACTATTCATTCACTTATCGTATCTTGTTCATGTTGCTCGAAATTTCTTATATAATGATCATTCTCTGAATATGACTGTTATCACCAATTATCTTATGTTAAGACTGATTTACTTTTTGTAGGGAATCCATGACAATCGGTCATTTCATCGCTTGTGTTATTTTCAGTACATGATATTCACCTTGCCAAGAAAATTGGTTGAAGCAAGGTACTTATCTAGGATTCTAATTTTTTCTTTCCCTAGCTTGTGGGATGAATCTGCTTTTTATCACAACCTCTTGAATGTGCTTTTATGACGTTTGCCAATAATGTAATATCTGAGATTCAATTGGAAATCTTCACTTTTTATGAACGTTGTTTCATTGATTCTATTATTCATATACCACATTCTTTGTTTGCCGAATTGAGCGTTGCAAAGTATAAAAATATCTCAACAACGTTCAATCGCAATTGAGAAATGTCAACATGAAAAGTTCCGTGATCAAAGCTTATTCATATTGCGTTTTATTTTTGAGAAATAATTGCTAAAAGCAATATGTTGTGTTTGTTATACGTGGCTAGTTATAAAAGTTGTTCTAATTAAGATACGCAGTTCGCTTCGAAGCATACTTATTTCATCTGTTTAACTAGAGCATATTATCACAAACTATCAAAGAAGCCAATCTTTGAGGTTTTGTGAATTTATTATCAGCATTAAATTTGTGTTAGTTGTATTTGTATAAGTCTTAGTGAATACAGTTGACATAATGCATATTCAATTTGATTAGACAATCATCAATAAATTTGCACCTGAAGTTTCTTAGCTTGATAACACTGATGTTTTATTTTTTTATAGAAAAATTATTTATCATTTAAATCTCTTTAGTAGTGCATGGTCTAAATGACATCATCGATTTCAGATTCTATAGTGGATCATCTCTCCGAAAATTTTTCTTGTACAAACCATAATCCTGTTAACTACTGAAGAACATGCTCTCAAGATATTACATGTGACACATTTTTATTACTGTAATAGCATGTCAGTTATCAAGCAAACGTGCATTCTATTAATTTGATTGGTTGATTTTGAAATGAATTACTGGGATGTTGTGATAAATTGAAGTGAAGCCGATAGATGTATGCGATTATGGTTGCAGTGTTGTTGCCCATAGTTGGAACGTAGCGACCAAAGAGCCGCCTTCTCCACCCAGTAGCCCTGATGCATTAAAACGTTCATCCAATAGCAAAACCCGTACTAAGCAGCCAGTAGAAATAAAAGAAGAAGAGAAAGACGTGAAGGACGTTAAACTGTAAGTGATTTTGTCTGAAAGACGTTAACGATTGACTCCTGTGTAGTTTGTGCTCTCGTAGTGGCATGTCCTGTAGACATCCATGTCTTGATTGTTGCTTTCAACGGCGTGTTTCCATCAATGTGATCTTCTACTTTCTCTTCAACTTTGCTCGTTGTTTGGCCCTTCCTGATGAGTACATGGTAAGTAGGTGTCTTCGTGATTCTGTCATATCTGTACAAAAATCTACATTTTTTAAAAATATTTCGCTTTCGATCTTTTCTTATCAATCCTGTTATTCGTCCAGGTATATGATGACAAGATTCAAGATAAATATAATCCTCATCGTTGTTTCAAGATAACATGCATTTATTTATGCGTGTTTCAATCAAAAGGTGCAACAAATGCGTAATTGTTCATTTAAAATTAGATTGAATCGAAGTTATGGGTCTTCACCTTGTTCTGATGATTTTCACATTCTTAGTGATTTCATAATTCTATCAGAACTATTCACATACGCGTATTGGATAAAATCAGGAATTTACTAACAATACTTGAATGAAGCCTTTCTTGGCGAGGCTAGATTTTTTATAATAATTCATATCGATTCATGATGATTCTTCTACATTTTTTAGGTCATCATATATGTTTTTTACTTATTTCATTTACTCACTCCTACCATTATTATGTGATGAAAATGTCTATAATCTATAAGAGATATTTTTGTACTTATTTCATTAGCTCATTCCTACCATTCTCATAGGATGAAATAGATCTATAATCTATAAGGGATCAAAAGAAATTCAATTGTAATTCGACATCTTCAACAATATACTGAGTTTATTCATGAAGTCTCAAGTGTGAACAATTTTCAATATTTGAATGTTGATTGTTATGTTTGTTGTATGTACTTCTTATAAACTTTTCAACACCTCTTATTTGTCTCTGTTGCTGTTTTAATTTAGATATTTTTTTGAATTTATGATTTTATAGAAATATATTCCTGGTTTTTAAATATTCTGCACGTTATTTCCACATTTTGTAATTTCAGCAACTTACTCAGAATTAATTAATAACAATTATTGTTGCATGTATCATTAAATTAATACTTTCAACTTTTTCTTACCAATAACAATAAATATTGATAGTTTAAATTCTAAGAATGGAATAAAACATTCAAAGGTAAGCACTCCATACTGTTCGTGTTGAAATTAATGAATCACATTCCTTTCTGTTCACATTAAAAATATGAACCTGTATGTATCCAGTTTGATCTTATCTGTACATTCATGTACTCAATTTCGAAAGTGAGATTACTATTATTTTTTCAATTCAACATCATACAAATTTATGTAAAATCACTCGAAATACATTTTTATATTATTATTCAATAGCTTTCAATGCAGTCCCTTCAAGATTGCTGCATGTATAATTCTTGACCTCCTGTATAAATGATTCTGCTGCATATCATTAGCTGGATAACAAGCTACATGCATTTTGAAAACAATAAGGCTAGTTTCACACTCTTTCGGTTCGTTTCGTTTTCGGCAAATTCCGATAAGTGTGAAACGGTAATTCGGTTTGAATTCGGTACCGAGTAGAAACCGCATAGAACCGAACGCCCACTTGACTCTAATAAATTCCATCAGGTTTCAATTCGTTGCTAGCGAGAGGCTCTTTCACACACTTTCGGTTCGGTTCGGTTCGTTTCGTTTTCGGCAAATTCCGATAAGTGTGAAACGATGATTCGGTTTGAATAGCAACCGCATACCACCGAACGCCCCCTCGACACGAATAGGTTTCATTATATTCGAATTCGTTGCTAGGGAAACAGGAAAAAACAGTCTTTTACACACGCTTGCCTATTTGTTTTTATTTTAACCTGATATCGTGATTATCTGTTTCAAAATTTTCCAAGTCAAAATCATATGTTCAATTCATTTCTGTTAGTCCACAGAAACATTTTTTCTCAATGAATAGTTTGCTATAAAAATATGAAAGATATAAATTAAAACTTAGTGAGAATTTTTATTTTTTTATTTTTCCACGAATATTACAATTTCATCAATGGAGAGAAGAGATTAAGTTTATATACCATGTGTCAAAACAAGGAACAAATTTTCAATTAATAAAATAATCTCTCTGAACTTCCAAAATTAACATGATCAAAAAGAAACTATTTAAATAATTCACAATTTTTAATTAACTTTAAAATTTTGTTGCTCAAGAAATAACATCTTACAATTTGACACCAACTGTTACATTTAAATATACTAGCATGAACTGTGAAAATCCAAACAGCTGTGTTTGAGAAGAAAATACCTAATTAGAACCGTACGAATTAAAACCTGACATGTGTGAAAGCCTCATTCGTTTTCGGTAACGAGACGAACCGAAAATGAACCGAACCGAATGAAACCGAAAGCGTGTGAAGCTAGCCTAACTCAGGCATTATTACTGTTTGCTCCCACTACTGTACTATTTGAAGTGATGTACATTTTGAAATTATTATGCACTAAGAATTCTGTTGAAATAGCATGATTGTTTGCATCAATACTTACACTCAAAGACATTTTTTTAATTACCTAATAATTTGAAGACATTCTCTGTTGAAATAAAGCATTTGCTTGAGCCTTGATATATCAGTATCATTTGTATTTTATCCACATTATGATTAGAAAGTGATTATTATTAAAAGATGTGCTCAAATTTTCACTCATTTTTAATTTGAAATTGAAAAACATGTAATAATTCCAATCATGGACATTTTGCAAGCAAAAATAATATTAATACTTCTAGCCATTGCAGTTCGAAATCAAATTTTTACTTCAAATTTTAATTTGATAACCGATATTTATTTTATTTTCCAGATTCCAAAATGGTGTGAATGCGCCACACATGCTCGGCAATCAGTTGAATCCATCCTCCACAATGGCTCAAAAAATGTCGGATACATTGAATCAAGAACTGGAAGCTCATAGTATATTCACTAATGACACTAGCAGTCAACCAACCAGCAACCTTGTTGGTCCACAGCTGCATAGTCGAGTTATTGCCTCTGTAAGTAGTTGTGTACGTTGAAGTATGTTACACATTACATATATTATGTTAATGTTGTAAGTATAAGTTGTGCCGAAAATTATACAGAGTACATACAATAAATTTAATCAAATGCAATATTAATTTCAATAGCAACCTTAAAAGTCTTGAGTCAAATTAGTAGAATAGAGGTTCATTATCTCAGCTTTTTTAAGAGTTGTTGATAAATTACCCTTGGAATTGAACACTTGCAAACTGATTAAAAACTACTTTGTGTAAGTATAGGCTAGCTAGTTCACTTTTTCCTTTCAAGTAGGCTTATTTATACAAAGGTTATTAATAAAACCTCAAAGATTAATCTTGATTTACTTTGAAGTGAGTTGATTTAGCATAGCATGTTATTTTATTTTCTTGTTATCAGGACATTGTATATCCTATATACTGGATTGTAAATTCCATTCTTGATAATAATCAATAAAAATATATACCGTACTAGAATGATTCCACATTATTCTCCTCTTTCAGTAGGCCTATAGTCCTCTTCCAAAGATGAGAAATCAACTCTTCCACAACTTGAACCTATCAACCTACCAGCAAATCATGAAAAAGTAGGATATCGTTAATAGTTTTGGCTATTGAATATTGCATTTTGTATTGGCGAGTGGCTCTCCAGTTTCACAAATGAACCTTAATTCAATCATATTACGAATTTTACGAACAATGGGCCATATAAATAAAGTTGAGCATTTGCTTATACTTCTAAAATATGGAGCAATTGCTTCATTTTCTATGAATAAACATGAGCAAAACCTTTTGCTCATGCTCATCAAAAAAATAGTTTGAGCATTTGCTCTAAAGTAAAAGCTTATGCTCAAAATTGTATGAATAAACTAGAGCATTTGCTCAACTTTTGAAGCAAATGCTTCAAAAAGGTGATTCTAGTCTGTAGCAGCTTTTCACCTTTTGCTCATAGTAAAATGGCTTAACTAATTCGTATGAGGAAGAGGAAACTATACCAGATACGATCACAACCAATAGTTGAGAACTATAAAACTCTTTTTAGATTCAACCACGATATAATATCACCATTATTCCTACAAAAGAATAAATAATACAAAAGATAGGTATCTGATATCAAGATAGCCATCACAAAATAGGAAATAGGCATTTAAGGAGATGAGAGTGTAGACGATTATAAGAAGGCTGGCTATTGATATTATAAGAATATGCCGCTGAAGATTATTATAAAGATGATATTTTTTCACGCTATTATTTCAAAATTCAAAACTCAACTAACCTAAAACTCAATTCCTAAATTAATAGAAAACAGATCAGACGACGCGAACACAAGCGGTGTCCCCTACTTGCATATTTAGCGCTTACGTGAGTTATAAAAACAAACTAAGGCCACAAAGGCGAATCAGCTGATGAAAAATCTTCAAAATACGTGAGCATTTGCTCCAGAGTTCAGGAGCATAAGGTAAAGCTTATTCATATAAAAATGAGCAAATGCTTAAGCTTCTACCTAATACTCATGAGCAAAACCTTATGCTCATGCTCATGAGCATATTATGCTTTGGTTTTATTCATATGGCCCAATGTTTCAAGTGAAATTTGTGTTATACAGGTTAGATCTTCGAACGCGGCAACTCCCAATGGCTCGACGGGCAATAGTGGTGGAGGGGGGACGACAGGAGGGAGCGGTGGTGGGGGAGGTGGCCTGAACTGGGGTTCTGGCCCGGGAACAGTTCCGCAATCATTGGATCAGCTGCTCGAGCGCCAATGGGAACAGGGATCTCAATTTCTCATGGAGCAGGCTCAACATTTCGACAGTATGTATTCTACACAAATTCATCTGCTGTCGCTAGACCAATGTTTTGAACTATAAACTTTAGTATTTAGCGTAAGATCTTGTAACTGCGTTACAAAATTTCATCCAGTTTATTATCATGCACACCAAATTAACATCAGCTCAACAATACATCAAAATTACTTGAACATTTTATCAAAATCACTACATTATTACACAAGCATTACAATACAGTATTAAGCTGCATTCCTACATACCAGTGACAGTAAACAGTTAAAATATAATTTGCACGAGTTCTCTAATTGGACTATTGCCACTCAGCCCGGCCGAGTGGATATGAATAATCTCATAAGAACTTATGTGAATTATAAATTCACTGATACTGATGTGTGGGAATTCAGCATTAGTGAATGAGAACACCACAAATGAAAGGCTAATATAAAACACCTCTAAAATCAGTCTAGAGGATAGAGAATCAATCTGTGGAGAAGGGTAGTGATGCGAAATCTGTGGGAGTACTAAATAAATTTAAAAGCCAATTATTATTTTAATAATATTTTTTTAATTCATCATTATTTATTAATTCACAATTCATTGAAATGATTGGGGGAGGACCAACAGGCACAGCCCAAAACTGTTCTTCCCCCGAATTTTGATGCATATACTAGTCCAAAAAGTAGGTTATGCTTCTTTCACTTGTCCAATTTCGATTGAAAAATTCAATACAAAATGAATAATTGGGTACTCCTTAATTGACGATGGTACTTTGAATAATTATTGTTTTCCATTCTCAAGGACATAGGCTATGTCTCACATTCGTGAATAGTATACGAATAAAAAACATCTTGCATGACATTCTCATGATAACAAAACATCATAAATTTCAATTTCGTTCAATGAGTAATTTAATTACAGTATTTTATTGCATAATTTTGTTGCTACAGTTGCGTCCCTCCTGACTTGTCTACATCAGCTGAGGGCAGAAAATCTGCGCCTTGAAGAACATGTGAATGGACTGTCGCAGAGAAGGGACCATCTACTCGCTGTCAATGCCAGACTCGCCATTCCTCTCAATCAGTGTAAGTTGTGCCAAGTCAACATTAATCAATCCAAACACATACAAATCAAATCAAACTCTATTAAGGTTTTCACAAAACAAAATATATATTACAATGAAAATTATCAACTTGAATAAAACACGCAAGGATAAATCCTTTGCGCAGGATATTATAATTATTCTATAATACAAATTCGAAATTTGAACAAAATTCTTGAATAGACTATTGGTAGAAATTCTTACATTTTATACATAACTGCAATAATAAGCATTATTTAAAAAATCGTATTGTTATTAGAGTTGTTGTTCATCTATTAACATATTTAATATATAAGTTAACTTATATCTCTTGAAAAATAACTATTGGGTTCTCAGTATCTTATTGAAACCATTTTATTCTGAATTGCTAACACAGTTTACATTGTTTATAGTTAATTTGACTGAGTTTTTAATCCCTAAGTTTTTTGCTTGAGCACAATTTTCTCTTAATTATTGGAAGTAGTTTTAGATAATTTCTTATTATATTTTTCTGTTTATTCCACTTGAAACCTATTACATTTATTAATAGTCCAGTCACTATAATATATATTGGTGCATGCAATTTATATTGTAGTTCTGATTTTTTAATATATTATTTGGGTACATAAGAGAAGTCCAGAACCAATTTCTTCTTGCAAAATTTCCTTGTGCTAGATACTGGATGGCCCAAAAACCTCGTATTTTCGGCTCATTTTCCAGTTTTCTGCTATTTCTGCCAAATCTTGTAATCGGACAGAAAAATTTGCTCACTTTTTTTAAGATTATAAAATTCTGAATAAAATGAGATCATTCGGAACTCTTTATCTCCAATGAGTACTGAGTTATGATTTTTCAAAAATGAGTTAAAATTGAAGAAAAAATCAATTTTGATTAATTTTAGTTTTTGATCAACAATATCTTCCGATTGTTACCATTTAGATGTATAATTCAAAATCCTTCTGGGCGTATTTTTGTGCTCTATAATCTGAGATCAGGTAGGTGTTTTTCACAATACAAGGAGCATTGTTGTCAGGTGCTGGAAATCTATATGAGATAGAGCGCTCTACCTGATCTTAGATTACAGAGCACATAAATACGCCCAGAGGGATTTTGAATTATACATCTAAATGGTAACAATCGGAAGATATTGTTGATCAAAAACTAAAATTCATCAGAATTGATTTTTTCTTTAAATTTTACTCATTTTATATTTTATATTTTTCATTTTTTTGAAAAATCATAACTCATTACTCATTGGAGATAGAGAGTTCCGAATGATCTCATTTTATTTAGAATTTTATAATCTTGAAAAAAAGGTGAGAGCAAAGCTTTCCGTCCGATTACGAGATTTGGCAGAAATGGCTGAAAACTGGAAAATGAGCCGAAAATACGAGGTTTCTGGACCATCCTGTAACTAGCACAAGGAAATTTTGCAGGAAGAAGTTCTGGACTTCTCTTATGTACCCAAATAATATATTAAAAAATCAGAACTACAATATAAATTGCAAGCACCCCCCCTTTTTTATGTCTATATTGACTGTACAATATATTCAATGCCTCTAGAGTGAATTAATTTCACTGTTTGTTCTGAATCTCAAGTGAAATATTAGACTCTGTATAACTAGGTTACAAAGCATTTCCACACTCATGCATTATTCTCTTGCTACAGTTACGTCCCTCCTGACTTGTCTACATCAGTTGAGGGCAGAAAATCTGCGCCTTGAAGAACATGTGAATTTTTCTGAAAAGAATCAGCCTAAGCAATATGTTGGGTTTGTCTTGAAACATTCTCTATAAAAATGTATAGATTTATATTAAAAATGTATAGATAGCCTATTAGTAGATGCAAATTATAAATATCTATATATGCATATGCATTCATAGGCCAAAGTTAATTTATAATTTACACTTAATTAATAAATACTAATAGACTCAAGTAAGTTCTAGAGCCACAATTTCTTCCTGCTCATCAAGTCTCAAGTATCTTCTTGACTTGAGGCGCCTTGGTGGAGGGTTAGCCAAATCTCTAGAGACTGGGAGACCCTCAAGAATGTTTTGCAACTGGGAAATGAACTTGTTCAACTTCTCAAACCTTCTGAGATCTGGAGGCATTATATTACTAAGCACAGGCAGCATTATAAAAGTATAAATGACATTACATTTCTAAATGCAAATGAATTTTATTGTTTCTTCCATATCTCTGTTCTACTTTAATTAGTAATTCATGAATAATTAGTTACGATAAAATACGTCTGTAGAATTAATTTTCAATAGCAAAATAGATTGTAATACTACGTACTAGATAGTTGATATAAGTAAAAAAGCTACTATTGTATTTTGAAAGAATGGATACTGAACTTCATTGAAGAAATTAATAATTTTGAGAACTTGAGCCCGGTTGCACAATGCACGTCAAATAATTAAGTTACTGATTCGTTCTCGTGACGTTGGTTCCATTCCGTCATGGCCCCCATCCACGTCCAAACAAGTCTGTGCAAATCAGTACCTACTTATAACATCAGTCCAAAAAACTAAAATAAACACACGAATTTTACGTCACATTACCAAACGTTTAGTCTAGTTTTGTTGGGGCGTAATTAAGTAGCGCAAACCTGTTGATCGTAGATGGGGGCCTTCAGATGACTTAATTTCAAAATGGTTGGATTTGATAGACATTCTTCTGCAACCGGAATTCATAATATTTAGAATTTGCTGGTGAATGCTTGCAGTGCATCCGTCGGCAGGTGGCAGCAACGCGCAGCCGCAGCAGCAGCCGACTGCGGCCGAAGCAGCACCGGGACGCACATCCGCGTCTGGCCGAGTGAACAGCACCTATGGCGGCGGTGTGCCCCCCCACCCCATGGAGAACGGCCTGCCTCCCTCGCCTCCCACCACGGGACCCTACCGGACTGCAGGCGCTCAGCCTTCTCCCAACACTATAAGGTAACAACATTCACCTTTTTCCCTTATTTCATTTTTGCTCAACCTACATGAGAAGAGAGTTTCGCTTGTGTGATTTTATAAGAAAGTATGTTTTTATTCCCTGGTTCTAAACTCTCCTAAATCAATATTTCCCAATTTAATGTTGATTGAGTATTGTATTTTAATCTGATTTTGTACTTGAAACATTTAAATTGAAAATTCTGGTTTGTATAAATATTTTTGACTAAACATTATCTGAAAGTAAAAATATAATAATAACTATTGCCCGGTTTCACCAAGCTCGGTCAAGTCATTTGACCATGGTAAAATCAGATATGGTTTACTACGACGGCACTGTATTATAATTATGATTTCTATGGCGATCGTTACTATCGATAAATCCAGTCCACATTTGTATAAAGTATTGTAAGCTTGAACGTGTTCAAATATCTTGTCCGAGCGTGGTGAAAGCGGGCAGCCTTTTTTCGGACATTGCCATATTATAAAAATTTGGGAGAGAAGTACTCTACTTTACTTATTCTATTGTTTTTTTATTGTAAATCTTCAACTGTCAGGTTGTTATAATGCAGTTCACGGTGCTCATTCCCCATACCCAGACTTGTTGTCTTTGTGGGGAATATTCACTATTTATCTAATGTTTCTGCTGCTGTATTACTTTTTTTTGTGAATAAAGATCATTTGAATTTGAAAGTAGCTCATGTAATGTTATTCCTTTTCCCTCATTAATTTTGATAATAATTATCATTATTAATGATTAGTGATATTTATTAAAAAAGAGAATAGATAAATTGTAAAAAAATGGAGGAGAGCTATTCAACATCAAAGCATCCATACTCTGAGTTGAAACTCATCCTTATTCATTTACATAAATTCACATCATATTCTTTGAATTAACTGTAATTTATAGTCTACAAGTTCATAAATCTTCTTTCTTCCTATCCATATTCTTCATTATTTGATGTCATTTCCCCCACTGCGAATAAAGTAAATTCGTACTGACACTATGGTTTTATTCTAGTTCCTATATTTTTATTTTGTTTTAGTATATATTACTGGCAATTCAACTATGTTGCTCTGCATTCTGTAAAGTTATGGCTGCTTATAATTGATTGGCCTGGAGGCCTTCATATTGAATGGCCAGGATTGGCCTGATGGAGCTTTATTTGCTCGTTCGGTCCACTGCCGCAGCCACATGTTGGCCCAGTTAGCTGGCCCAGCCAGCCTAGTAAAGGTGCAATTCCTTGCAAAGGCGCTGGTCGACATTGGGCCAACATGTAGATTTGGCATAAAACTAAACTACTAGAAATGAATTGATAAATATATTAATGATTCACATACTGTATAAATAAATATGCATCAGCTGGAGACAGGGTTTTGCTCAAGTTACCACATTATTGAAGAGGTACAATTTGTTTGCAGCCGCCACCACAGCTCTGCCAATTCAGCGTACGTATCAAGCACGCCCGGGGTGGTGGTGCCGAGGGGGGCACACAACGTGCAGCCGCCCGTCTCCAGTGAGCCACATCGCGCCAGTGATACCCGAAGGTAAAACATTCAATACAATTGTGGCAAAACAATTTGATTATAATGCCTCATAATGAAATCATGTTGTGATCGTAAAACTTCGTTTCTTATTACCAGATATTTTAAGATCAGTTGTAAACGAAAACTCCATAATATATTGTAGAGTACAAGGAAAATCCAGTGATAACGCCTAATTTATTTGTTTATTTATCTTGATCCAATTTATGATTTTTCAAAATGCTAATAAAGTTTTAAAAGAAATTGTTCAATAATTATTCTTTTCTATGACGGTTTACAATTTTTTAAATAACTAATATCTTTGTATTTTTTTACTCCTAAGCTGGCGCCATTTTCCTCTTAATGTAGTTCAAATTGTTTACCAGGCATAATTTTCCTATTAATGTAATTTAAATTGTTTTCTTTATTATTTTGTATTATACCATTTTTGTCATCTTCCTGTTTTTTATAGATATTTTGACAAAAAACTAATTTCTATACCTTCATATATAGAATAGTTCAATTTTGTCCGTGTACAAGCCGCATGTGAATAAGTCTGAACGAGAGGCCAGTTTCTTTGTCTTACGTTTTGCAAAAATAATCCAATTCACTGACCCTTGATGTTATTGGCATTCAATATTGGTATGATGTTGTGTATGCTCAGGTCGAGTTCTCAGGGCATGCAACAGGCTGCTAACTATGCGTCAATGTACTCGTCGCAGCAGCAGCAGCAACAACAACAGGTATTCTATTTTGACAATTTCATTTTATGAAATCGGTTAACCTTGAATTTACTTTCCTTCTTCACACCTCTCATGAAATTTTAGGTCTCCAAGGATGATGGATTTATTAGTACTGTCTCAATTATTATACCTAGGTCCTCAATTGTTGTATTAATTCAAATGCAATAGAATACCTTCTTTTAAGTTGCCACTCTAAAAATAATACTGAATGAAAATCTTGGTACAATCCGTATTGAAATAGATCCAATTGAGACTCCCTAAATAAAATGATTAGTCATAGTTTCCAGTCTAATAGACAGTATGATGATGACCACCCACACTAGGTCAAGCTACTTATAGTAAGTGCATTTTCACTTCATAAATTTTTTATTCACGTTTTATTTCATTTGTGAAAAAGTTTGGATATGCAACAGAGTATAGTTTCCAGTTACCTTATTGTAGAAATGAGTGTGACAAAATTTTTAGTTTCATTCAATATCACAATTTAACCTTCACTACTACAAAGAAAAACAATATACTACATAAAGTAAGATTTAATTTATGTAAGAAATTTACATTTAGAGATTAAGGCCCGGTTGCAGAAAAGCCGGTTAAATTTTGAACCAATCAGAGAAGGCCTTTTTGATAAGACGGCTTCTCTGATTGGTCATCATGGAATTAATCATGATTAAAATTTAACCGGCTTTTGTCCAACCGGCACTAAATGTTTATTGTTATTCTTAATCTAAGATTTTAAAGTTACATTACAATAATTTATTACACGCTAGAAGGTAACCCGTGCTTTGCACCAGGGAAAATTTTGTGTTGTGAAATGCAATCTCTTTATGTAAAGGAAACTAAAAAAATTCTTTCTGGAGATAGCTCTGTGTGGTTGTGCTTTTATTGTTGCTTAAACTTTATTTTTTTTCAATTTTGAAATTTGAATTAATTTATTAATAGCAATTTATAAAATAAGCCTATATCCATCCACGGTAAATTCAGAATCTTTATGTAAAATTGCTTGTTCATCAGTTGATGATTAGTGATGAGTGATAATGCGTCAGTCGTGTATTTCCTATCCCATGAGCCAATTCCTTCCTTTATAAGTTTGAAGATAGATAGATGTACACATTTTACTTGATATGTAAAATGTGTTGCAGATGGTAATGAGACGAGAGGTGGTGGGAGGTGACATGCACCATCAGATTCCTCCGTCTTCGAAGCCCAGCTGAAATCAGACCTTGTCCTCGGACCTGTTGATTCAGGCAATCCAGTCGTTCTGCGGATGAAGGTCAACAGTTCAGTTATGGCTAGCCACTCATCCAAGAACAATGCATCCTTTTACAGGATTGTTTTTTACAAAATATTATTAGTGATAACTAGGGGATGAAGTGTATAAATTAATTTATGATTCATTTTAGTTTTACTTATTGATTTTTTCTCATTGTCATTCGGTCAATGTAGTTATCAGGATTTTTTCTTGTATTCAGTTGTGAAAGAACGGATTATTATTTTTCTGTAGTAGGTATTGGTAAAACATGACAGGTAATTCAAGGGTCTTGATACTTTGGAGAATTTTATCTAATTTTTAATTTAGTATTTCATTTTTATTTATTATTTTCATCTTGTGAAAAAACTTTTGATAGTAAAAATTTTTACATATTAGTATTAAGTGGTAATACAATCGTGTTGAAGACAGTGATAGACCTTTTTAGAAAAAGTATGAAATTCAAATTAAACTTGAGTATGAGTAATTTTATTATCTTTGAATCATAAAGGGGGCGGGGCGTTAACTCATTGACCTATCTTAGCAAAGTTTCATTAGATGGTGATATGATGTAGCCCATTGTTACAATAAATCTAACCAATGAGTATTTGAACTGCGGATATACATGTTTTGTAAAGCGCTAGATTTTGAACTTAATTTGTGACACTGGTGTCTAGTGATGGGCGAAGTGATGGACTCTCACTAATGAATAACCTTCAAATTTGTTTGTTCCTCTGGAGAGTTTGATTTTTATTTTACTCTGTGCTATAATAAATTGAAAATCCAGGGATTTTAAACTGAGTTTTTTTATAAATACTACTATTGTTTTCATTTTTTTTCAATATATACTTTTTTGTTTTGGATTCTATGGCTGCTTTTATTATTTCCACTTTACTGGTCTTTATGTTTGTTGTGTTAATAGTATTCGTTGAACGATTTTTTGTGAATTTTGAACTCTCATTGTGGAAAATGACAAACTACTCCTAAAATAGTACTCTGATGTTCATTTCCTTGTAGTTGGACTGAGTTTTAATTCATCTAGTATGAACACTCTACAGTTTCCACTAGGCTATGATTGTAATAAACTTGTCCGCTTACATGAGCGTTTTTTGCTAGGATTAGGATAATAATTTATTCATTCTTATTTCTTGACGGATAGAAATGAATTATTTCAATGGCAATTAGTAACAGAAATAATAATAATCTAAGGATTCAAATAAGCAATCGTGATTTTATCTAATATAAATTCTACAAAATAATCCAAGTACCTGAAAATGAACTTGCACATTTTCCCTATAGCTTGTAATTTGAATGTAAATAAACTGTTTAAAAAAAATTGGGAACATCTTTTTATTGGGAAAATTAAACTAATAGGATTAGTCTCTTGATTGTAGACTCTAGTGAAAAAAGCAATAAAATATACTATTGTAGATCGTATAATGTTATAATTACTATTTACGTATGTCAAGAGAATCGATACCTGTCTTTGAATTTAATGTGTGCGCTCCTGCTTTTAGAGGGAATTTTTCAGATTCATTTATGAGTTTTTTCTATAGTATTAGAAGATTTCAAGAACTGAATAGTAATTGAATTTCATGAAATTTTAATCTGATAAGTGTTAGGTTTACATGAAGGCCGTCCGCCCACTGTGCTGCCAATGTTTTAAAACTACAATTGACGGTTTTCAATAAAACATAATGTGTGAAATGTCTATAACCCAACCTATTTCAGCTTGAAATTAATTGTGGGTCCTCTCCATAATTATTGGAAAAACACTTTTATTTTTGTTGAATCCACATTCATTAAACTTAATGTGAGTTTTATCATTCATATGTGGATTTGACAAACATAAAACTGAGTTTTTGAATTGTAGGCTATAAATGAAGTCGGCTGCAACTTTTGAATGAGAAATGCAATCGATTCTAAACAGAAAGCGTGTAGGGCGGTTCCCATTTGGTTTTATTAACGATTGTTGTTTTAAACATTGTTGCACCATGGGCAAAAACTAAGAGAATGATATCTCTTATGATAGAGAATTTGAACCTTATGTTATTTTACAAATTCATAGAAAATCATAAACGTTCTGTTGTATGTTTCTTATAGGATTAGGTTTAAAATTAATTGTGGAATAATATTAAGCCTAGCCCACGGCTTCAATGAGAATTTTCTAATAAAACGTCACACATCAAGTATTTGATATTCTATTCACCATATAGTCCAGCCACTATATACATTGGTGCTTGCAATTGATATTGTAGTTCTTATTTTTTAATATTCATTTCAATATCAAGTAATCTTTTTTATAATAACGAGTTACCGAGATTACATAGCTTTGAATATAGAAATTGGCCATTTTTTTGTATCATAATATGTGCTTACGTACACTCAAGAATAAATTTTCCATTTTTCGACCGAATTTGACTTATGATGCATGATATGCAAAAGATTTTGGACCACCTTGACGAGCCGAGAAGAATGAAGTGTAGTACAGTGAAATCTGAGAATTGTGTCAAAAGTTATAAGTGTTTGAAATTATGATTCTTGATGCGTCCTTATGCGCGCCTCTCCACTAGGAAATACTGAAATGAAGTGCATCTAACAGGTGATTCTCATAGAACATAATCTCAAGAACTTATGTCAATGTGAGGACAATGTAGTAGGTGATGATTGAAGCTGAAAATGAGGCGTTTTCCACAATACAAGGAGCATTGTTGTCAGGTGTACCTGGAAATCTATATGAGATCTACCTGATCTTAGATTGTAGAGCACATAAATACGCCCAGATGGATTTTGAATTCTACATCTAAATGGTAAAAATCGGAAGATATTGTTGATCAAAATCTAAAATTCATTAGAACTTATTTTTTCTTTAAATTTTACTCATTTTTGAAAAATCATAACTCATTACTCATTGGAGATAGAGAGTTCGAATGATCTCATTCTATTCAGAATTTTATAATCTAAAAAAACGTGAGATAAAATCTTTCCGTCCGATTACTGGATTTGACAGAAATAGCTGAAACCTGGAGAATGAACCGAAAATGCGAGGTTTTGGGGCCATCCTGTATCTAGCACAAGGAAATTTAGCATGAAGGAATTGGTTCTGGACTTCTCTCACGTATCCAAATAATATATTAAAACATCAGAACTACAATATAAATTGCAAGCACACCCCCTTTTTTATGTCTATATTGACTGAACTAATAAGTGAAAACAGTAATTCAAGAATTCATTTAACTCACAATTCTACAACGTGTATTTAAATTTAATGTTTGAAGATTAACTATTAAATTGATCATAGAACCGATGATATGAAAAATGTAATAACTTTCAAAGCTGTAATTTTTTTCTCAAAATCGGATATTTTAATTTTGTTTGTAAATATCTTCTTATAGTTACAGAAGTGTATAATTCATATTTGCTGCAGGAAACATTGTATAGTGCTTGAATATTGTGTGGGATAATGGATAGGAAAATAAGAATATTGTATTAATTGGAGATATGAATAGTTACAATGTTATGTAATTAAATCGAATAGAGGATTTTGCTGTGTAGCTCAGGTATTGGTATTATGAGTAATCATCATGAGGGATTGGTATTATGAGTCGGCAAAACTGAAGCTGAATTTTACGAATTGAAATGTGACTGGCGTATTCTAATCTAGTTCTTGTGTGCATTCAGCTTACTATTCAACAGACTACATTTACTGTCATATTTATAAAAGAACAAAATTAACCATTTTTACTGTCCATTGGTTTTAAACTTGGAAGTTTCTTTTCAGATTCTTAAAATACTTGCACATATTTGTTCAAAGTAAGAATAAAAAATGCGGACCGTAAAATAATTATACTCTTTAATCTTGAGTCAGTATTGACTGCAAGCTTTTAAAATGTTTTCAGGTGCTTTTGCTGAAAGAGTAAAACGATCCAACGTTAGAGCCCGTTTTCAACATTCGCGAGTTTTTTATATTAATAATAGGCCTATCTATCTATATTAATGGTAATATTACTGATCACTTGTTGTCATTCACATTAATGAAAGTTCATGTCGGTTTTATTTCACTTGAGATTTGTAATTGCATTCAGAATGCGATTTTTGATACAATTTTGCACATGACTGCTCTCCTTATTTTCACTCATACATTGATAATATTCTGGTTTGGTTTGGATTACAATTTGTAAGCGTGTGAAAATTGTCAATTATGATAGTTACTTGAATGATCTATGTATTTCAGAATGTCAAGAACATTAATACAAATTATTGCACAGATTTTATGATTGTGTAATCTTGAAAACTCAAATAATGAAACTATCTCATAGGTAAACTTTTAATCAAACTTGAAGAAATACTATAGTCTAGTAAGTAGTATGGTACATTCAAGCCACACAATGACTGTTAATTTTCATTTAGTTATCCTACGAAATATTTTGAAAACTTACTTGATGAAAATGGATAGCATACTCATGTTATTGTAAAATTTCTTCTCCAGATAACTATTAATTTTTCCAAAAAACGTGAGTTTCAGAGTCGCAGGTGACGCTTTCGGTAATATGGCCCTTGTGTTTATTTAGCAATTAAGAAATTGCTAATTAGCTCGTCTACTGTGAAAAAAATTCCTTTAGTGGTGACTCCACAAAAGTTAATCGCAAGCTGAGAGATACACTTATTGAGATGTCAATTCAATTCCTATTTATATGCTACACTAAATCATGAACGATTCAATGAATATAATGTTAAAATGAAGTGAGTATTAACGTAAGAGAGAAGGGTAATCTGCAAGATGTAATAAAATCAAGTTACTAAATTAAATTTTTCATTCAATTTTTATTTCCAGCTTTTTTAATTAGAATCTTTGCCTAATCTCCCTAAGCTAAACGGCTTCTAAGCGTGAACACTAATTGAACAGAAAAATCAATCCTTCAATAAACAGTTGATACACCAGCTATGCTTTGATTTGAATTGTTTTAGGATTGAAGTGCTGGCCTGCTCTGTATGCCGGTCCTAAGCAATTTAATATTAATATATCAGCGGTCGAAACCTTGGCCCTTACACCAGACTTGAATCCTAACTTACTTCTTTAAAGTTCATTAACCTTGAGATTTTTTCCTCAAGCATTACTGTTTATTACCAAGACTAATGGTGGGCATTATCCTTACCCTTTTTCCTCAGAACCCTTGATTCAAAAGTCATCACTTTTTCCTATGAGTGTCCAGGTACAGCAAGTACATTCAACAAAGAATTCTAATTTATGAAAATCTTCCTATCTCACTTAGGGTCATTCGGGTCAAGTGTAAGAGAGGGTCGGCTGCGCCCTAACTCGCCCTCCCAGCGAATCACTTATTAATAAATGAAAAATATCAGCATTGTGTGGTAGTTATTAAATATTATAATGTACTTTTGACACGTAATGCTATTGAAACGAAAATACAAATTGTTAAGTACAATAAAATATGAACTCTCATAGAATAGACATATTTTGGTGACATTTGTTAATTTTATAATGATTGTGGGTTTTTGTGAATGTTGTATGATATTGTGCTGTCACTTTTTGTTGTATTTAGTCAATTAGAAAGCTGTTTCTCTATAGCAGTGAATTTCGTACGGTTCTTTATTGTTAACTTTTTTTAATTCATATAAAAAGAAATTGAATATATGAAATTACATCGACTTTGTCATTGAAAAAAGACAGCCACTCCGAACCTTGAGCATTTACAATAATAATATTAATTATGAAAATGAAATTTGGATGAAGGAAACTTAATCTTTAAACCGGATCACTCCCGTGCTATCGGATGGGCACGTAACACGTTTTATTGTCGGTCCCGGCTGAAGTATGACAGTCGTAAGGCCCATTGACGGCTTAAATTATATATTCAGGCGGTGGGACCTTCCCCCAAGGGACTCCCCACCAACAAAAACCATACGAATTTACTTCTTCAAATAATTATTATTAAAGGAAAATCCAAATTGATTTCTCAGTAATTTCCATCTTTAAATAATATTGCTATTAAAACGGATTGCACAACCCTGAGGAGGAAATATAATTTATTTTACTTCTTTCAGTACCTAATGTATAAGATTTAAAAAACAATATTATTTATTCATCTCGCTTATGTGCTAAATAATTGTAATCTCACCAATTCATTACTGGTAGTAGCAAAGAGAAGAGATCCGTTTGATTATTCGTCTATGATTGATGCATCGAAATTGTACTGCATTGAAGGGAAAAGTCGGAAAATTATCTAATTTATTGGTGCACTGTCATGCACTCGTCAAGGCTAAAAAATACTATTAGCCATTTCCTTGAAAATCAGTTGAAAAAATATAAGCCCACATTGTATAGCATGCAGCATTAAACTATTGGCAAAACATTGGAAAAAACTTTCTAATGAACAAACATTTCCTAGTTTTCTAGCACAACTTAATCATAGGGTTAATTTTCCAATGTTCACTGAAAAGAAATTGTATTAGAATTCTTCAATGTTGTTTTCCATCACGAAATGCCTAATATTAAATCACTTTTTTGATATTATATAAAACGAACAGCAGTCGATTTTTTTAATAGATCAATTTATTCATTAACTTCATTACATTCATGGTTGTCATGAAGATGGTGGACCCGCCGAAAGATCTCGTTGTCACAGTAAGCCCTGGTTGCACATTAGCCGTTAAATTTTAATCGAGATTAATTCCACGAGAACCATTCAGAGAAGAAGTTTTTGAAAAGACGGCTTCTCTGATTGGTTCTCGTGGAATTTATCATAATTAAAATTTAACCGGCTTTTGTGCAACCGGCACTAAGTGAATAAATTAATAATTGTTGTCGTGAAGATGCCTGACCTGCCGAAAGATCTCGTTGTCACAGTAAGTGCATGAATTATTTATTGAAATAAATTGTCAGCTAGTCGTCCTATTTAATAACAAAGAAGTAACTTTTATTAGAATCGTCAGTTTCTCTGGATATATCGTACCAGAAAAAAAATAAAAATAGACGTACTAATCAACATAGAACAACTGATTTCAGAATTCAGAGTATCTACTATTCATTGTAGGGTTAATTTTCTTCTGATGTAGGTTGATTTTCCTGATCATTCGATGTTCACCATCAAAGTAATCGAAGCATCCTCCAATCTGTACATCGTTCCAAGCTCTTTCCGATGGCCGTTTTCACACGACACGTTTTCCTCAACGGCACGGCACGGCACGACAGGAAGCTCTCCGATTGTCTGATTCTCAATACGTTAGCCTAATCAGCCAATCTGAGAGCTTCCTGTTCTGTCCTGTCGTGTCGGAATCGGGAGAAATGTGAAAACTACCATTCTTGAACTCATTCACTTTTTGAGGCAGTCAGGCTGGCAATATACCTCCACCACGACTAAACGACCGTCACTTGCTTTTTACTTATTTTAATATTATAATTACAATAAATTATCGACAATTTTTTTTCAATATGTAACAGATTTAGTACAGAAACATAATATATGAAACTTTGATCAATAGACTGATTTAATATTGTCTAGTAGGTTTAATTTATTTTATGAATGATAGAATATCCAATACAATCAATGCATTTATTAACTTAACAAAAGACCAAACTCAAATAATAATTTACTACCTACATATATATACATGATAGCGTTGCTCCTGCATGCATATGCTACACAGACGTCGATTGCTCTCTGATGACCGATTGCAACCTATAACAATAGAAAGTTATCAGAGAAATGAAATAAATACTAAAGAAAAACATTACAAAAATTGGGAGAAAATAGTTACAAAATTGGGCGCAATTACTAGCCAGCACTACTCTATTCAGAATATTCACATATACAGTAATGATGAAGAAATAATATATGCTTTATGATTGAACATCACCATACATTGAACATTACATTAGAATATTGCCATATCCTCCCATAAATAAAGCCCAAAACTTTTCCAATTTTACTTTATACAACGGTCCAAATGTAACGCCAAATCAATTAGTCAATCGGAGAGCTTCATGTCCTACCAACAGCCGACTCGTCTGAAAAATGCCTCATTTGGCTTGGCACTAAATGTTAGACGGATGAACATTAGCGTTCAATTCTAAAACACATTAATATTTATTTGGACTGATGAATTAGCTGATTGGCGCAACGAGTACTGTTATTGTGACGGTGTACCGGTCTGGTAGCATACCTATTAGGACAAAACAAAGTATAAAAAAATCTGGTGTGGCGCACTCACACAACTTTTCTTGCCGTTATGAAAATTGATCACCTGACGCTAGTGTTCACGCGCATCTCAAGTCTTTGATTCAAAGATTTGAGCCAGCTGGTGACAGGACAATAACGCTGGGGACACACGATGTATGCTATTTCTTCATAGTGAATGATTTGATAGAATCAATAGTTGTCAACAGTTTGCAATTAAATAATCACATTTTCTCGAATTTAGAGCTTATTTTCAATTTTAGGTAAAAATGTTACTAAACATCAATTGTAGAGATTTTCATGCTCAATCTTTTCCACTTGGAATTTTTTGTTTATATTTTATCTGAACCTTGATAATTGGGAATCTAAAATCAAACTTTGCATAGATGAGGCGGAGTTCCTGAAATTTTTACAGATATTGGACTTGTGGCAGTTGATAGAGCTCATCAATGACTATTTTAGGTGTGAGGGGCCGAAGCCCAAAAATTCCCGGATACAGAAGCCGACCCCTGTATCCACCTTCCACCCCTGCAGTATATCGGCCCAAAGGCCTCTCCTGCAGAACTTGCAACTCTCCCGCGCGTGCGAGCTGCTTCTGAAAACTCAGGCCGCAGTGATAGTATGATCAGCACTGAGTTAGCGTGGCACTATGTTACAAGTATCATAGCATCACCCACTGTCCTCGGCCTGTCACCAGCACTGTTTCCAGTGTCAGGGGCAGACCGAAATTTTCCGCCTAGTGTTAGTCCTCCTACTTCGGTCTACTGGTGCTACGAGGGCACCACTTCTAAGGGTTATTTATGAATAAAAATTTTTATTACGATATCTAGTCTTATTCTTTCCTCGAATCTTTAGTCTCTTTAGCCCCAGATGCCTATGCATCAACAATAAGTTGATGACTGAACTGTTCAGTTCAGTTGAGACAGTCGAAGAGGCAAGTAGTGTTTTTGTAGCTCCCTTATCTCAGTTCTTATCTTGTGAAACTCAAACCAAGTAAGATGATCTGCAGCAAGTGTAATTGTGAAGTGCCGGATCGTGATGTATTAGTGTGTTCACAATGTAGGATTGATCAGCATTATGTTTGTCAATCTATTAAAGAACCGAATTTTAGAAAAATGTCTTCTGAAGCAAAATCGAAATGGTGCTGTCTGAAATGCAAGTCAGTTAGTGCAACTTCAACGGCGGCTGGTTTATCACCCGCTGATAAACAATCGAAATCGCATCGAGCTCCGGACGGTAAATTTAGCGGCGCTCAACTTTCGCTATCTCTGACTCAGGCTGACCTTGATGCGATAGGCTGTATTGTAAGAGAACTGATTCAAGAGGAACTGTCGCCATTCAAACAGGAATTCAATGAAATAAGGGAATCAATTGATTTTATGTTTTAAGGGTGAACTATCTGATTTGAAAAATAATATTACGAGTATTAGGAGTGACAATAATCTATTGAAAAGTGAAAATGATCTACTCAAATCACAGTTGGCCTCTCTTCAGGAATATTCTCGCTGAGATAATTTATATCGGGAATTCCAGAAACAGCTAAGGAATCGGTATACAAGATTTTCAACTGTGTATCGTCTACGATCGGTAGCTCAATAACATCTAAAGACCTAAGTACTGCACACCGACTTCCCACGAAAAACAAAAATAGTATTAAGCCATTAGTGGTGAAATTTCTCCGAAGGCAGGACAAAGAGACTTGGTTAGCGAACTTCAAGAAAGTATCAACCACGGACAAAGCAGGTTACGGAATACCGACGAAATCCATAAATAAGACCCTCCCGGATGGCAAGGTATTCGCTCACCTACACTTGTCCCCTCAAATACTTGAACAACTCAAACAGGTACGAACTGTTGCCTCCCAAAAAGGTTATAAATTCGTATGGTCGAAAGAGGGGAAGATACTTGTCCGTAAAGACACTAACCAGCCAGCAATTGTAATACGTCGCAAGGAAGATTTAAATTCTCTCTAAACTCGGTCCATGACTTCAGTTCACGTATTTTATCTGTTTTGTTAGTAGAATTATGCCGTTTGAAAACCTTAATAATGAAATTGACTGTGACATTTATGAAACGGTAGTGGTAGAAAATTTTCTAAACTATGAGATTGCTAACTCCTTTAATGTAAATTCTATTCACATGAATATAAGATCGATTAAGAAGAATTTTTATGAATTTGTTTATTATAATTATAAATCACTGTAAAACCAAATTTGAGTTTATTGTATTGTCTGAGACATGGATTTGTGATGACTCAGAGTTTGTTTTTAATATTGAAGGGTACAATGCCGTAAACAGAAATAATAGGTTTACAATAAATGACGGATTATGTTTATATATTAGCAAGGATATTGATTTTCAGGAAGTTAATGTGAAAATAGATAATGTAAACTCAATTATAATAAATTTTAAACTGAATAACATATCTTACGAGATGATCGCACTCTGCAGGTCTCCCTCACTAGAAATAAATGCCTTCTTGTTGAGTTTGGAATCATATTTGCAGGCTATAAGAAATAACGTTTCTGTCATTGTGATAGGAGATATGAATATAAATATAATGGACCAAAATAACCTCAATTATTTGACTAAAGAGTACCTCGGTGTTTTACAACTCCATGGTTTCAGATCCTATATTAATAAATACACTAGATCTTTCAATACTACCAGAGGGCAAGTGAATAATTGTATTGACCATATATTTTTCAAGCGCTCTTCAGGGAGGGAGGTGGAAGTGTTGAGTGCGATCCTACAATCGAATATCACTGATCATTTCGCTACTGTTGTCCATATTGACAATTCACAGCGAAATGATAATTTACCTGATAAGAATACATGCAATGAGCTAACAAAGATAAATTATAATAAACTTAAACTATGTATGGAGATTCAAAGATGGGATGATGTTTGTGATAATACGTCGGACGATATTGACACCTTAGTTGATAAATTTTCTAGTAAGATTGGCGAGAATATTATCAAATGCACTGAAGTTGTCAAGTTTCCACATAGAAAAAAACCGTTAAAAAATGGATCACTCCTGGGTTGGTTGCAGCCATTCGCAAAAGGGATAGGATGAACACCAGATTGTCCAAACAACCTTTCAATTTAAACCTTAAACAAGACTACTTGATTTATAGAAATACATTAAACTCTTTAAATAAAAAAATCTAAAAGTGACTACTACAATAATAAATTTCTAGAGCACGAAAATAATTCTGAGAAGAAGTGGGAGTGCATTACTGAATTGTTGGGTAAAAGCAAAGTATATGAGGAACCTAAAATTGATTCTAAAATTTTAAATAATTATTTTGTAAATGTTGGTGTAGATCATGCAAAGAAATTGTTGAACTCTGATCGGCATTCAAAGATGCCAGATTCCCTGAACACACCCCCAGTAAATAGCTTGTTTCTAAATCCAACTAATGTGACAGAAAATTATGAAGTTATTGGTCAGTTAAAAAATAATGCATCTCCAGGTGTGGATAAAATCAGTCCATTTTGTCTTAAACTAATAAGAGATTAAGTCATTCGCCCATTGGAACATATTATTAATAGATGCTTTACGGAGGGTTATTTCCCTAGGGCTTTCAAATCTGCAATAGTTATTTGTGCAACTAGTGCGCAAAGTGACAGTTTGCTGCACCGAAAGAAACGTTTATGCCCGAGCCGTAGGCGAGGGCGGAATGGCTTCTTGAGTGCAGCAGAGGAACTTTGCGCACGTATTTAACATTAAATTTTTCCTACAGTTACCATTAAATATGAGAAGTGGGTAATTATGGATAAAATAATGGCTGAAATCCATCAAATGTTTGTGTGTGTGATGCTGTTATTAATAACAACCTTAATTCATTTAAAAATTAATAATCCAATTGAAGTTGAAAATTGTCAGCCAAAGTTCTCATTTTTATTCATTCAAGAATCAGAAAAAAATACAGATAAAACAAAAAATTCGCATTCAAAATAGGCTACACGCCAAGCAGCTGGACTGCAAAATGGCTGAACCGACAAGCGCGCGACCTAGCGGGAAGAATCGCACCTAACTTCGTTTCATCCAGCTAAAAACAGTATTCAGATATTAAGAATTATGATTAACTAGAATTACCGAAAAATACCATAAGTAAACTGAAAAATATTTATAAAATAGCATAGACAACAGAAAATATTTTATTGTAGTATATTCTAATGTTATTTTATTAATTTTATTGACATGGATTTAGAACGGTAATTATTTAACCTGAAAATTCTAATTTCAAAATGTGTGTTTGCTACATTTCTCATTGCTTGGAGTTGAAATAATTATTACTGTCAATAGAAAATAAACATTATTTATTATTAAATGATGAGAAGTTATTATTTAGTAATTATGATTTAGATGAACATTATTCTTGTTTTGGATTTCTAGATTGGGATTTTATCATAAATGTAGGGTACGGTAGCCATTGAAATGATTCTTATCTAAATCTAACCACAGTCATTGTTACCAACTTAATTTTTGTTTTCGTGCACTAATCTTCCATATAACCCACCAACTATTTTGTGTTGCCATGTTGCAAATCTGGAGTGCAGAAAATTTTTTTCCCGTACTAGAGCGGAAAAGTGATTCTTTGCGTTCTGTAATCAGTGCAGGAATGGCCACTTTTCAAGGTAAATGTAGGAAAAGATAATTGCGTTACATAAATCAGGTGATAAAACTAAACCGGAAAATTATCGACCGATAAGTATTTTGAATAGTTTTTCAAAAATTATAGAAAAAATTATCAAAAAAAGAATCTTAAATTACCTTAATGATAATAAATTTATGGAAAAAAATCAATTTGGCTTCCAACAAGGAAAATCTACAACTGATGCAATCATACAACTAACTAGGATAATTTATGACAGTTTCAATACGAAACAAAAGACACTGGCTGTCTTTTTAGACCTTGCAAAAGCATTCGATACTGTCCCTTATAGTATTTTATTAGATAAATTGGAAAAATGTAGAATTCGTGGTGTATGTAATGATCTTCTAGCTAGCTATCTCCAAGATAGAAAGCAAACTTTGACTTTGGGTGGATTATTTGTCTAATTTTGGTCTACCTCAGGGTACAATGTCTCCCCTGTGCTTTTTTGATTTACATAAATGATGCCGTAAAATTACCTCTTTCAAATTGTACACAAATTTCATTTGCTGATGACACAGCGCTAGTATTTTCGGGTAAATCCTGGATGGAAGTGTATCAGAGTGCTGATCAGGGTTTAATAGTTTATTATGAAAAATTGGATGAATGATCATGTTTTAACTGTCAACTTGAATAAAACAAAATATATCACTTTTTCCCCAACAACAGACAGAAGGTCAACCGGATGATGCATTACAGTTGAAGATGCACACCGACTATATGTCAACTGATATTGATAATTTTTTGTGTCAACAGATTGAAAAGGTAAATTCTGTAAAATATTTGGGAATAATGTTGGACAGACATTTGAAGTGGGAGTCTCATATTAATTATTTGTCCTCTAAACTTAAATTTCTAATTTACAATTTTTACAGAATTAATCAACTCAAAGACCTTAATATAATAAGAACAATTTACTTTGCTTATGCCCATTCTTTATTTCAGTATGCAATTGAAGCATGGGGCGGTGCATTTGACTGTCATTTTAATAAAGTGTTCACATTGCAAAAACATCTTCTAAGGGCAGCGTTGGCTAGACCAAGACGATACCCAAGTCGGACCCTTTTTGAAGAATTGGATGTACCCACCCTGAGACAAATTTATATAATGAAGATTATTTTGCATCTGAATAAAAATGTGAGCGATTTGGAAACCAGAAATACACCCTACCCGACGCGCCCATCAGTTTTAAATATGTTTAATATAGATTTAGTAAGACTGGAGTATGTAGACATCAGTTTTTTTATTTTTGTAACATATTTTCTAACAAAATTCCGATATATTTCATCAATAGTAATTTAACTAAAAATCTTCTCGAAAAAATATCTGAATGGGCTAAGAAAAATATTTATTCAACACTTCCCAAATTCTAATAATTTAATGTTATAATTTATAATGTAAAGATATGGAACAATTCTAATAATTTAATGTAATAATTTATAATGTAAAGATATGGAACAAAATTAGTCACATAGATGTAGCCTACTGTTGTCAGTTATGGCGTTGTCAGTTATGGCGTTTTATTGATAGTTCATTTTGTTGTTTTGGTTTGTAGCCGGATGGGATATCTTATTTATGTTTTTGCCTTTATATTTTTATTTTCTTTATACTAATCTTATTGTTTTTAGTTTTATCATTTTGCAAGAAAATTTAAAAAATATATATATCGAAGATGAACTCACAGCTAGCGCACAAGTTCGCTTTGCTAGCTGTGCCAATTCTATTTATTCAATCGAAATGTATTATTCATTTTGATGATTATGTATCTACTGAATATTTCAGTTATTATTGTATTAATGATTTGAAGTATTTCAAGTGATTTTGTATTTTGTATTTTTGTATTTTAGCAGAATAAAGATTTTGATTTTTTTGATTTTGAAGTCAGTCAGTCAATTAGAGATTTTAATTTTGTAGTTTTTTTATATGTTTTTCTCATTTTTATTAGTTTTTATTTGATTTTCTAATTTTTAATAGTTTTTATTGGTTTTTCAGAGTTTTACTAGTTTTTATTGGTTTTCATTTATTCATCATTAGGACGTTATTTTTGTGACACAGTTGACTTATCAGTCCAGTATTAGCCCAGCACAAGCGAGGGCACGGGGCAACCCCCAGGAAGCCACGGACGGAAAGAGGCATATGCAAAGCATATCCTGTGGGCGCAGCTCAACCCAACCCGCTCGCTGCCTCTTGACCCCTTCCAGATTCTATCTAGTCGGGACCGTAGGAGAGCTAGATCAGGGAACCACCCACTGCCCAGTGAGGCCCCCGGACAGCTGGCAGCACCATTTGACCTCCTCCAGGTTTTAGCCGGTCGAGATCGTAGGATACTACCTTATGCAGCCCAGGAACCACACAAAGGCCTCGCCCACGACCCCCAGAGGCCGCACCACGCCCCCACCAGACAAGAACTCACATTTAATAAAGAAGTTTTACATTTATAGAGTTTAACACTTTTATCAATTGTCATTTAGCTATTTACCATTGGAAAAACAATTACTATGACTATTTTAGGTATAAATTTGATCAAAATCATTGGAGCAGTTTTTGAGAAAATCACGAAAAACCCTGCTTTTGACAACATTTTCGCCATTTTAGCCGCCATCTTGAATTGCATTAGATCGAAATTGTTCGTGTCGGATCCTTATATTGTAAGGACCTTGAGTTCCAAATTTCAAGTCATTTCGTTGATTGGGAGAAGAGAAATCATGTACACACACACAGTCCAATACCCAAACACCACTTTTTTGGACTCAGGGGACCTTGAAACGTATAGAAATTTACAAATTGGGGTACCTTAATTTCTTTTCGGAAAGCAATACTTTCCTTTCCTATGGTAATAGGGCAAGGAAAGCAAAAAACGAAATATTTTGTAACATCCTCCTGAATTTTTTCCTTGCACTCAAACATCCTTTTTGAACCTAAATTTAAAAGGTTCACGAGGACCCCTTTCTGAGAATCCCCCCCACACGGGACATTGCGTACCGATTGTAAGCTATTCTTGAAAACTATCAGCCTCTCAAAATCTATCTAAAAATAAATAATGGCTGATGCTGCAATACAATGAAGAAATGAAATGTAAGAACAATCAACACAAAAAAGTGGCCAGGAAGATACGGAGCCAAGTTTGCCTTTTAGGAGAGGTTTGGGGAAGTACAGTATTAACAGTGCTATCTAAACTTTTTTTGGACAAGTAAGAAGGAAAAACAGAATAATGCCGCAGGAATAAAAGTTGATAGAAAATTTTCGATGAACTTTTTAATGCGGTTAGGTTTTTTAAAGGGTGTGGAGAGATCAGATATTGGATAACCCTCTTTCTGTACGGTACCCACAACATGACTTTTTCATGTTGGAGAGGAAGTTATTAATTCAAGCTCCAATTTGTCTATTTTCTATGTTTACTATTAGCCTTTATTGACTTTGACATGTCTTAAGGGGGAGGGGAGGGATTTTAACTCAATGAGTGCTGAAACACACATTATGAACTCAACAAATAACTAAGAACTGTAAAAACTGTTTAAAGATTTTGTTTTGTAAAAGTAACATAAACGAGCAAGTATAGTCACCAAAACAATAATAGGGGTAGGTATATTCAGTAATTTAGTATATTCACTCCATGACCGGCAGTCGCCAGACAGACTTCGTCAAAGTTTAAAACAATTAAAACATAAATAACTTGAGATGGCTGCAGATAGTTCGTTTCATGTGGCTCTGTAGATGGACTGCAATTCTAAATTATGAAACAGTCTCAAACTGTTCCACAAGTCCTCTGGTTTCATCATCTCTCAGTGAGTACAGAGGGTAGTTTATGAGTTTCTCACGTACCAGCCTACAAAACTTCATATACTCCAGCTCACGAACACAAATCGTCAGTCCGTTGAAAAATGTTAACGTCCGTAAGGGGTAGAATTCATGTGCTTTCGACAGTCTGGAATAGGGCAGGTCAATGTTGCCTTGTCTCCTGGTATTGTGGTGGTGCAGCTGGCCCCTCTCCCGGCAGGCGTGAACCTCACTCCTTAGGAGCCGTAGGGTTCCTAATGTACTGACTATAGACTATCAGTATTCTCAGACATTTGAAAATTGGCCGGCAGTGCCCCAGGTAATGCGATTACGTGATAACACGAAGAACTTTCTTCTGTAGAAGGAGAATCTTCTCACAGCTACCCGCATGTCCTCATGGTACTATTCCATAGCTTATTATTGACTATGGAACAGCCCATGGTAGGCTGAAATGAAGTAGTTGGCAGGTAAATGTCGCTTCAGATTTCGCATCAAAACCGTCACCCAGGCCAGTCGATTGCACATAATGCCAATATGGCGTTCTCATGATAGAGTATGGTCCATCACAAAACCCAAGAGTTTGGCCTCCGCCTCACCACGAGCCTGCAGACCACGCCTTAAGGTGCACACCAGGTTCTGTGTTTTCCCCTCATTCAGACACAATTTGTTTGATTTAAACCACTGGCTAGCCTCTTCTACAAGTAGATTTGAACAGAGAACCAAGAATTGACCCTTTCGGCACTCCATAGATCACCTCCCTTGACAGTGATTCACAGATGTCACCTGCATTCTATTGGAGAGCTAATCCTCCATGGTTTTCAGGGGTACTCCGCGTAGGCCTATCATTTCCTCTCATTTTACCCAGTTTTAAGAGTATGTCATGCGAGACACAATCGAATGCCTTGGTCAAATCACATAAAGCAACGGAGACCGACTGCCTTTCCTCCACTGCCCCAAGTACCGACTCCACCAAATAACGCACTGCTCCTGTGGTTGATCTCCTCTGACGGAATCCATATTGGTGAGGTTGAAAGATATTGTTTTGGATTCTGTTTATACAAGAACTGCTAAGTTCTTTAGGAAAGCTTTTAAGAGTAGCTTGAAAAATAGCTGAAAAATATACCAGTTAGTAGAAGTTTGGATAATATTTCAACTAATTTCACAATTTCTTGGAACAATGCTTTGGCATTCAGAACCCAAAACAATAGACCTACCCCTATTATTGTTATGGAAACTAACAAAAAACTTCAAACATTTTTTACAGGCCAAACACGTTCTATTCTATTCCTGGATCGATCGTTTCACTATCTATAGCCAAATATTTTGCCTAATTGTTAACAATAAAAAAGATTCAAGGGTCGGCGGTATTGTTATAGTTTGTGTAAAATAAGTTGAGACTTGGCCCTCCATCCGAAGGAATTACATGTTTACCAATTCGTGTAAAATTGCAACTTTCTCAAATTTCCAATTCAACGTCAGAATTAGATATAGAATATCATCCCCGATATCCTAGTAGTGCTAGAAAAGTTTCAGGGTTGAAGGATCAAAAGGAAATTTAACTTTTATGATAAAATTGGAAACATTGCGATAATTTGTTTTTCTTTTAAATATCACTTCTCTAAAAATCATGGGGCGTTGTAATGCGTAATAATTTTATATCAAATTAACGGGGAGAATGTCTTCTTTCTATTGGTGTCTGGATAATTTTTATCCGATATATAGTTATTTTTTAATTAATGTTTATGTTCGTCAATGTCGAGACATTTCAAGCAGAAAACATGAAATTTTTGATATGCTGGAAACTTTTTTGTTTCAAAAGATAAGTCGGTGGTGAAAGCGAGAAAGTTTCTCAGAAATAATTGAAATTGTCAAAAGTAGTCGGAAGATCGTATTTTGGTCTCCAAGGAATTTTAAAGTTCGGAGAGCGGCTGCATGGTATGCATTGTGTACCAAATTGTATGCTAAAAGCTGGAAATTTACGAGATATTTGATTGAAATATTTCAAACGTAAGCAGCTGATTGCCTCTAGAAAGGCTGTAATGAAACACTGCTTAAAATTACAGTAACTATATTACCCACAGTATGGCCATTGGAATTTTTTTCCCGCCGCCGCCATGAAGATTCCAAATATTTGAATTGTACAATGGAGCTTATATGGGATTATAAGTAAAATCGCTTGCTTTTACTTATTAAAGTATATTTTTGTGATTATTAACTTCAATATCATTTCTTTCATGTTTTTTCTATATTCCCAATATAGTTTTGGAACTTGAAATAGTAAATCGTAGATAATAGCGAGTAAAAATGAAACGTAACCTCAAAGCTGAATTTCCAAAAAAATACCATAAAACTTTTGAAATGTGTCATATTGTAATAAATTCTGTTCCATTGACAAATAATAAAATTCTCATATCTACTTCTAGAAGCATGATGAATTTCTCATCACAATAGATTCCATAACATTTAAATAGTTTGTTTTATTCAGCCAATACTTCTGACGAAAATATTGTAAAGCACAGCATTGAATATAAACTCTGGAAGAGCCAATTATTCTAGCCTTAGTTAGTACTACTTGATGAATTTAATAAACATGTAAGAAATTGAAAAATAACACACATAACCATTATTGTTTATATTTAGTGATATTTCTAATCTTAACCACTGCTCGTGGTAATGCAACTCGAAAATCATATCAATAGCTATTGTACCAGCATATTATGGGTAGGGTACTCAGTACTGAAAAGAATCGATCAGAGAAGTCAAGACGTCTTTAATCAGCACTTAATCATGGTTAAATATTTCATAAAATGTTATAGGCTTATTCAATTGAGCCACAAAAAATATTTTGAAATTGGAATTTGAAGTTCGATCCAATAAATGGGATGAGAAATTACACAAAATTGAAATTTATCTTTCTACATATTTATATAGATCACTGGTTCCCAATAAGTTGTCCGCGAAAGCTCTAGAAGTGGTCCCCGAGGATTCCGAGGGAAGGGAAATTGATGTTTTAAGCTTTTTTAGTGTTTTTTATAGTTATCTTTTTTGTCAATATTAAAGTATAATCAATTTCTCTTCAAAAATGATATATCAAACTCATCTTAAGTTCATAATATGTTTCCAATCGGTAAAATAAGTGATAAGTTCCAAATGTCTAATGCTATAAGATAGGACTTGAAAGTTTGTTTGGAATCGGATTTGTACCATTGTGACCGAGCTAACCAATCAGAAGCGTGACAGTCAATGGCCATTCTGTGGGTAATATAGTTACTGTTCTTGGAATATCCAAAGACCTTAAAGATATATAAACCCACAATGCCTATGCCTTCCCAATGATAGCTTTTACTTGAATTTGAAGGCCGCCATTGGGGTACTTTAGCACTACATATTTGTAATACTATAGATTACAAAGGCATTGGTATGTAATAATCGTATAGGTTGCCCCCTCAATGGCCGATTTCAATTCCAAGTACGACACTACCGCTGCATATGAGTCTATGCATCTTTAAGGTCTTTGGGAATATCTGAGGCAAGGTTGTCATTTTCACTATTTTATAATCATGTGGCTTGCTTTTTCAAACGTTCTGTATTTTGTTTTTGTTGATCCCAGCTATTGATAGCCTATGGTGGCACACCATTCAGCCGCTATCCTTGACTTTCAAACACCTGAGAGGTCAAAATACGCTCTTCCCAGTACGTTTGACAATAAGAAAAATAATTTAAATTATTTCTGAGAAACTTTCTCGCTTTCACCACCTACTTATCTTTTGAAACAAAAAAGTTTCTAGCATGTCGAAAATTTCATGTTTTCTGCGCGAAATGTCTTGACATTGACAAACATGAACATTAATTTAAAAATAACTATAGGTCGAATAAAAATTATCCAGAAACCAATAGAAAGGATACATTCTCCCCGTTAATTTGATATAAAATTATTACGCATAACGACGCCCCATGATTCTTAGAGAAGTGATATTCAAAAGAAAAACAAATTTTCGCGATGTTTCCAATTTTATCATAAAAGTTAAATTTCCTTTTGATCCTTCAACCCTGAAACTTTTCTAGCACTACTAGGATATCGGGGATGATATTCTACATCCAATTCTGACATTGAATTGGAAATTTGAGAAAGTTGCAATTTTGCACGATTTGGCAGCCCTGTAATTTCTTGGGATGGAGGGCCTAGTCTCAATTTATTTTACACAAACTATAGTGTATGATCAAGTTGAATGCGTTTATGTGCAAGTGTATGATTGTCCAGGCACTGGCTTACATTGAGCATACATGAGAGAGGCAGATAATTTGACTTCGGATTATTGATAGGGGGTCTTTAGAGTATATAAAACTCGATGTCGTCACGTCCCAGTGTGGTCGACAGATTGGGGGGGAAAGGGGTAAGTTTAAAAAAACGCCTGTCCTGCAGTGACTATTTATAGTACAGCTTTGAATTTTTTCTCAATATTATGTACACATAACTGGCTCTTAATGTGGTCCTCTACATTTTTGCGATAAACCGCATAGTTTTTCCGTAAAAAAAATATCTAGAAAAATGTATTTTTTTATTATGGACTTTATGTTAAAGTACCCCCAAACTATATTTATAGGCCTATCATTGGATTCAGGAAGAAACGGCCTACAACGTTTATTGGGGACCCTTTTCTCTAAGTCGGCAAACGACTTGAATATTCGAGAAATAACAAAAAGTCTATAAAAAATCAATTTTTCGAGATATTTTTTTTACGGAAAAACTATGCGGTCTATAGCAAAAATGTAGAGGAGCACATTAAAAGCCAGTTATGTGTACCGTACATAATATTGAGAAAAAATGCAAAGCTGTACTATGAATAGTAACTGCAGGACAGGCGATTTTATAAGCACGCGTTTTTTACAACTTACCCCTCTCCCCCAATCTGTTGAACACCCTGGGACGTGACGACATCGAGTTTTATATAATTAAACTAAAGACCCCCTAACTATAATCCAAAGTCAAATTCTCTTTCTTTCTCATGTATGCTCAATGTAGGCCAGCGCCTGGACTATGAGCCGAATATCAAAATATGGAAATAGTCAATTGAAACACATTGTGCGACTTGTCTGTAGCTGCTCACACTGAACGCAATCAGCAAGTACACGTACGTGTTTAGTTTGGTTATTCCTATTGTTCTTTCCAGATTTTGTTTATGATCTGCAGGCTTGGTCATGTATAACCAAGCGTGCATTTGCACATATATGCATCCAATGGGATTATACCCTTACTCAGTAATTGAAGAACTCACTAAAATAATGTACGGTACCTACCTAATAGAAACCTCAAAAATAAGGGTTGCCTTCTATAGTTAATATTTTTGTTGCATTCAGAATAAAAATATTATTATGTTTTCAATTCATTTTTTAAACTTTTATACTAACCAGACAAATTATTGCATCGGCTGTTGTCATCAATGGTAAGATGCAGTCATAGTTTACACTAAGGTTTGTTCAATTCTTGTTGAGTATCTCTCCCCTCAGATAACAATTCATTCTCCAACATTTTCATATTTTGTGGTCTTGCGACAAAATAGATTTGTCCTACTTGATAAAACAGATAAAGAAAACCAACCACACTAGCGGACGCTGAAGTAAGAACAAAACCTTTGTAACCCTTGTCCATTAACATTTCAATGGTACGACGTCTAAACATTATTTTATCAAATTGGAAAACCTTTCTGAAATATCAATTTATTCTAATCTTGAAATTTATTTTTGCTGTAGATATTCTATTCACAATTCACAACATAACCTCCACTCCACTCACTGCTCAGCTAACATAAATTTCAACAAATCACTCTCTGTCTCAGACAGCACCGTATTGCGCATGCGTTAGTAACGGTTTTTTCTCGTTCCATTCAGTCAGATCTTTGAATGTAACGTTCAAATTCAAATTCTTTTATTGCTGTAACATTTTTTCAAAATGCATAACAAAGTCAAAACATATATAAAACAGATGAGTTAAAACAGTCATAAGATCACAGATTATGTATCACATATTATCTAACAGCTCATTTTTATTGTATGGACATTTTTCAACAAGGAAAGTTTTTATTCTATTCTTAAAACATTTAGTCTCTAGACATTTAATGTTATCAGGTAAATTATTAAACAGTCTGATGCCATACTCAATAAAACCATTTAGTGTGTATGAATAATTACATTGATTCACTCTGAGAGCAGACGCATTCCTAGTAAAATGATTATGAACAGTATTATTCAAAGGAATAAATGCCAGATTCTTCTTTATATACATTAAACACTCAAAAGCAAAGATAGCAGAGACAATTAATATTTTCATTTGTTGGAATAGAGGTTTACAATGTGTTCGACCATGGACATGAGCAATCACTCTTATTGCACGCTTCTGCAAAACAAACAGTCTCTTTACGTTAGTGTCATTCCCCCAGGCAACAATACCATAAGAGAAATGGCTATGAACATAATATGCATAATAGATAGTAATTAGTACAACTGGGTTAACAAAGAATTTCAAACGGTTCAATAAAAATAAACCTTTAGATACTCTCTTAAATAATAAGTTTACATGAGTCTCCCACTTGAGATTATTATGCAATGTGATGCCCAAAAATTTTGTATTGTCACTACTAGAAGTGAAGCCAAAATCCAACATTTGGGTTTTGTCCTTGTTAAGACAGAGTGAATTTACAGCAGACCAGTTTTCAACAATTGAATTAACAAAATTTTGAGAGTAATTTAACAAATTATTACATTTGATCTGAATAGCCAAGTCATCAGCAAACATGAATGACTCAACAAAATCATTGCTTATGGCAGCTGGAAGATCATTAACATAAATAATAAAAATAAGTGGGCCCAGTGTAGAACCTTGAGGGACACCAAATCTCACTTCACAAAATTTTGAGAAGCAGTTGTTATAAAAGACTGCCTGGAATCTATCATTTAAGTAAGAGGAAATGTGTTCTTTGTGATGATGGATACCGATCACCGTAACTGGAGCCGTCATTCCATTTTGATGAGGATATTATTATCTAATGATGATTTATCATTAAATTTGATATAATAATCAATATATTATTATCATTTCATTCAATAAAAGAAAGAATACTTTTCAATAATATAATTAATAAGATATAATGGTCGTTATTTAACTAATGTTAAAAAAACACTATAACTAAGTCAGCATATTGTCATTTCAAAGCAAAAACCTAACCCCCTAACCTCCCATTTTATATTTAAAACATTAATAAACATAAATCTTTGTAAAAATCCCTTCCAACATATTGCAATTTCAAAGCAAAATCCTAACCCCTTAACCTATCTTTTCACCTTTGAAATATCAAAAACAATCATTTTACCTGTTTCCTAGCCCTTTCTAGCATATTGCAATTTTAAAGCAAAAACCTAACCTAGCCTTATGAAACATTATTAAATATAACTTGAAATAACCAAATCCCTCACCCTTTCACATTCAATACTTTGGATTTCAATGCAAAATCCTAACCCCCTAACCTATCCTTTCACCTTTGAAACAACAAAAACATAAATCTACCTGGACCCTAGCCCCTCCTAGCATATTGCAATTTCAAAGCAAAAACCTAACCTATCCTTATGAAACATTATAATCTAGATAAAACCTAACCCTCAACCCTATTTTGTCAATTAGTTGAATTTCTACATTATTGATAAACGATGTGGCAACCTTGAAATGGGTGAAAGAGATAGCGCCATCTGCTTTGTTGAATGATACACAAGGATAGCAACACCATTGCAAATCACATACTATCATTATAACGTGGACCTCACTATAGATACTCAAAGAATGCTTTTGAATAACTATGTGATAACTGTGACCGTTGCTGGCCACTACTCTGTATCTGAGACAAAGAGAAGCTGCTCAATTTCAAAACAGATATCAGACGAAAATTAATTATCAAAGAATGATAGAACAGTAGAGTACTTAACCACAGTCATGGCCTACTCTTAGACCAGTTATAGAATAGACATGCTGGGAAGTCTAGCCTCTGAAACCAACATCTACTGCCAAATCCACCCATCTTGACGTCACAACTAAGCTAACAACAATGCATAGGGCTCTAATGCCAGGTACTCGCAGTCGACATTTTGTTCCTTTACTGAAGGAGCGAAATTCAAATCTACACTAGAACTGTAATGCTTGTAAGCATTACACCTATATATTATTGTAATCACTCAATGTGATTAATAGGTAGTTAACAAATTAATCTTCAACTATTCAGATAAATGATGTTAGAGAGTTTAAGAAGAGTTTTGACTTTTCAAAAACAATTAATGGTAATTTTACTAACTTTTATGACCTAGAACTTCCAACTTCATTCCTCATCCGATTCTCGAGTTTTTTCAAATTGGTTGAAATAGTAATATCATGTGTAATCAAGTGATTGAAAGTAAAAGGTGTAAGACAATTTATTCATCTGATTATGTTAAATATTATGGGAGGAAAATTTAGTTTGAATAATACTTCATATTGCATTTTGTCTAGGCTGAGAACGCTGCAGCAATGGGCTATGAAATATTTTGTCACCTCTATTATGTTAAGAAGCATTTACACCAACCTTGAACTATTCAGATAAACCTTATAGATTGAATGGAGCTCGACTAACACATATAAATATGTTCATCGCTGTGTATGATAAGTTAAGTTCAATCTAATGGAATCTATAAGGATCAATTTATTAACATTTTGTTAACAACTCTGGTGTAAACGCAGCTTTATATGGTAATTGTATTTCTAAATTATTTTTTCTAAAACCGATACATTGAAATATGTTGGCAACCTTCATTAAGTTAGTACAGTATAGTATTTTTCAATCAATTGCTCCATTGTCAATAAGTTTCCATGTCCTAGGACTATGCTATTAGCTAAATGCCAGATGAATACCACACCAATCTATTTAGTATGATTTTCAATGAGTAATTGAGTCATATCAATTCACAAAAACCATTTTCAAAATCAAGTATTGATCAAGTCTGAATGATAAAAATGTATACATGACATGAGTTTTTATGACAGTTGAAAGGCTGGTTGCACAAAAGTAGATCAAAGTTAATCTTTGGGCCTACTCATAAGAATTATACCATTGTTAATAGGAGATTAACAATGTTTTACAGGCCTTTGTGCAACTAGGACTTACTATTATACAGTAGATACGCATATTTTAAAAAACAAACACTCTTAGAATTGCCAATCAAAGATCAGAAATTTTCTTGGCAAATCAATCAAAACTGATTTATAACAATCTACACACAAAGAAATTCAAATGAGATAAATCAAAACAAAAAGAAAAAATGCAGAAAGATAGGTGGAAGTTGAGACTTGAGAGGCAATGGACGATTGAACTGAGAGTTATATATTTGAAAAATGAATTCAAAATTATCTATTGAATGTCATATTTAATTCAAATTTTTTACAAACAAAACTCAATAAATAATTTAGTAATAAAGCAGAGAAAAAGCTCAAATTTAATATAACATAATATGAATGTGACACAAAATGAAGTAAGTTTCAAAATCAGTCACAGACTCACAAATAAATTTTCAGTAATTTAAACCACTTTCATGTAATTATTATAAAGACTGAAACATTCATTCGATTATTTATTAATCTCAAACAATTAAATTTGTTGATCATATAATTAAATTAATAATGAAGAAAACACAAGGATTGTGCAAAACTCACCTCACATAGTCTGGAAATTGAAGTTGGTTTCCACTTAGTACGTCTACAGTTTTATAGCCAAATAGCTATTCTAGAACTATCAGACGGAAAACGAAACGTTCGAAAGCCTTTGGCATCATTATTGCAACAATTTGGTGCGGAGCAACCCCCATAATTGCTATTTTATTAAAATTACAGTGGCAAAACTAGCAAATTTATAGCACACTCAATGTAAACACGTATGAAAGATGGGAAGTCTATGGAACAAAATGGCAACTGCGTGTACCCAGTCTTTATAGTGCCTTAACAATGCATTGTTCAACAACAATGTAAGTTACACACCACAAACACTTACACCTCAAACTCAAAAAAGTGTTCTGTAATAATTATTTCTTTACTATGCGTGACGTCACTGCTGTGATGTCAAGATGGGTGGATTTGTCTGTAGATGTTGGCGTCATCGACTTTCAGTATGAATATACAATGAGCCATTCTATAACTGGTCTAAGGGCCTTATCAATACTCAAGCAACATAATGTAATTACATAAGCAACGCCACAGTATACCAAGCGGTATACCCTAAACGGGGCCGCGGAATTGGAAATATCTGGAACTCAAAATATCAATGTTAAATGTCCTATGCTTGAAAACTGTTGCTGGGTGGAACCATAGATGAAGTATAAGTAATTATTAGGAAGGATAAGTATATTATTCTTGTCTCTGGTGGAACTCTGAATCTTTGTCAGGCAGCGGAATTGGAAATATCCGGAACTCGAAATATGTTGCTAGGCGGAATTGGGAGTATCTGGAACTCAAATTATTTGTTTATCAGATGGCGGAATTGGAAATATCTGGTACTTAGTTCTAAAGTTTATTTCAATATTATTGAAACTTTCGGATTGTTTAGTGTTATTTCGGGCTCTCATCAACCCTTCGAAATTCAAAATTCATCAGTCACATCTCGAATATGTATTCTCTGAGTGTTAATCTTTGGTGAAAACAGAAATTTTAAACTGAACCTCACTTTGGACTATTTATGTGCCAAAATCAAGGAATTGAAGAAATTTTGGGCAATTGCCTGTTTCTCTTTCCAAATATCGTGTTTGTGACTGTTCTAATAAATAAATGAATATCGAACTCAGAATATCAGTGCCAAAGTGGGAGTACTGGTAATGTGTTTGTTATTGAGAAATGGTTCAAATCTGACTTATTTTCTGGAATGATATGGACTAATTAGCCCACTTAGGGTAATTCATAGCTCATTATATATTAATTTTGAATGGAAATATTGGACTTGAACTTTAGAAACAACTTGGCTGATCTTTTTGGACTTGTTTTTCATTATCAAAATTTGGGAATAGAATACTTTTGGACCTGGTCTGTCGTTCTTTTTCAATTATATTCATTATATTCATACATATTATGCAAGCTTTCAAAACTCTGTTATCTGTTTCAACAAACAAGACTGACGACTGTTGATGAATTTATTTTAGGTTAACTATAGAACCCTTCATTTGTTTTGCGACAAATTTTTGTTTCATCCCACATCTACCCAGTCTCGCTAATAACGATCGATATTGTGAATTCGATATATTTCCAATTCCACATACTTCCAATTCCACCAGCTGACAAGATATTTTGAGTTCCGCCGGTCTGCACGATATTCGGAGTTCCGCCTGTCAACATATTCGGAGTTTCATATACTTCCAATTCCGGCCAGCTGCAAGATTTTGAGTTCCAGATATTCCCAATTCATGCGACCCCCAAACTGGGTCGACGACAAATTGGGCCTTTTTTCGCCTCATGACACAACAAATGCGGCTTGTTCAGGAACGTAACCCACTCTGTCGCTGACCGCATTTGTCGGGAGGTGCAGGAATGAAAATCGACCGCATTTTTGTTGCCTCTTGATACGACAAATGCGTTCTGCTGAGGAATGTGACTCACTCTGTCGCTGATCGCATTTGTCGGGAGGTGCAGGAATAAAAATTGACCGCATTTTTCGCCTCATGACACGATAAACTGGGTCTGCTCAGGAATGTGATCCACTCTGTTGCTAACCGCATTTGTCGTTAGTGTAAAATGTTTATCGACCTCGACCCAGTTTGTCGTCGACCAACTTGTACGCATCCCTTACACGATAGTGCAAGAAAAAATGCAAATTTACAAAATAATTTTGTTTGTCGTTTGTGCAAGAGGATAGCAATCATTTTCTTCAATAGATTTGAATACATGCTTTATTTTAATTTCAATAATAATTAATGTAAGGTCAAATTTATAAGTTTTCAATTAAAGCTATTCTCAGTTTTAAGAAACTTACATTCCAGGCATTAGTTTTCTGATCACTTCCAACCTCAAAATTTATGGAATTCAAAACAACTACAACTACTGAAAATGGCTGAACCGGGGTAAGAGGTTTTTAATAGCGGATTATTATGATCTGAGTTGATAATTTCCTAAAGATTCATTCTATCCTCCCAGGTTTCTTCTTAATATATATTTTTTTCATACCCCGAAGTTTCTTTACGCTTAGATAAATTTACCGTACTAGTTTCCTATTTTTGTAGGCCTAATTAACATCATATTATAGCCTAAATTATTTTTAATCCAATGATAATTTTAATTTCTAAATAATTTTTCATTTTAGTTTTTTTATGGAGCAATCTCAACAAACCACCGATGGACTTGAAATGTACCATATCTGTTAAAACCGTTTTAGCCTTGTCGTTCTTCAAATACCTAAAAAAATTCAAACATCTCTGGCGAATATTCAATTTAAGGCTTAATTCTAATATATTTCTATCACCCTTTCAACACTTGAGTTACTTGAAGTCTTCATCTTTGACCAGCAGGGCTGGGTTGATTGCATCAATGCTGAGCTAGATTATGTTGTTGCCCAAATTCTATCCTCAAAGTATTTCTCCTACGAGTAGTAGGCTTTGCACTAACAAAGAGCCGGGACCTGAGTCTTATTCTAAAACTGCTGTCATCCAGGCACTTATTTTATATCCATGGCTCCTCAAAAACAGTCTGCTAATACCGGTACACGAAGAATTCCACATAGAAATATTCCAAGAAGTTTTTATCTGAGTCCCACAAACAAAACAGAAATTTTAAAAATGATTAATAACTTGAAAAATAAGAATAGTATTGGTTACGATAATATTCCCATCAAGGTTTTAAAGGCATGCAGTGATGAGATTGCTGATCCTCTTGTTTTCATTTTGAATGGATTCTTTCAGAGTGGTGTGTTTCCTGATGCATTGAAAATTGCTAAAATAATTCCTCTATTCAAGAAGGGTAACAGAGCAAACATGAAAATTTTTTGGCCCATTTCTGTGTTGTCAGTCTTATCCAAGATTTTTGAAAGGGTGATTTACGACAGAATTATTGACTACCTACAAAAGTTTGATTTATTAAATGATTGTCAGAATGGATTCATTAAAGGTAAATCCACTATCACAGCAGCAACTAGATTTATTGAGAGTGTAATTGAGGCTATGGACAATGGGAAAGCTGCTTTGGGGGTTCTGCTCGACTTATCACGAGCTTTTGATAGTGTTGATAAAGAAATTATACTAAACAAACTGCACTCTCTTGGTATGAGGGGTATTATAAATAATTTGATAGTCGTATATGTCAAAGAGAATGCAGTATGTTAGTATTAAGAATGGAGGTAGAGTTGTAGATTCTGAGAAATTGTATGTAACAAAAGGTGCTCCTCAAGGCTCTATACTCGGTCCTCTCCTGTTTGTTTTGTATATAAATGATCTACCGACGTCTGTTTCAAATAATTGTGATACTACATTGTATGCTGACGACACAACTCTGTTACTCCATGGCAATAGTATTGACCAGCTGGAGCTGAAAGCCAATTTGTGTTCAAATGAGGTTGTGCAGTTTTATAATGAATGTGCTCTCTCCGTTAATCCCGACAAGAGCCTCGATATACAATTTAATTTAAGGAGAATATTTTCTTTCGAGCCTGTAGTCATGATAGGGGATAATGCTATTAAAAATGCTAATGCAGTAGATTTACTTGGTTTGACTGTAGACGAAAGATTGTCATGGAATGAGCATGCTGATAAAGTAGCTGGTAAGATTAGCAGAGGTCTCTTTGTATTACGGTATATGGTAAGATTTGTAAATAGAGATATTGCTAGGTGTGTGTACTTCTCTCTCATTTACACTCACCTGGTATATGGCGTAGAACTTTGGGGAAGTACGTCTGGTTTAAACTGTCAGAAATTATTCATTTTGCAAAAACGTGCAGTGAGGTACTTGGCAAACCTGGATTACAATCAATCGTGCAGGAATGCATTTAAAGAACTACAATTACTCACTTTTCCATGTATTTATATTTACAGAGTAGTATTATTCATTGTTAATAAGATCAAATCATTGAATAAGAATTGTGATGTTCATGGTTATTCTACTCGTGGCAATGGGGACCCATTTATTAATCACCACAGATTGAGATTCTCTGACTAAAGTCCTAGTGTAATTGGTTTGATACTGTTTATAAAGTTACCAAAATGTTTATATGCCCCATCAATAAATTTTAAAAGAGAACTCTATGCATACTTAGTGAATAGGGCTTACTATAGTGTAGATGAATTTCTGAATGATGACACTTGAACTCTGCTGTTGTATTATAAATGTATTCTTACCATTGTTATATACTTAAATTTTTAATTTTACATTGTTATTCTGTCTATTTTTATGATTTTGACATGGCCTGTATGTTCTTTTTTGGCTCAATAAAATGAATTTGAACTTGAATTCATTGCACCAGGCACGCTTTGAACATCTTGAGGGCCAGGTTGGGAAAACAGTATTTCTTCTTGTTTAGTGTGCAAGATGGGATGTTTAGTGAAATGCCAAGTTTGAGACTTCGGCCATAAAATTTAGTTATAGAAAACATGTTCAAATTTGCCTTTGAATGAGATGTTGTTACTGTAAACTGTGAACACTTCTAGCTGCCATAAAATTGGCCTACAGTGATACAGATAACCGCTTGAAGAGACTATCCCAACAGCCTTTTTCTGAAGAAGCAAAATAGCATCACAACTGGCTATGATTCATTAGTTAGAAAATCGCTTCCCGGTGGTTTGAAACCCACCTTAAACTGTAGGTCCATTCATCTCTCATTATCATCCCCGCATTACCTACGCACAAGTCTATAATTCATGTGAGCATCACCCTCAGCAAAAAGAAAAAAAACAAAGGTGGCCCCGCAATTGCAGACCAAAGCACTATAAAGAAGCCCAATATTTATTATGAAGGCTAGATGCTCTTCCATCAATAGAGGCTTCAGCCTAGGCCGCGGAAAACATCCCTAGATGACAGACACTTGGTCACATTCTCAGTGTGCCCATTCCACAGCAGCCTTCCAATATCGTGATCGATGACGAGGCTTCCCCGGATAGATCGTGTCAAAAATTAAAACTGTATTTTACACATTGATGGTGGCTCACAGACCAGCATAGTCATCATTGAAAAAATCCTCTAAAGAATAAAAGCTCCTCCCAATGAGCCACCTTGATAGGGTGTTCTTGAACACGGTAGGTGAGCGCCCCTTCACTGAATGTGGCAGGCAGTTGAATATCTTGATTGCGAGCACCAGAAAACAATCCCTAACCTTAGACAGTCGACGGCGCGGAACATCCAAGTTGGCCCTCCCCCGAGTATTGTAGGTGTGCACTTCCTCTCCTCTTGAGAACATAGAATTATTACAAAATGAAAATTTCCTTTAAATCAACTGAAATTAATCGATTTCTTCCAGGGGGTGTTCCTGAAGGCAGTGTTTTTCTTTGACGTCTCCTCTTTGCACTATTGTATTTTTTTGTGTTTATTATTGATTGTGACGATTCAATGTTGTGAAGCTTGTCTTTTATATGCAACTACTTGAATAAATGAAATTTGATTGATTGATTGAGACTGATGTTTTTTGACGTTCAAGAGTGATGCTAATATGTAAATTTGAAATATGGGCTGGCAGTGAGCATCGAACTTGCTATAAGTCATCACAAGAAGTGCCTTTTTTATGAAGCAGGAGAATGTCCTTAGCATGATCTGAATGACCCCACACAAGTATTCCATACTGGATATGACAGCTGAACAAAGCATGAAACAGCATCAGCAGTCTATGGGAACTCAGAAGTCCTCTCATTTTCCGGAACAAATAGACCACTCTAGAAAGTTTTCTACAGAATTTGATGATGTGAGGTTGCCATGACAAGCCAAGCAAGGTGACAGGAGCAGCACTGACAACCGCTGTTCTGGTCAGTGTACACAGCATCTCTTGGGTTTTGCTCTCATTCAACTTGAGCTTATTTGTGCAAAACCAACCCTTTGCCTCTTCAAAAAGCTCGTGAGCCTTCAGCTAAGCTTCCTCTGGCCCCTTGCCCTGATTTAAGATGGTGGTATCATCCGCAAAAAGCAGGCTGGAGCTCGGCAGATGCAGGTCATTTATCATGATCAGGAATAACAGTGGTCCAAGCACTGAGCCCTGGCTGGGGTACTCCGTGTGGTACTCCTGCTCTATCTGAATTAGCACCCATGATGGATACGACCTGCTGTCTGTTACCAAGGTAATCAGCAACCGTACCCCATGCTCTGCCCTGAAAACCGTACCTTTTCAAATTTCTGAGCAGGACTTCATGGGAGACACAGTCGAATGCCTTTGATAAGTCACATAGAGCAAGGTCAATTGATCCCTGTTCTTCAATAGCATTGTTGATCCTCTCCACAAGACTAATCACAGCAGATGAGGTCGACCTCCCCCTTCTGAATGCGTGCTGCATGTCTGCAAGCAGATTGTTGCATTCGAGGAACTTGGTCATCTCTCTCAACATAGCAGTCTCAATGATCTTCCCAAGTGTTGGCTCAATGGAGACTGGGCGAAAATCTCCAATATTATCATGACAGCCCTTCTTGAAAACTGGCACCGTTTTAGACACTTTGAGACAGTCCGGAAAAACACCCTCAGACAGACATACGTTCACAAGCACCTTGAGTCCAGGTGGAAGGTGAAGAGCTAAGAGTTTGGCAGTGCTGACCAAGGCTACTTATCAAAGTCCGAGTCTGAGTGTCAGGCTCAGACTATCAAGTCTGAACCAATCCTTGGCGTGGTGAAAAATTTAATCTGTCCTGTAAAAGGGTTGTCATCAGCAAATAACAGTTCATTGTCTAGCAAGCTTAATAGATGAATAGCTCTGAGCACTGTAGTACACAATGGTTTACCAATACCGGGAAAATAAGGCTTCATGGATTGATACAGTCTGTTGGAAATCCTGGAGGCATGAGCCGGCAAATGCAAAACTGGATTTTGAACGCCATAAGATTTTTTTTTGAGTAATAGCCTACATTCAAATGTTTCACTTGGGTCGACAAGAATCAGTGAACTGAGCCTCTCTCCTCAAATGAATTCAGGATATCAGACATCAGCTTCGATTCTGCAGTCAAAGTTGACTTCCTCTCTCTGAAGTAATACTGTGCATCTGCAAAGATTCCTCTACTATCATCCTACTACTATTCTACTGTATTTCCTATTATATCTATCTGAGACTACCAACTGGGTTTGAACTCTGAATCGTCTGCAAAAATATCTGGCAACACAAGATTTGTTTTATTTTTTTTGGTAAATTAAAAAAATATTTGTAATGAATTTCAACATTTCAGGTCGTCATTCGTCATCAACAAAAATCCAAGATAACTCATGCAAAACATCTTCTCTTGTCTTACATTCCAAGAAGACTTCTGGAAAAATAATGAATTCAATAGACCAATTGACAAAGGAATATGGAGGGAATGTTTCAAACACAATTTTTGACTTTGCAGCTTTGTTGAGACTAGTTAGGAGTAGAACATATCGAAAGTCCCCATTCCTAACTCATGTGCTAAGGGGATGAGGGTGGTTTAAAAGTTGCATTTTTCTGCGTTTTACTCCCATGCTCATATCCTGAGAAGAAAGCGTTCAACCGACATTACTAATAATTAAAAAATGAAGTTTGATAAATTATCTACACTTTTTGTTTTGTGGATTTCTTTGATATTCCCAACAGTTCCCAAGATATTCGCTCTTGAAGGTGTGTAATTGTTAAAATAACAGGTTTTTATCCAATGTTTTGCTCTTTCAGGGCTTATACCTCTCCAACAATGCATCGTACAAACTGATGCTTGCTTGTAGAGCATTGAATTCTCTTCGAAATAATGTATTATTTCACTATTTCAAGTTTTCCTTTCATTGCTATAGCAGCTTCAATGTGGGGGGTGAAATTTTCACAACAAGTGTCAACTCAGCGTTTCCACACCTTCAACATAGGGGATAAAGATGGGCATTTGTGCTATGCTCACCTACTAACTAGTCCAAATTAAGCTACAAAGTCAAAAATTGTGCCACAGACACCTCCTTCAAATGTCATTGTCAAATGATCAATTGTTGCAGCAATGAACATTTCACCCCCTATATTGAAGTTGCTATAACAATGGAAGGAAAACTTGGAATGATGAAATAATAAATGATTTCAAAGAGAATTCAATGCTCTACAAAGCTACGATAAGCATACGTTTTTACGATGCATTGTTGGAGAGTGTTAAGCCCTGAAAGAGCAAAACATTGGATAAAAACCTGTTATTTTAACAATTACACACCTTCAAGAGCGAATATCTTGGGAACTGTTGGGAATATCACAAAATTCCACTGAACAAAAAGTGTATAGAAATTATCAAGCATCAGAATTTACTCAAAACTAAAGCTGCTGCACAAGGTGTAGGGAAATACGTAAAATTGTAAAATTATACATCAAATTGAAGAGAACTTAATGCTCTATAAGCTCACATTCAGCATTTTTTCCCCAAAAATGTCACACACACCTTCAAGAGCGGATATCTCGAAAACTAGAGAAGATTATAGAAAAAGTTGAGGAATAAATATTGTAGGAAATTATGTAAGCTTTAATTTTGTATATAACAGTTATGTCCGTAAGATACTTAGTTTTTGAGTTACATGCGAGAAATCAAAAAATGGTACCTTTGAACAACCCCCACCCCCTTAGCACAGTGGGTAGGGGTGGGGACTTTTGATATGTTTACCTCCTTACTAACCTTAACAGAACTGTGGGGTCAAAAATTGTCTTCTAAACATTTCCCTCTAAAACCTTTCTTTGACTGGATAAAGACATATTAACTGCATGCGTATTCATATTGCATCAATGATGTATCGCATTGATAAAACTGTAGACGTTTATTTAGCACTTTGTATAAAAAAAACTGTTCTAGCTGAAAAATTAAAATCCATGCCACCTGTAGGCCTATACATTGCATCAGAAAAACAAAGTTTCAAAACTATGTTTTTCCTAAACATAAGTTTTTGAGATAATTTCTTTGATGCAGCTGTTTCACATTCACCATATTATTATACAGAGTTTGTAAAAATAAAAATATTTATTAATTATCAAAACAATACTATAATATAATAATTTATTTATTTACAATGCAAATGACACTAATGTAATAACATTGAAAGATGAAATAATAAGGTAGTCCTTGTGCTATTTTTCTTCCAAATTTGTAAGTGACAAAGTCCAAGATAAGTTTGGAATTTCACGTGTACAATTTTTATGAAATTTTAGTCCAAAATAAACATTAAAACTATAAATTTTAAATTTATATGGCTTGAATGAATAAATTAATTAGAAATATTCAACTCAATTGCCACTTGTAACGAATAATATTGAGTTATTTAAGAAAATTTGGAACCATTCAAGAAACACAAACTTGTAAACACTAAAGCTCAGCTGACTAATAATATTATTAATAGTTATTTGTGCAACTAGTGCGCATCACTTTGCTGCACCGAAAGAAACGTTTACTCGCCTACGGCTCGTGCGGAATGATGGTTTCTTGAGTGCAGCAAAGGAAGTTTGCGCACGTATTTCACATTAAATTTTTCCTACAGTTACCATTGAATGTAAAAAATAGGTAATTAAAGGTAAAAATGTCTCATAATTCATCAACTTTTTTTGAGTGTTTTATTGTAGCACTTGAATTGCTGATAATGAATTATTGCAATCATTACACACAGACATTTTTAGAAGTTAATGGAAATGACAATAGACGTGTGATATTTCAGAGTTATTCAGGAGTCGATTATTTTTATCTCATCTACAAAAAATCATAAAATAGTACTCTAATGAAGATTATAATAACAAAATAATATGATTGATGTTAAAAAATAATTCCTTTCTTTTGTATGAAATAATATAGTTTTCCTCATTTCGCTTTACTTACTTACTTACTTACTTACTCCATGGCACTACAGCCCATCCAGGGCCTTGGCCTCTTCAAGAATGCCTCTCCACTCCTCTCTGTCGGCAGTCTTGCGTCTCCATCCCCTAACGCCTATTTTCCGGAGATCATCTTCCACATCCTCCAGCCAGCGCTTGCGTGGACGTCCTTTCAACCTTATTCATTTCGCTTTAGATCTAGTATTTACAGGGTTTTCTAACTTACCTTTTTCAGAGAGTAAAAGTGGAATTCAAATATTCTTCTTGTATGTTCATTGTTTTTCTTCAATTTTATGAGCTACTGCTGCTACCTACTATTGTGTCTCACTTCCACAATCACATTCAACACTATCCACATCCATTTTTTACACAAATTATCACGAAAATCAAACAAGAAACAACAAATTTGCATTAAAAATACACGCCAACAACTGATTTGAATGATTGAAGTATGAAGAACCGACAGGCGCGCGACCTAGCGGAAAAAATCGTAACTACGTTCGTTCCATCTTCCCAACTATCTAAAAACAGTTTCCAGAAATTTAGATTTACAATCTCAAATTACAAAAAAATACTCAAAGTAGCCTAAAAATAACATAGACACCAGAGAATTTTGATTGTAGTTTTTTCATTCACATGGATATCAATGAACGGTAATTATTTAACCTCAAAATTAATATTCCATAATGTGTATTTGCTAGACTACATTTCTCATTGCTTGCAGTTGCAATAATAATTATCAATAGAAAAGAAACATTATTATTAAATGATGAGAAGTAATTATTTAATTATGATTTAAATGAACATTATTCTTATTTTGGATTTCTAGAATGAGAGTTTATCATAAATGTAGCCAATGAAATGATTCTTATCCAAACACAGTCATTCTAACCAACTTGATTTTTGCTTTTGCGCACCAGTCATCCATATAACTCACTAATTATTTTGTGTTGCCATGTTGCAAATCTGGAGTACGCAAAGTAATCACTTTGCGCACTAGTGCGCAACTTCGCTTTCTGTAAACAGTGCAGGAATGGTCACTTTTCAAGGTAACTGTAGGAAAAAATATTTATCAATTATCAAAACAATATTATTGAGGTTAAGTGGAATCAGGTAGAAAGCAATAATAGTTCAGCTGTTTTTTTTTTTAATTTCTATCATATGATTTGGTGAATTCACTGTATGAAATCGTAGGTCCCATAAATGAAATTTGAACATTAATTATGAAAAATCTTGAAGGCAAATTGAAATATGGGCTTCGAGGTGCACGAGATTGATATTTTTAAAATCTATGTGCAAAATTTGGGGATCTAAATCATTCTCGTTTTTCCGGTATGCAATCCACAAGTTGGCATGTTTTGATGCAAACAAACGAACAAACACAACCCCACTCTCTCTTATTATATAGATTAATTGAATTGATAACAATTATATGAATACTCATTTGTGCAATAGTAATTGTCTTTAAATAGGCCTGTTGTAATCAATATCCACCAATCATAGAAAAAATTTTGTTATCATTTGGTTTGCATGATTTTTCTATCTCTCTGTACTTGTCATCTAATCCACTAGACTAGATAACGTCATAGAGAAAACATAGGTACAATTCATTCAGGTACAATTTATCTATTCTTATTATTGATTGTCATCCCATTTGTACTAATTGCTGTTCATTATGCTTTTGTATATAGCAACAGACGTGGATCAGACTGTAATAACCTTTTCTAAACTAACTTTGGAATCAAATTTTTAATAATTTACATGAATCAATGTGTATTATTACATGTACTCGTTACTAATACTACTACTTGATAATATTAATGTGACGTAGCAGCTTACATCTGCTAAACAGCTTATAAGACGATAATAATATTGTTAATATTTCACTTGCTTCAAAATAGTTGAACTTGTAATCCTCGTTTCTGTAACACAAATAGTTTCTTTACATTCGTATCATTACCCCAGGCAACAACACCATAATTCAAATGAGAATGAAGATAATTATTCTAGGTGATGGTTATTGCATCTTGTCTACCTCTTTCAAGTTATATCTTATTTACATTACACATCTTTCAATTAAGTATCTAGCTACTTTGAACAACTTGCTAATCTGACTGATTGTGCTTTGTTTGAAGGGAGGAACTACTCGAGGGAGAACTAGGTGATGGCGATTACAATGAACTTGATGCAGATGAAGAAGAAGCTCTTTTAGCTGATGACGATGGATACTCTGACTACAACTTGCCATCGGTAGGTGAAGCCTCTTATTTCAGAGTGAATTTATTCTCAAAATTATGCATACAGAGTTTGTAGAATTTAAATGGGACTATTAATTGAAGATTTTGTTTAAATGCTAATTTTTATTTTCATTGTTTTCTCATTCCCAAACATTATTTATATGATTATGTGCTATTATCATTATAAATGAATAAAGCTAAAATATGATTTATGATATTGCTTACAGATAATATTGACTGTTCTATATTTTCTCCCTTTTCAATCAGAATAGAAAGCTGTACTGTATAATGTAAAATATTTCCAATTGTGTTACTTTATTTCAATTATTCTTCCATAAAATGATAATATTAACTGTCCATCCTTTAGTGATTTTAACATGTTGGACAAGAATTTGATAAAATGTTGAAGGTCTCTTAACTCATGTCATGTATCATCTCTTATTTACCATGTATCTGCTTTGCTTTATTTTGTTCTACAAGTATTCCATTCCAGCAATCTTTTACTCTTTCAGGTATCATCTCATAGAGATGTCTATATTTCATCTCCTGATTCTAAAGCTCCGAGAAAAATGTAAGTACGATCATTTTCATGTGAAATAAGTTGTAACATATATTTAAAACACGGAAATTCATATAATTTTCAGATACTGTAGACGCCAATTGCTTGTCTTATCGAGCCCTTTAGAGTTCTTATCTAAAATACGTGCTCTAGAATACTTTGATTATGATTAAAGCTGTTAATACTCTGATTTAGTTCACATTAGATAGAGCCCATATCTTGAATATAGACAGTGTCTGTCACACAAAACACACTTTGAAGAGAAAAATCCAGCTCAACTGAAGGAGATCTATAAATAATTTATTTGTATTCTGTAGAAACGAGGACTTGAGATGATAAACATCAACAAAAATATACTCCTCAGCCCCATATGCACCATCCACTTTTAACGCTAATCTAAGATTAAATGAAGATCACGTTTATTATAATGTCTTCCATTCGGGTGATCTATCTAGGTTCAAACTGAAATGGTGAATAGGCCTAAGGCATGGATGAATAATGATTTGGATTTGGAGATTTCAACTTTGGTTCTTTGCTGGATTGGAATGTAAGTCAAGTCTTAAATGCAAAACAATTCACAAATAGTTACCTTCGTAGCCCCTAATTTAGTATGGTGACTTGGAAATAACCAACACTATGATCATCTGTTTCATCCATTGTGGCTGTCCGATAGTAGTAGTTTTTCAAATTTTCCTTAGAAAAGTGGAGGACGTGGAAGATGTGGAAGAAGGAGATGAAATTCTGGACAATGAAGAAGATGACGTTTTGGAACTTGGAGTCGACGGCAATTGGAACCTTGATGACTTGGACTCTGAATCTCAAGAACAAAAAAGGAATCCAGATTCAAAGCCTTCTGTAAGTTTATTAATTTAAACTTCACATGAATATACTATTCTCCCATTTCTCAATTTGTCTTGAGAAATTTCTTCATTTTGTTTAGACGTTTCTATTGATATTTTATATATTTTTATCTTCTCCCTAGTATTCATCTTATAAAAAAGATCTTTATGTATTGCTATGGTATTGCTTTTTCAAATCTACAAATAAGCTAAATATGCATTTTAGTAATTGATTTATATCTTATGGAAATTGAAATTTATCCTTTTGTTTCAGTCTGTGTGTGGTTGTATTATATTTGAAGAAAATGGGAGTCAAACAAAAGGCTTCTCTATTCCATAATATTTTCATGTTGAAAGAAATTCAAGTGTAAAGTTGAGTTACGTTGAAAGATAATAATTCGTTACGTTGAAGATAATTTATCTTTCAATCTTCAATCTATATCTTTTAATAATAAATGTCATGCAATAAAGACAGCTTGCAAGAGAAGCAATCAGAGGTTTTACATTGTTGATCAAAAATGAATTAAGTTTATCGTCGAGTAAGTTATAATATCGGGGCACCGAGCTCCGCTCTGGAGTACAGAAGCATATACAATTCATTACGAAAGAAGAAATTATAATAATATTTATAATTCATACAGAAAGGTTCTATCTAATCACAGTGGATTGAGATTAATTCCCAGAGGAATGCAAACATTTCTCTCACAAAAGCAGGTTAAATTTTAATCCAAATCAGAGAAGACCATTTCAAAAAGATAACTTATCAAATTGGTTCTATTGGAATTAATCAGGACTAAAATTTAACCGGCTCTTGTACAACCGGCACTGATTGAATGATTACAAAAGTTCAACAGCTGAGACATAATTTTGTCTCAGTACCACACACATGCACTCGCTCACTCACTTCCATCATCAACAGACGACAAAATTTTCAGCTGTATTTCCAAGGACGTATTTATCCTTTTAATGTCCTTCAGCCAGTTATCCCAGGTTGAGACCTAGTGCAATCGAGTTTTTATATCATAACCCTACTTTCTTCCAAATTTCGTGAGAATCGTTAGAGCCGTTTTCGAGATCCGGTCACATACAGATATATAAACATCTAAACATATAAACAGAAATTGTTCGTTTAATAGTATAGGATTAAACTAATATTTTTGTACTTTAGCTTTTCCAGCTATGGATAAAACAGGAGAGAGTTGATCCATCAGAATTCGATAGAAATGAGCACGAAGAAGACGAAGATAAACATCAATCTTTAGGTATGGCTTCCATTAATATAATTTTGCTTCATTCAAATAGATTTTGTTCATTGATGACTCGAATCAGCGGACTGTAATAGCGCAGTTGGACAAGACTTTGTCAAACTTTAACTGTTGCTGGAACAGTTGTGGGTTCGAATCCCGCCCAGCGCATGGCTGTTCGATCATCTTATCTCGCTACTTAAGCAAAAAATTAGCTTATGCGGGCATTATTAAGATTCATGTATTGCTTGAAATTTCATTAATCAAGATAATTTATTTTCAATTCAAATATTTCTTCTCGATTTTACTGTTCATTACTTCTTTTAAACTTTATCTGTTGTGTGTCTTTACTGGGAGAATTGTATTGGTTTATTGTGCTTTACAGGAAGCTTCAAAAAGTCAGAATTTATTACGTCTTCCGATGATATCTCTCAGTCGCATCTGCATGATGACGATGATGAAGATTATCACGAAAGGAAAGACCGGTTCACTAGCGAAAGATCGTTGCCTGGTGTCGTTTCGTTGAAAACACCCGACAGCAAATGGGGAGCCATTCCCGATTCGCTAGGTAATTTCAACAAATTACAACACCACGTTATAAAATCAGCACTTGATTAACATTGGTTTTGCTATCCTTTTCTGTCATTAGACAAAGCAAATTGCTCTCCCTCTGCCAGGTTGCTGTTAGATTATGTAGAAATATATTGAAATACCAAAATACTCAATCTCAATTATGACAACTTATCATCAAATCATTAAAAAATATATTTTCTTGTTGAATAAAATATAATTATTGATAATTTATTTATTCTTATGGCATTTATCGGCAGAGAGATCCTTTCGGATGTTCTGCCTTGCCGTATTGCCCAATGTCATCTCATATTAACACTCAAGTTCATAGGTTATGTATTGTCAACAAATTTCAACAATAATTAACTATTAATTTCATATCAGATATTCTTGGAAAGTTATTCACTATAGGAGGCAGTGGTAACGCAGAAAATCAGCAACACTGTAGTCCTTTCATTTGCACTGACTTTGTAACGTGGACCTCACTATAATGACATGTTGTTGTACCTCGTAAGCCCCGCAGGCTCAAGAATTCACTATCATCTAATTTCAGAATATTGATGACTCATTTAAAGCTTAGTAAATCCTAGAAGATATTAACAAATTATCCACAGTTTTGAATGCATGCAACTAACAGTTTTGATAATATGTTTTGAATGATTAATATGGTTTCTGTTGTTTTTGAGTGAAAAAGGACAAAATTTCAGAGAAGTGGAATCATAACCTCATTTTGAACTTAATATATCATCTAAATTTGGGAGAGAAATAGTACAAGGAGTATCCTTAGTTTTTCTCTCCCATTCAGTGCTTTCTTGTGGAAAAAATGGAAGCGTTGTGTCGTAGCCTTCGACATTAAAATCATTAGAATGTATGATATTCTTTCTCGGTCATCGTAAATAAATAAATATGATTTTACTGCCGTTAAATTCTCAGAACAATAGGCAAAGTCAAATATTAAATAGATGTATCGTGCCGTGTGGCATAAAAAAATATTTAGCTTGCCCATTTAAGAAGAAAAATGTATTGACGAGGTTCTAAATCTGTGAATATTTATCCTAGATTACATTACTTTGGTCATCCTCGTTGACTCTTCAAGTCTACATTTCATTCATAATTGAATATGGTAATATTATTATCCTACTAATAATTGGTAATAACATTATCATTATTATCTTTCATTCAATTCCAATGCTGAGTTTCCTTTTTATTCTTATCAATTTCTATTGGATATAAAGGAAGCCAATGGTCATTATGTTGTTCACATCCTAATCACAGCCACCTAATAGAATGCTATGCCCTACACGCATTTGAATAATTGCTATGGCCCGGTTGCACAACAGCCGGTTAAATTTTAAGCGTGATTAACTTTATGAGAACCAATCAGAGAAGGCGTTTTTGAAAATACGGCTTCTGTGATTGGTTCTGGTGGAATTAATAACGGTTAATATTTAACCTGCGTTTGTGCAACCGGCATTATAAGTTTTAGTTGATCCTGTTGATTCTTCCTTAATCATTAACTCTATTTTGTGCTTATGCGAATAAATTAAATTCAACTTACATGTTTATAATACTCATTTCATGCTTCAAAAAGTAATTTTTCGACAGTTGAAAAGCCTGCAGTCATTATTTGAAACTCCATCTGACATCACATTTTTTCAGTTTTTTTTGAACTCCTATGCACTCTGGATATTGTATTTTTCAACTGGAATAAGTTTAATTGTTCTCTTGGACGAGTTCTGGTTCGAGTTGAACTAAAGCCACAACATTTTACAAATTAACAAAAAACACACATAACTACAGGATATCTACACGTATCTTGCATATCAATAATGGATTTCAATCATGCTAACGTGATCATGTAGGTTATTGAGAGTGGTATAAGTGATTGATACTAACTGAATAATACACCCTTTGGGTATTCATGTTATTGGCATCAATGTTTACTTTGGGAATCCCATACAGTATTTCTTGAAACGTCACTCAGTTAAATTATCCTGATGCTATATCCCGATGTGGGCTTTGGCCACTTCCGAATTCCGCCTCCAAGCATCTCTATCTCCTAACTATCAAGCTGATGTACTCTAATCCTAATTTATCGTGCCCTCTTTTCAGTGCAACTAAGTACTCGTTGAGCATGACTTTTTGCATCCTTTGTCCACTCATTTTCACACATCTTCCACCAGCCTATCCTTCTTGCCTTGACAAAACTAATTTGTACCCTGCTGAATTCACGTTCCATATTCATACTCATATTCACGTTCCATTTTCTTGAACAAAATAATCCTTTTATTAATTATTATATAGGTAGCTTCTTCTTCTTATATATTTTTTCGGGTTGTTTAATATTTGGTATTCTATGTATAGATACGATTTTTCCATATCTGTCATCAGACCACTCCCAACTTTCCCCCCTTCCCTTGTCGCAATCAACTGATGTACTGCATGTATCTCTGCTTGTTAGTTAGCTTCCAAAGTTTATCAATAAAATTTCTATTTCCCTCCTGTTCGATTTTATTTATTCATTTATTTACGATACAAATGTAATAACACTGGTAATAAAATAATGAGGTAGTCCTTGTTAAGTTAAACCTATTGAATGCCTTGTCAAGTTTTCTCTTCATAGTATTCTAAATTGATGTTTAGTTCAAGTAACGTAAAATATTGTTTTGAGATATTGAGTTGGATAGCAACAATTTTGTTTCTATGCTTTGTCAAGTTCCATATTCCTGTTATTCTGTATCTTTGTTCAAGTAACGTCAAATGTTATTATGAAATATGAGAAAATTGCCATTTAAAAATTATATATCTATTAAGTACTAAATTTTTTCGATAAAGCCTGCACTGAATTTATGTATCCTATCTTACCTAATTATGTGAAGTCCATTTTGTTTCTTCTATTATGTCATTCTAGCAGTATATTTGTTATATTTGGAGACTGGTCGGTCATCTACATAGTTCTAGCTTTGAGAGTTATGCATACCATCCCACACAGACTAGGCCTTGAGGCGTTTTTTGTTTTATTCATATAAAATAATCTTATCATTATGCTAAATCATTATACTGGGTGACACAGAATAACGGGAACTTTCAAAAACGCCATAAAACATTAGTGGGTAGGGCAAAAAATATTTTATTCAAAATAATGTAAAGTTCAAGACTTGCCATTTGAGAATTATTAATAACATCTATCACTTTTTGAAAATTACTTCTTTAAGATGGCTTCCTCCTGAACGAATACACTCTTGAAATATGTGTTGAGATTCCTGAACGATTGCTGCAACATTCTAGCTAGGATATTGTTAATTTCATTTTGAATTGTCTGTTATGATTCAACCACAGTTATTGGTCAAGTTGTGAAAACTTTTGATTTAAGATAGTTCCACAAACAGAAAAATCGCAGGTGGACAGATCATGGGACCAGAAAACGCAACCTAATAATCGTGAGATTACACGGTTACTAAACAATACTCACTCGCACGGTTGCCATTGAATGCCGTGCAGAATGGATTTCGCTCACAATTTCATCAATAATTTTGAATTAATTAAAATTTAAAACATAATTCAAAATGAAATCCGCAATATCCCAGATGAGATGTTGCAGCGATCGATCAATGAAGAATCGTCAACACAGATTTCAAGTGTATTCGTTCAGGAGGAAGCCATCTTAAAGAATTAATTGTCAAAAAGTGATAGAAGTTATATTAATAATTCTCAAATGGCAAGTCTTGAACTTTACATTAGTTTGTATAAAATCATTTTTGCTCTTCCCACTAATGTTTTATGGCGTTTTTAAAAGTTCCCGTTATTCTGTGTCACTCTGTATTTCTGCAAGGTACTGATTTTTCTGTTATTGTACTGTTCTTTGGATAATTTTTTTTTTTAATTTCATTTAGATATTGAGTTGGATGGCAAATATTGTATGAGGTATAAAATATTATTATGAGATACAGTTGGTTAGCAAAACTTGTGTTTCTGCAGACAGTGTGATCACTCCCAGTCAATCGAAAGGGGCTGGTCAGAAATCGCCAAGAGGAGGTGGCGCAATGGGCCGGAGGGGAGGCACTGGTGTGAGGCGGGGAGGGGGACAACAGACAGGGGAGGCGCCTCATCACAAAGTGCTCATCAACCCACACTTCAAAGGAACCTCCCCAGCGCCAGCGCCGCCACAATCTCACCAAACACGTGAGTCTAGTCGAAATGCGATCAAGCTAGTTTGCAAATTAGGAGTCGAAGTAAGTTACACCAAAATTACATATTTTGTTGAATCATTGTTTATTATACAAAATTGTGGCTAAAAACCTAAAACCAGCATTCCTAATGCCTGATTGCATTCAATACTGGTCTATTGAATAATTTCCAATATGAAATATCCACGATAAAGCTAGTCTGGTTGATTACTCAAATAATCCAAGTTCATCAGCATATTTTGTAAATACAATAAATTACCAATATTTTCTTAATATATCCATGATCTCTGTTGTAGGAAACTCGTCAATTGTTTTAAATTATACATCAGTTTCAATCATTTCAAGTTGAAATTTTCGAATCTTTACTGATTCACCACATATGTGAAGACTTCTAATGTAAAATACCACATTACAAATAACTAAGGGGAAGTTGGCATTTTTTGAACTACTCGAAAATTCAGAATTAGTAGAGATTTGAGTGAAATATTTTCTATTTTAATTAGTTTTCAAATATCAAAATTTAAATTTTTTAATTTAGTCATTAGATTTGAAGTGAAAATTGGACTTGAAGGTGAAATAATAACCTCATACTTTTTTTGGAAATTTTTATTCATCAAAATTTGGGAGAAAGACAGTTTTGGGCTATGCCTGCTCTCTTCTTCCAATCATATCATTGTTATAATGATTTGTGATTGTTAAATGATAAATTTGTGTTTCTTCTGCCTTGCAAACCAGCGAACAACACAATTTTGTGTTCTATATCCATTATTTTTCTCTTTATGTTGAAATGCATTTTCTTACAAAAAACCTATGTATAAGTATTCTATACCCAAATTCAATACGATTATAGATAGTTCCTCTCACATACTACAGAACAATGGTAATAGAAAAACCATAGAAACTCAATTCATTTGACTCAATTTTTGTCACATGTATTGGTTGATAGAAAGGCCGCGCTACCTTAACCCTAAACTCATTCAGGTTGTGCTAATTTTAGATAACTTTACTTAATAAAACATAAATTAACAGATTTGTATTTCATTCCATTAATTATAAAAAAATCAAGCATTCTTCAAACAAACAATTACATTGAACTGTATAAGTTTGGGATAGGAATAGCACAAGGTTAACTTATTTTTTTCTCTCCCCATCATTTTGATGATGTACTTATTGTATGAATCAATAAAGAATCAATATTATTTGTTAGTGGTAATTCACCGAGCGAAGTGAGGTCTAAGATTCAAGTCGACGGTTTGGCATTTCTCTTAATGTTTAAACGTTTGAATGTTTAAATGTTCATATGTTGCGCATTTACGGCGAAACGCGGTAATAGATTTTCATGAAATTTGACAGGTATGTTCCTTTTTTAATTGCGCGTCGACGTAAATACAAGGTTTTTGGAAATTTCGAATTTTAAGGATACTTGAAAAGGAACGTCAATATTTCCGTAAAAATCAGATTATACGATTGTCCATAGTATAAGAAAGGGGAGAATTGGCTTCTACACGTATGGGATAGGAAAAGGAGCCTCCTTCATACGCCAATATTAGAGTAAAAATCTGGTGTGGCGCACTCACACAACTTTCCTTGCCGTTATGAAAATTGATCACCTGACGCTAGTGTTCCCGCGCATCTCAAGTCTACTATTCAAAGATCTGAGCCAGCTGGTGACAGGACAATAACGCTGGATACACACGAGATCTGCTATCTCTTCATAGTGAATTATTTAATAGAATCAACAGTTACTAACAGTTTGCAATTTAATAATCATATTTTCTCAAATTTCAAGCTTATTTTCAATTTTAGGTGAAAATGTTCCTGAACATTAATTGAAGAGATTTTTATGCTCAATCTTTTCCACTCGGAATTATTCGTTCAAATTATATCTGAGACCTGATAATTGGAAATCTCAAATCAAACTTTGCTTAGATGGGGCGGAGCTCCTGAAATTTTTACAGATATGTGACGTGTGGCAGTTGATATAGCTTATCAATGACTATTTTATGTAGCCTATGAATTTGATAAAAATCGTTGGAGCCGTTTTCGAGAAAATCGCGAAAAACCCTGTTTTTGACATTTTGCCATTTTAGCCGCCATATTGAATTGCATTTGATCGAAATTGTTCGTGTCGGATCCTTATAGTGTGAGGACCTTAAGTTCCAAATTTCAAGTCATTCCGTTAATTGGGAGATGAGATATCGTGTACACAGACGCACATACACTCATAAACACACATACACACACACACACACACACACACACACATACCCAAAAACCACTTTTTTGGACTCAGGGGACCTTGAAACGTATAGAAATTTAGAAATTGGGGTACCTTAATTTTTTTCGGAAAGCAATACTTTCCTTACCTATGGTAATAGGGCAAGGAAAGTAAAAATCAGTCTATAGAATTATTCATCATAATCAGCTGTCTAGTGGACTATAATACTACCCGTTCAAAAACATCGAACATCTTGAAAATGTATCTTTCCATCAACGTTGTAGACAGTTGCAGCCAGACCTGATAACAGCGCTCACACTCACTCACATTCCCGGACGACACGTCACAGTACGATAGGACAGAAAGCTCTAAGTTTATTTAGGATTTTTTCTAAACATTTTAAATTGATAAATTATTTATTAATTTTTGAGGAAACATAACAACAGGTCAATGTAACTTACTGAGCGCGAGGTCTACTGTTCACAGAACTACTAGTAGTTACGATAAGTAATGGAACTAATTGAGTTGCTTATCACTTTTTCAGCGCCAGGTAATGCTCAACAACAAGCGCAGCATTTGAACCAGTCTGCTCATCAATACCAAAAGCAGCCGGAGTATCAGCATCATCAGCACCAACATCAACCTCCAGTCAACAGTCAATACCCTCACTACCAGGTAATCACAGCACTTTTGTAATGGATTCACATAATATTATCCGAACATAGAAATCATACATTTATCATATCCGGAAGCAATAAATCCGTTACTATGACTTGAGGAGTAAAAATTAATGTAAACACATGAATTTAACACTGTATTATGTATTCCATGATGTTGTAGAACTCTCCTTAACTGAAAATGATGGCATGAATATCGAATCCCTTGGCTCTGTGGGAATAAAAATTAAGTGGAAAATACAACGTAATTATTGTGTTTCTATTTCATAATTTAAAGATAATTTGAAAATCAGTTACAGTTTTAATACAATTATTTATCTATTAGAACTCTATCATCTTCTAATGAATGTTTTTAAGTAAGCCGAAATCAAGAATCTCCAAGGATCTCTACTTCCAACAAAATGGGATTTTGAAGATTTGTAATTCAAAACACTTTCGGATTGGAATAGATCACCGCCGAGAATATTATAAATAATAGAATCAATAAATGAACAATTTTTATCTTTTATCATAGTAGAACCAAGTATTTACTTTTTTGGTAAGGGCCACTTGTAAAAGTTATTACTCATAAAATTTATAATCGTAAAAAAATTATATAAAAATTAAACTAATTAAAATTACTCTTTTTTTCAACTTAGTTTTAATTCTCACAACATGTTATTTTAATGTCATTAAAATTAATAATTTTTATCAATGGAGACACTAGGTAGAAACCCATTTTGCCTCCTTCTCGCAATACAATAATTTTCAAAGTAGTGTTAGTATTGGAGCTTCTCCGAGAATAGTATGTGACCAATTCAACTTTGTTGTACAGCAAGCATCCTCTTTTGCACCTCATGGCGGCCCCCCTGAGCAAGGCGCATCTTATCAGAATGACTGGCAGAATGCGGCACATGAGCATCAGCAGCAGCAGCAGCAGCAGCAGTATGAGCAGCACAACTACACTGGCTACTATGAGGAAGCTCCAGCTCACACACCTCCCACCTGGAATTCTCCTGGACAAGTCAGTAACATTATTATTATTCTCTAAATCAGAATAAAATACCACTAATCTTCGCTTCAAAGAATTGAAAGTTAGTTTATTAATATTGTAAACATGTGATCGGAGATAGAGAGGTGAATACAAAATTTTGTTCGAAGATAAAGACGTAGTTGCAAGGAGAGTAGAATATAATGTATTTTTTCTACAACTGCGCGTAAAAAAAGAATTTACATACTCAATTCTCCTCGTAAAACAAGTTATTACGCTCGCAAATCAATCGCGCATGCGCAGAAGAGTTTCTTTACGCTTGCCAATCAGCTGATGGTAAGCAGCTCGCCAAAAGGTCAGATCTTAATCTAAAAAGTCGGTAATTGTAACTCCGCCGATATAAGTAATCTAACAATTCGCTCGTAATGCTTCTTTATCGCTTTTGCAAAATTATCACGCTCCGCTTCGCGTCGCGTGATAACTGTTTTGCGCGAGCGATAAAGTCGCGCATTACGCTCTTTAATACATAAATAGCTATTAGGTAAATTGAGTAGGTGGCTTGCCTGATAGCCAGTATATTCTTAATGTACGAACAGAACGGGCAGGTCGTGGTTTTAGCCTTGAGTTTCGATTGATGCCACTAATAAGCTGGCAAACATTTGGATGTTATTGTGCTGAAATGCGATCGAGACTTAACCGTTCTCTTCACTTCCATGCTTCACAATGTGTTGAACTTGAAGCTAAACATCGACCTTACTGAACGGTCGATATGTAGATTTCAGCTCGCTAGCATTCTATATTCATATCAATGATTCCAAATGTTGTTATCATTGCAAACCTGTTTAGTGGCATCGATCTTCACCGTGACTCACTCGTTCTGTTCTCACCTTAGGATGGCCACTAACGTGAAGTTTCACATGTCCTATACGACTGTCAGGCGAAAGTGCAAGATTTTAACAGGCTGCCGTGAGGATCCACGTATGATCTTCAGCCAGTTTTCTCTAGTAGACCTCGAGGATCCAATTATGATTCTCAAGTAGCACCTTTTTCCAATCAACGGCCTACTGGAATTGCTTACATTCAACTCTATGTCTCTAGTAGATACTAATAAATCACTTTTGCCATCTGGTTATCAGTTTCACGAAGTTTTAGAGACCGTAGGTCAATCCAATGTGTTATTAGTGATTTCTATAATTGTAGCAGCTGTTTGTTTATTGTTCAATAGTTCAATTTTACATTATTTGTATCGAAATAAACCTATATATAAAAACACTTCACTCACATGGGCTACTTTTTAACAAATTAATAACAATAAAAATCTTAAGCTGCGTTTACACCAAAGTTATTAACAAAATGTTAATAACTTAATCCTTATAGATTCTATTAGATTAAACGGAAATTATCATACACATAATGATCATATATGTGCTTGTCAAGTCCCGTTCAATCTAATAGAATCTATAAGGATTAAGTTATTAACATTTTTGTTAATAACTTTGGTGTAAACGCGGCTTTATAGTACCCTTTATTTTTTTAAAAACTTTGAAATAGTTCAACAACTAGTTTCGACCCTAACTCAGGTCATTTTCAAGTTGAAATGTAGAAAAAAATTATTCATTTATTTTATATGTTTCTATTACGTATGTTCATGTAAAATAATGTGTAAAAACACCTAGATTCTTAAATGTTTGGTAGTGACTAATGTTTTCATTTGTTTGGCTCTTTGTTTCAGCCGGCCTACCAGAATTACAATCAGAGTCCAGTTGGGCAGCCACCCCCACCCGCATCCCACCCGATGCTACCGCCCCCGGCCACCAACACAATGCAGCACATATTGACACAGCAACAGCCCCCTCCACCCGGCCTCGAGACCGAGTTCACGCCGAGAAAGGTGCAGTTCTCCGACCAAAACAAACTGATCACTGTTCAAATGTATCCAGAGTCAGCGCCTGGTGGGGGAGGTGGGATGAGGCCGCCTCACCAGCCTGTAAGTTCAATCAGCAGGCGCAATCCACCAAAAGTATACATTAATGAAATTTGTTAAATGGGAATTGATATTGCGGAATTTCTCCTTACTTGGAAAAACATCGTTTTTTCAAATGTGGATATGACAAAAATAAAACTCCATTTTTTAATTAAGTATTCATCCATTTGTAGAATTTTGATTTCGATGATACTGTTTTGGGATGTGTAAGTCAGTAATGGGAATGATGATAAGGATTGATTGTTTTTGTATGATTTCCTTCTTTTTTAGGGTGTTGCCCACATGAGCTCCAGGCTTATGCAAGTGTAATGTGATGTATCATTATTAGAGATGAGTAAACCTAGCTTTAGGTGGGAAAGAACATTTTCAACAATCAGTCCTTGACTAAGCTTGTGCAATACGCTTTATGAAACTTTTACTAGTGACTTTTTTTAAAGTTTTTTGAGTTGTATACTATCAAGTTACCGAAATGAAATAATTTTATAAGGAAATTCGTTTTTCATAAATTTTACTGTTGTCTAAAGTTTAAAACATTGGGTGATTCATTTCGGAATTGATAGCAAATATATAAATGGAATAATAAGGATAAATTCTCTAGGCCAGGGTATTATTAATCAAATTACATATTATTTGATTTTTTTAAATTTCAGAGAAGATATTGTACGATTTAAATAATAACAGAAAATAAACTCAAATTGGGTTATTTTTCAAAATAGAATAAATTTCCCTACAATTAATGTTCTGCGAAATCAAATAAACATTCCAATGAACAATCTATCATAGAAGATAAATAGTTCAATAAACAATGTAGGCTATTGTAAACATATTCTCAGAATTTCATGAATTTATTTGCTAACAATTTCGAAATTGATCACCCCAGATTTCAACTTTAGGCGCTCACATCTAGTAAATAGTAAAAAATGAATAGTAAAAATTATAGAAAGTTTTTCTCTTGAAAATTTGTTCCATTTTGGTAACTTGGTAGTATGAAAATCAAAATACTTTAAAAAATTTCACCAGTAAAACGTTTGGAAAAGCACGGCGCACTCCTAACCTAACCTTTCCCAGCTACGATTCTTGTTAATGATTTTGGGAGCTATTACAATAACTTTATAAGATTTTTGTAGTCCTATTACAATAATAGAACTCATATTTGAATAGGATGTTCCAACCTTAATGTGTGCAATGTCGTTTGGTTGCAGCCAGGTGCATTTGTGCAGCAGGGCAGGCCCAGGCATCCGCCGCCGCGGCCCCCCTTCTTCGCCCCCCAACATCATCAGCCGCCTTTCCGACCTCCACCACATCCCTTTCCGCCAGGTCAGCATCCACCTCAGCGGATGTTTCCTCCTGCTCCTCACAACCAGATACCGGTATGTAGATCTCCCCATCACTATCATTCCTATTATTCGTATGTTTATTTATCTTTATTCATTGACAATACATAAAATTAAGGTGAAAACAAACAAGAATTCGTCCAAAACTGTTTTCAATCCAAATTTGAATTAGACAGTTCAGTGTTTCCGTGATCAATATTATCACTTCAAGGCCGACCACTATATTGAGGTCCACGTTATAATGGCAGTGGATAAAGATAGAAGAATAGCGATGCCGATTCTCTGCATTAATTAATTACACTTTTACACTGTCAAAAACATAATTGGCATTATTGTGGACCTAGAAAAGGATAGTACCACCGGCTTTGTCGAATGATAGACAAGGATAGCAAAACCAAAGTTGATCAAATACTGTCATTATAACGTGGACCTCACTATATCAACATGTGAGAACGGACATGTCTTTGATGAAAAATACATTCACGTGAAAGCTCTAAACGAAAAACAGCTGTTTGACACAATGTCTAACCTAAAATAAACAACCAATAACAATAAATAAACCAATAGAAATTAATAAATTATAATGATTTAAATTCTTATGTCAAATAATAAGTTGTGTAGATTAAATAAAAATAATCCAACCTCAAATAGAGCAGCGAAGAAAAATTTTAAAAAAATTCAAAGACACAAAAACCTAACCTCGATAATGTTCGATGACAACTTGTATGAACAGACTTGTGTGAAGTTCGTTCACACAATCATGTTTGACATACTTATCCTGTCTTTGGTGGCCGGCCTTAGAAAGCTTTCAAACCTGCAAATAAGTAAAATTATCGATAAATAATTGAAAATATTATGAGATTCTCAAGGGAAAATTTTCAGGGAATGATGGTTATAATGATGTAAAAAGATAGGTTTTGAAAATATTGAGACATTTGATAATACTTGGATGTAGTTATTCTACACAATGAAAATCATACCATTCAATTTAGATTATTGCTCAAATTAGTTGAATATCATCTGAATATAATTTTTGCTTTGCTATATAAATTGAGCTGTAAATATTATACCGTGCTATTTGGTTATTAATCAAATAGTATTGTGTGTGTTGTGTAGATGACATTGATCACTGCTTATATCACAGTATCTGATCTCATTTTTCAAGTGAAAATTATTCATCTTAATGCATCCTTCTCGTTAGAAGGCGTCAGTTTCTATAATTTATTCAGGAGAAAACAGATTATTGTATTTCACATAAATGAAGTTCTGCATTATAGAATTGCTATTACATACATAAGCTCTCTTCCCTCTATTTCTATTACAACCGTTGTTAAATGTGTTCAATCTTTGTCTACTCTCCATGCACTTGAAAAAATTAATTACATTTCATTTTATTAGGTCTACTATGAGATAAAAATGACATTTTATGCTATTATTTCAGCCGCGATTCTTGCCGAGGTTTAGAAGAGGTGGATTTCCGAGAGGTGGCTTCCCTCCGCCATTCAGACATCCGGGTGGCCCGAGAATGATGCCTCCCGGACCTCCCTTCCCACCCAATGGTAAATATATTTCAACATAAGCATTCAATAATTGAGCATTTTAATTAAAAATGTTTCTACAACACAGATTAGATTTATTTATTCATATAAGCTACAATATATGCTGGCTTGAACACTAATTCACAATAAATGACAATATAACTATTATTTGATTAATTTTAAGCTAGCTACTAACGACAGGACATGCATGATGAACATATGTGTATACACATGTTCATCATACATGTTTATCATGAACGAAAGACATCGAACAAAAAAAAGCTGTTTGACAGCAGATTCTAATAAATAAATATATGCATAATTGTATGAATAAATAAATAGTCAAATTTAAGTATTTACTCTATACTATGTAAACTGTAATCTTCAAATGAACATAGATCAATAAAATATTGAAATCATCAAAACAATAAATAAACCACTTGGAAATTGTAAATTAAAATAATACAAAATAATTCAACCTCAAATTGAGCAGCGAAGAAAAAAAACAACAAAAATTAAAGATTCAAAAACGCAACCTCATAAAATTTTGTTCGAAGCCTTTCGCTGTGATGACAACAATGTATGACGACATTTTTGTACACATGCATGTGTTCATCATGCATGTCCAGTCGTTAGTGGTCAGCCTTAGACGTATGAAGAATTATTAATCATAATGAAGATTGAATGCGATAATATAATATTTTAATTTACATAAATCGGCAGTGTTTCAACAAATAATATATTATAAATTGTCTAAAAAGGATATAGAATAATATAATTTCTATTAACACCCTTCCGAATGAAACAACATCTATAATGTAGTTGTAGTGTTGTACAAAAATGTTACCATAATTTGGAAAAATGAATAACTGGAAGCTTGTTATGAATTTAATTTTGTTTAAAGCTTCTACTTAGGACACAGGTAGCCTTCACTAATGTTTTGAAGCCGCTATTGTTCAGAATAATATTGCCCATCAACCTTTTCCCGGGTTCAATGCCACTGTATACTATTTTAAAGTTGAACTATTCTGAAAAGAACCTCGACAGACTCATTCTCCACATTTTTAATGATGTTACAACATAATAAAATAATAAATTAGAAAATAATAATTAAAATAAATATAAAGTGATGTTGATGATTATTTTTATCATTCTTTGCATTAATAATTCTTGATCATTTTCTTTGCTCTTTTAGTTTCACATCCGCGATTACCGAATTTTCGGCAGCAGCAGCCAGTTAAGCGGCCACATCCAGAGCCGAAGAATCCTCATCATCAGCTGCCGTTCAAGCAGAAGAAGCCGAATCCGAATAGTCCCGAAAAACCACTAATAGCTGGGAGGAAAAGAAACTTGCTGGAAGTTCAAACTGTTGATAATGTTCCGGACACTACAACATTCTCTGACCAAACCGTAGAAGTGAGACTGAATTACCTTACTAATATTGTATATTTTGTGGAACTGATGTAGTAAAAGATAATGATATCGAGACTAGAATGCTTATAACATGAGAATATTAATATATTTTCCAAAAGATTACAGTATCCACATGTCTATTTATTGAAAAATGTGGGAAATCCGTCTTGTGCGCAAAACATTGTGAAAAAAAAACAGTTTGAAAAATGTTAGCAGTTGAAAGCGAACCCGGTTAGCCTGGCCAATAAGAATTAGTATTAAAAATTATTTCATTAAAAATATTGTTAATCATTCTGAGTTGTGTCTCGAAGGTAGTCCTTTTTATGACTATCATATTTGTTAATATGGACCCCTCTTTAGGGGGTTTTCCCCGTACTCATCTAAACCTATTAATCAAATTCCCCGTACTCATCTAAACCTATTAATCAAATTCTATGCCAAAGGCTTTCCGTGACCGGACATCATAGTTATTTCAATAAGTCTTATTTTTCTGAGCCCGTGGTAGTAGAATAAGGTAGCTCAAATAATGTTCAGTCATGAATGTGGGTAATGGGAAGAGTGGTGATGATAAATGCATGGTTTACAGGTTTCAAGGAGTTCTAAACAAATGTGAAGTGGTGATAAAATTCGTAACTTTTGTCTGGTCTCAAGTTATCACCCAATTATAAATATCAGATATGGCTGAGATACTTTAATCTCATATTTAACGAAAATTTGAGTGGCTTTTTCTATTCCTGCAGTTGTAATATTACTACTAAAGAGTAATAACATTTTTATTTTAACGATAAATTATTGTTCTCGAGGAATCTGGATTATTATAAGCATTCATTCGGCTATAATCATTTTATCATTGCAATACTGAATTGAGTGAAAAGAATTCTAGAAAATACTCCAATTTCGATTTATGAATGGAATAAATTCTGCTCCAATGCTATAGCATAGGGAAAAGATTGAAATCGGTAACAACAATGGCCGCTGAAACCGGATAGCCTCAATAGAAAACAAGACTTGCATTGGCCACACAGTTTATTTATAGTCATGTACTAGCTACTAACTGGTCTTTCCAGCCTGATTACTTGCTGAAGATTAGCCTACACTTCGCTGCTCACCATATCGTTTAAATTGCCGCGTAAATGTTGATGATAGTAATCAGCTTCTCGTACCGGGTCGTTGAGGACTAGAACAACTCAAAATAAGGTATAGTGCACTTATGATTGTATCTACCTTGTCACACAATTTATCGTACATACAGTCTTCAAACCAGGGTGCTGAACCACCATTCAGATTGACTGTTGGAAAGAAATAGCCGGAAGCCTATTTCGGCTTCGAAATGTTTGAAGAAATATAGTAAATTAATCGATGTATCATTCAGATATCTGAAACCCATTTTTTAAATATTTCTATTAATTGTTCACAGATAGAGTATGACGAAGATGACGATGAGGAAACCCGAGAATATAAACGGAAAATCGCCGAACAAAAACGACTCAGAGAAAAACTGTTACAAGAAAAAGAGGAAAGGAGAAAACTTGCCGCTGTCGCCAAGCAGAAAGAACTTGAGCAGCGTAAAGTGACTAGTCAAAACGCTCCAAGTAAGGCAAAATTATCATTTTTCATTCACATTAAACATTATGTGTTGTATTATTCCTTTATTTTCGCCACTTAATAGTGTCATTGTAGATTTTTATTTTGTTAGAGAATTTCGATTCTACGAAAAGCTTTTTTCAAATTCTGATTGTTTATTGAAGATTCTGATATGTTGAAATACAGCGTTTAAGAAATTATTCCAATTGGATATTCTCATTCTACGTGTAATTGAATGATTAGAAACCTGAAATAGAATGAAATTAGTATTTGCTATCGGTGAAGACTGACCCAATTTAGGCTGGGTTCACCACATCCGCTTCACCGTAAGTTCGTTCTTACTCGTTTAACGTCCTAACGCAGATTCAATAGATTAGAATATTTTTCATTTCAATAAACACCGAGTGATTCAAAAAGGACTTGGCAACTTTGATAATTCATATAAATCGTATTAAACAAGGTACAGAGCTGGTTTTGGTGTTGTTCTAAAGGAAAACACTCCACGTTTTGACTCGCGTAGTTCGCTAGTGCCTGGTCGCGCCGCACAAGCGCTAGCGGCAGTTACGTCAAAGATGGCTGCATTCACTGGACTCGAGCGTGCTAGCTGAGTTTTTCGTTTTGAAAAACCAAATATTATACCTTGATATGATCCAAAACTGTTTGATACCACAGATCGACGAGTATGACCGAGAACGAAATGTTTTTTATGCAATATGGCTCACCACCACACTATCTGACTGACGTCCGGGATTTTCTTAATGACCGCTTTCCAAATCAGTGGATTGGTCGTAATGTCGAATCGTAACACCGCTGGATTTTTTCTTGTGGGGTTTCATAAAAGATATGGTGTATGTACCTCCTTTGCCAGCCCCTCTACCTGAGCTTAGAGCAAGGATTTGTGCTGCTGTTGAGCAAGGTACCCCTGAAATGCTAGTGCGAGTCTGGCAAGAAATCGACTATCGATGGGATGTCTGCAGGATAACCAACGGAAGTCACATAGAATATCTTTAGTTTAAGGTAAAAAAATTGAAGTGTTTTCCTTTAAAACAACACGAAAACCAGCTCTGTACCTTGTTTAATAAGATTTATATGAATTTTCAAAGTTGTAAAGTCCTTTTTGAATCACTCGGTATAATAAACTTATAGGTACGTCAAAAGAGGATACACTGACTATATGATTAGTTTATAGTTTAATTCTAGATTAGACTAATTCTATGATTAGTTAATATTTTTAATTCTAGCTATCAGTAATAAATGTAGTCACTTGATGAAATTAATGATCAGATGTAAAATCCTTAATCCGAACGGTTATTTTTTGTACAGGAAATCAGCTTACCAACATGAGAAGAACCTATTTTTGGCTTTAAAGAAACATTTGAATTTTTAACCATCGTTCGTTCGTTTCTGGACGTTGTCTTTTTTTCTCTATTTTTTCCTATTTTCCTTTTCCATTTTCCCTTTTTTACTTCTCTTTACTTTTACTTTTATACCATCAACCTGCCTATTACATGGAAAACCATAGTTGGCTAGGTATTTTTTCTCCTTTCATTCTATTTAGCACACCCTACCATAATGCCTGTTTGTATTATGTATTTGTATTGTTTTTGTATTTTGATTTCTATTGTGTTTTTGGTCTTGAATGAATCAAATTTATTTTTTGGCTTGAAAAAGAAACTAAATTTTCTTTTTTAATTCCCGTACTGTGTATGGATTCTGATATCACGTGAATATATTTCAGATCCTCAAGCAACGGTTTCTAAGCCACAAAGACCCGCTAACATTGAATCTAGTCAGCATCAACAGCAGCAGCAGCAGAAGCATCATCATCAGCAGCAGCATCAACAGCAGCAACCGAGCCGAGTAAGCGTGCATCAGCGGATTGGCGCAAAGCCGTCGCCAGTCAGGCAGCCGCAGCCGCAGCCGCAGCCCAGTCACGCCTTGCCGCAGGTCACCTTCTTCAACGACCAACAGCCAGCCGCTTTCAGAATGGTTCGAGTTCGCACTAAAGATGGAAGTGTTCTTATTAAAAAGGTATGCACAGCTATTTTCACTCTACAGTACTTACAACAAATAGGCTACCTATTTGAAAAGATCAAAGACACTCCTCAAAGTTTCATTTTAAATATTATCGACGTCCTTTTCATTTGAAGACTGATTAGTAATGATGATTTACTGTAAGTTTTGTCTTTATGCACAATGCACATTCAATGTTCTCTTGTTATTCTAAAAAGGAAGAAGGTCTGAATCAATTTGTTGGCCAACGAACTTTGAAAAATTGGAAGTCGATTGAATGAGAGCGTAGGGTCAGTGCGTATCCAGGGGGAGGGATATGGGGATGTATCCTCCCCCCGAAATGGAACCTGAATTTTTTGTGATTGGATCAACTACAAATATTAGCACCTAATACCATATTTTCATTATATTGAAACTTACTATGTAAGTCGAGCAATATATAAGGGATGAGAGACTAGCACTGCAATAGCAATGATTTTAATAATGAGCTATTTTCTTAAAAACATTGACGAGTGGTGTATTGCGTAGGGACTAAAATTAGATAGCAGGGGATAGAGGAACTACAGATAACACTTCAAAGTTAAATCACTTTTTACCATCTAATATTATAAAGAAATTCAATATCGCTTTTATTGCTCTAGTTGATTATAGTTTATTCAGTTCCATGCATATCCTTAAACAAAGCTCCAGCAGCTTCTTCTAGAGAGTACCCCCGAAAATGTCACAGTTATGATGAAAGAGCGTAGTTTCTACCATGCAAATTGAGGGACACATCCCCATTTGAAAAAAAAGTTTTATCCCCTTCCCCCCTATCAAAACAATATAAGTTCAACACCAAATTAAAAATAATGTAACTTTGAAAAAATTGTTAATCAAGTAAAAGGTAAAACTATAAAGTTGGTTGAAATAGTGCTTTATTGGAGTCAAAATTTGAGCATTCTAGCGTGTTATCAGAATAATAATGAGTAGGCCTTCTACAAAATCACTATTTTTTATTAAAAACTGAATGACAAATAAAATTCTACTCCATTCCATTGTATTTGTTATTTGATCAAAAACCAATAGGTCTATGAAATTTTAAAGGGAAAATCGAAATAATAAGTAGCCTACTGATTACAATGGAATGTTTGTTTTCAAGTGGAAATTGCGTAAAATCGCACCAAATTAAAGGTATATTTTCAACATTTTCCGGGGGAGGGCCCCCGGACCTCCTTTTAGGGGCTATTCCATACCCCCCACACACCCCGTGAAACCCTCAAAGTTTAAGTGCTTTCTACTACAATGTTATGATTCCACCCGAATTTTTTTCTGGCTGCGCCACTGGTAGGCTGCTTCAGTTAAAGTCGAACATGCGGAAGCAACTGTCTAAACTATACTAAGAACTCGTCACGCTTATTTAACTGCTGCTCTACACGAAGCAGTACTATAATAGTTGCTGCACAAAAAGGGCTACAAACAATCATATATGCATTGTCGATGCGTTCAATCATATTCCCAACTCATTCTGATGAACTGTGTTTTATAGTTCATAAATGAATAAATCTTACCTAATCTGTTCCTCCCATTAACGAACGACGCACAAGTCTAAAGTTCATGTTAGCATGATCCCGAGAAAGAAACCTTTTTTTCTTGACATATTGGTGCAGCCCACCATTCATTTAAATATCTACCACTCTACCACCATATTGATTAATTCCAATTCTCAATGTTCACGATCCTGAGAAAGAAATCTTATTTTGCTTGACATCTTGGTACAGCCCAGCATTCAATTCAATATACACCAACACATTAATTCTAATACCAAATGTTCAGTATATTATTTTCGTGATAAATATATGAAGTGATAACATCATCTTATTTAGACTGTATAAAATATTAAAATTTGGAAATAAACTTTTTTGAGATTAATTCAGTTGATTGTATCCAATTAATTTGGTTTGATTTTGTCATTGTATGAATAAGTATGATGAATAAATATTTATTACAAGTTGATGTTTTGTTGTGTTTACAGCTGCCCATAAATTCAGCAGGACAAGTGATGTTACAAAGAGCAGCCGTTGCGCATGCGCCTCCTCACATGGAGCACCACCAACCTGAGCCGCAACAACTCATGATGCCTCCTCCTCAGCACCACCAACAACCTCCTCCCCCTCCTCCTCCTCAACACCAGCAGTTCTACCCTCAACAAGTAGTAGCTCCTCAACCGCTTCCCTATCCATCGCCAGCAACCCTGCAGCTGCAGCAACTCCAGCAGCAATACCAGTACCATCAACCTCAAGCCAACCCACCGCAGCAACCAGTTTACCACCCTCCACCTCAACCGGTTCAGCAGCCCTTCTACCAGCATCAACCTCCTCAAACCATGCAAATCCACAACCCAGTTCCAGTTGTCAATAGCAAACGAATAGTGCTCGATCAACCTCAAACGGTAAGATCAATATTATGTTTCTCATTAGTTTCTCATCTGTCTCAGGGCCGTATTATACATAGAAGGTACGTGAATAGAAGGTATAGGCCACTAGATATAACATGACCCTCAACCTCTCAAACGGTGAATGAGTAGCTAACGTGTCAAGGTCATTTCACACCGCAGTAGTGTAGCTTGAAACGTAACCGACGTATCTCCTAATGTTAATTAATATGTTCGTTTTAAATTGGCTACGCTACGTCGTTAAATCTTCATTTTAAACTGGTTACGTTAAGTCGTTAGATTGATTAACATCAGGAGATACGTCGGCTATGTCTTTCAAAAGACGTATTTCAAGTTACGCTTCGACGTTGTGAAATGACCTTTAGGGATGTCTCTCTCACACATATTCCCCTCTCAATCTGCAAGCATACGGCTAGTTTGGAAATTGTTCGAAGTGAGGGTACAATCTGCCAAGAACATACTGACCAAACACTCACCCCCAACATAAAAAATCATTATTGAGTCTCATCGAGTGGTAGTCGAAGGGTCATGTTATATCTCGCGGCCTCTAGAACGTTTCATGGATGTTTTTATATTGGAGAATATATCACTTTCCCGGTTTCAATTTCTTACACATGTACTCTTATTGAAGATCGATACTAAAACCCGGTTTCACCAACCTCGGTCAAGTCATTTGAACATGGTTAAATTGGGTGCACTGGAATTTATTATGGATAGTTACTATTGCCATAGAAATCGAAACCGTGCACTCTTTGTAAAGACTGTCTTCTGATCATGTTCAAATGTCTTGATCAAGCTTTGAGAAATAAATATTTAGTATAAATAAGTATGCATAATACATTATATGAAATAAATACATTATACAGTATATTTTAATCTTAATTCATTTCTTTAGGGCTCCTTGATGAACATTTATTTTTATTAATGGGATGAATACCCGAAACCAGTCGGGTAAATTATTATAATAAAAAGGATACTAGTAAGTATTACCTAATTATATGTAATTAAAATAAATATCCTGAATAATGAAATAACCCATAAAATAATATTTTTCCAAGAGAAGCAGTGTTACGCCCCACTCTCAGTAATGTCTAATTAGACCCAAGAAATTACGGTTCCCAAATGCACTCAAAGATATTATGGTCCCCAGAATTTATTGAGTACATACAGCGGTCTTTATAAACACACTTAAAATAGGTGTACAATAATTGAAAACACTGGGCCCAGAGTCTCGTGAATAGATAAATCTGAATAAATTCCACCAATCATGAGATGAAACTATATTAAAGATCAGGTAATGAAAGTCAATACAAATACTAATTAGGGCCATCAAAATAAACGTATTATTATAATTAAATTTGGTACAACAGGCAATAGCAATTCTTTATACGGCAATAAGACGAGTACAATAATCACAATTGATGCTCTATAATAGCGTAGTCGATTTTAATTCGCCACTCATCACAATTTTCACTTTTCTAAATTGGTGGGTATCCAAACGGGGTGAACGAAACAAGCGGCGTACAGTGCTACTAGAACAATTTTCTAATTCATAATAACTATGGTGGTGATGAAAATCTTGTGTACAACAGGTGTGCAAATGTCTTGCTGTTCTCCATAGATTTTCCATACTCTTGTCGTTCTCAGCTTTTCTTCGTATAGTAAGGTAGTATTCTATCTCGTACTGCAATGTCTTACTTCGCACAAAAGATGCACAAATATCTATTTTCAACTGCATTCAAACTTTTCCACTTCTGATTGAAATCAACCTGCAGTCTTCAATTAAATGGATCTAATATTTCTACTCGAATGTTTTTATTGTAATCCTTTCAAAATCTGTGAAGAGTGTTCATCACTAAGGCTAACTACACAGACATCGATTTTTGGTCGTACGATTTTTGCTGTCCTTATAAATTCTGTTAGATTGAACGGAACTTCACAAACATCATCTGTTTGACATCTTCTGCTTGATCCAATAAGAAGGACGGCAAATAAGAAAGCAATAAGAAGGACGTCTTTATAAGGACGGCAAAAAATCGATATGTGTGTAACTGGCTTAAGAGTACAGTCACCCCAAATAAATGTATGCCCAGACGATAGTTGGCAACACCTAGATTCACAATATGCTGTTATCTGCGGCATGCAAGATGCGTGCGATCATAGCTATCAATAATGAAACTCCTAATCCTAGAAAGAATTCCCCAAGTAGCTAAGTAGGTTTGTCAGCCGGAGTGGAAAGCAGTGAAAAGCGAGTGGAAAGTCAAAGATTGATTGGAATTCTTTCAACTGTGCATAGAATGTCACAGCTGACAGTCGATTAGTGTTGTTCAACTCGTCTTTAAATCATTTGCTATTGTCTCATTTACTAGAGGTGGCTGTGCATATTTAACTATCTTGGACTTTGCACTTTCTTTTACTGCTTTTAACTCGGGCTGACATGTTGAATTAACTCACTTTGCGATGTTGCCATTTCCCTAGGGCACGGCATTTTATTAGTCTATAGACTGCTGTGCTAATATACAGGGTGTTTCAGAAGTAGTGTCGAGAATTTTAGGGTATTGTACCTGGATGCTAGGAGACTACAAATGTCATATTTGAAGTGTCCAAAACTCAGCGGTTATCCTTATAGCTGCCATTTTGTTTTTTTCACTTAAAAATTTTTATCTCAAGAACGAAATGTTGTATTGATCTGAAATTTGGCATGAATATTTATGCTATAAAGACTCAACTATAAAAAATAAAAAAAAAAATTTTCGTTGAAATTTTTCAAAATGGCGGCCATTTTAAATTTTTGATGGCGAATATCTCGAAAACCGTCCATTTAACAGAAAATTTACAAGAGACAAAAAAGTTAGCAAATTTTTTCACGATTCCAATGATACCTAATTTATTAAGATTGGTCGAAGAATAACAGAGAAATTGATTTTTTTCGTACTGCATGCATGACCACTTTTCACCATTTAAAGATCAATATTAATTTTTTTTATAATTTCATGAAAACCGTTCTTATTACAGAAATATACAAGAATAACTTTCCTCCAAATTTTATTTTACATTGAAAAATATTAATTTCACTCAAATCGGTTCACTGATACTAATGCAGCAATTGCTCAAAATGCCGTCCTTCAACTTGATTACACAGTCTGCACCTTTCAATCATGGACCGTCGAATTGCTATAAAAGCATTTTCATCATCTTGAATGGCACCTGCTGCAGCAACCACTCTTGCCACAAGGTCTTCTTCGTTTTCTACTGGCGTGCTGTAAACAAGGTCTTTCATATGGCCCCAGAAAAAAAAATCTAAAGGGTTGAGGTCAGGTGAACGTGCGGGCCACGGTACTGGTCCACCCCGCCCAATCCACCGCTGACGATAGGTCATGTTCAGAAAGTCCGTAACAACATTTCCGAAATGAGCAGGGGCACCATCATGTTGAAACCAAATATTATATCTGTTTGCAAGAGGCACATCTTCCAAAAGTTCTGGTAGTATGTCTCTTAAAACAGTAATGTACGTGGGAGAATTCAGACGATTAGGAAGAATGTATGGTCCAATCACGCGATTACCTAAGATACCCGCCCAAACATTCAGCGAAAATCTATGCTGATAACCACGCACTTTGACCTCATGAGGATTGTCTAAGGCCCAGACGTGACTGTTGCGAGAGTTGAAGATTCCTTCTCTTGTAAAGCTGGACTCATCGGTAAATAACACATTTTCTAGAAAATTTGGTTGGATAATGTCTTGCTGAAGAAACCAACGGGCACAGTTTACTCTTGGCTCATAGTCGCGTTCAACCAATGAGTGAACTTTTTGAAAGCGGAAGGGGTGAAGTCTTTCCTTGTTTAGTACACGCCACACAGAAGAAGCACTTGAATTGATTTGCTTTGCAACTGCTCTCGTACTCGTTCTAGGATTGAAATCGAATTTCTGCAATACTTCCTCTTCAAAAGCAACATTTCGAACTGCTCGAGGCCTACCAGCAATTACCCTGTTCCGTTCAAATGAACCAACTTCTCTCAGCCGATTGTGAGTTCTTGTGAACACCTTGTCGGAAGGGAGACGGCGGTTTGGAAATGCAGCTGCATACATTCTTCTTGCTTCGGTCGCATTACCAAGAGCTGCTCCATACATGAAGTGAATATCGGTGTACTCCAGCGAACTAAATTCCATTACAATAATTAAATATTTGTGTAGAAGCAACGTAAGAAAATATTGAAACTGGAAATTTAAGATAGAAATAAGACCTAGGAAACGTGGGACTAAGAAATAGGAAGCACTACATCTGGTTCTTTACTTTTAATGAAACAACAATACTTTTACAAGACAAACATTATCATCTGAAAACCATTGTAAAATCATCTGTTTGCCCATATGGAGCCATACCGAGTTTCAAAGCTTCATCTTAAATACATCTGGAATTAAAAAATTAATATTGATCTTTAAATGGTGAAAAGTGGTCATGCATGCAGTACGAAAAAAATTAATTTCTCTGTTATTCTTCGACCAATCTTAATAAATTAGGTATCATTGGAAGTCAGGATTTGTAAAACTTGCTGTTGTATTTTGTCCTGTAGTACCTAGTTGTCAAATCCGTCCAACAACATAACATGACTTGAATTGAGGATATCATGATTCCAAAATTAAGGAGAAATATTGATTTTTTGGAAATGAAATAGCTTCATCAATTTATTTTCTCTTATAATAATTACATTAAAAAAATGTTACAGTTGTTACTCAGTTGATAAATGTGACTCTATTATTTTCAATTAAGATAGTGCAATGCAATGTATTTACTCTCCAAAACAGTACACTTGAGAAATTAAAGGATATTCTAGATCTATATAAAAAATTTACATCCAAATTTCTTGAATTGATGAAACAGAATAATTTATAGTCAATTCAACTTTACTTAGTACGGTGTTTTAATTACAATAGTTAGTTCAAGTGCAATAGTTTCATGTTGAAACTAACACTTCTTCACATTAATTGCTTTTTTTAATTTATTGATGTTTCATTTATTAAATTTGCATTACTTACTAAATGCTGAGTACTAATGTTTACTTTAGTCAAGTTTACTTGAATTTAAGTTTTGTACAAAATGAATGTATTTTGCAAACTCTAAGTAGAGTTTACAAGTTTAGAAACTTGAATCCACTTTACCAATTCAGACCTTGAAGAACGATAGATGCTTGACTTTTGGATTCAACTTTAATCTTGAAATTTCAACCTACAAATGGAAAACAGTTGTCAGTCAATGTATAATATATATGAACATGTAAATAGAAAATTATGATGCATGCAAGAAAAGTATGAAAATTTAAGAAGAAAATTTTGATATTAATTAGATTTTTCAATTTATAATTTTATCCTTTAGTGATTATGAAAACTTGAATTCAAGTAAACTTGACTTTAATTTTTCAAAATCACCCATTCAATTCAAACGTTGAAAAAACTTTAATTCAAGCAAACTTGACTAATGTAAACCCTGCTTTATCGAAAAATAAAATATATTCTGCATGATTGGATTTAGTTTTAATTTAATTTAGTTATATAAACTATTAAATTAATTTTTTATTAATAAAACTACACTTTTTGCAGTTTGTAATCTGTTGAACGGTGCTAACAAAGATGATATACCGTATATATCATGAGGACTAATTTTCCGTTATCACCTCTTTCCAGATTCCAGTTCAGGCACCTTCATTAGCAAAACCAAATCGCACAGTCATCAATCCAGGTTTGAAGGCTGGATCGTCTAGTTTTAAAACACCTCTACCTGCTGGCCCTGTCACCAATAAGGTTGTTGTTGACAATCTCACTGCAGGGACATCACGACAGCAACTTGTTAGTATGGCAGAGCAAGTTGGCGAAGTGAAGGTATGTTTCGTTCAACTTGCAATAGATTTTTTTCTCAAAAGACCACATAATTGAAACAAGACTAAATATAGTTGAATTTAACTAAACACTTTCACCTAAATTTAGTTAAATGGTGCTGGCACAATAATAAACCCTTTGCTTGAGAATTTGCAATCCTTGAACTATTTTTTGCAAATTTAGTTAAATTTAACTAAACATTTTTACCTAAATTCAGTTAAATGGTGTTGGCACAATAATAAACCCTTTGCTTGAGAATTTGCAATCCTTGAACTGTTTTTTGCATTATTCCTGTGAATTTTTATAAGCTGATACAAGTACCCTCATAGAGTGCTGGCGACTGTATTTATTATTGGTACAAGAGGAAACATGTTCGTTCAACTATTAATCGCTGTTTATTCGTTGACCGCAAAGGAAAAATTTGAGTTGTAATCTTGAGTCCCTAGGAGAAAGATTAGGGTTGTACAGAGAATGTTTGATCAAGTCCATGCTAAAGTACTGACCAATATTACTTTTGTATCAATCAGTGTGTTTACCATTTAATTAATTCAATTTGACATTTTAAAAATCCATTACGATGCGCAGATCTGAAATTTTAAGAGTAGAACACTGGCCATCATCTGTGACTATAAGCATAGATAAAACATTTATGCTACTTTTTCTCTGTGCTGTAAATCTATTCTCCAACCACCCAGCTCATCAGAATGACTCGGGAATATAATTGCACGCATTGTTGGAGAATTAGCCAGACCAACCAGCCAATTTTGTCAGATCAGCCAAGAACCTTCTCCTCATTGTGCGCCTACTATATTTACCTGTCTTTATAGTGGAAAATCCTTCACATCAAAACATATGAATACTGTTTACAGTAGCAGTCGACCATATTGAATTGATATTCAATATGTCCCATACGATCCATGTAAAACAGTCAAATCATGTATTCTGTTTTGTACACATTACGTCCACAGTTTACATAGAATCTTTTTGAAAAGAAATATTTATTGGATTAAGTATTAATGTAGCAATGCAATGTCTTTCTCAAATTTTGAATATTCCTTCAAAAAATGTTTAAACTTGTAGTAGTTTATTTTCTCAATCATTCAAAAATTGCAAATTAAAAATCAATTGCCCTGAAGAATTAAATTCGCTTTTCAATGACAGTCACATAGAACGTGAATTTCTGTTCATAAATGAGGGCGCTATGTGTTCCAAAATATTTCATTGGTCTTATGGTACCCTATTCAATACGGCCAACTGCTACTGCATACTCTTAAATGAATATGAACTCTTTTGATCAACCACTACATTTCCAAATACTTTAACTGTTAATATGACATTGAATATTTTAATTACTCCATCATTATTTCTCACAGATTTTGACTCTTGACACCTCTCAGAAAAGAGCGTCAATCACGTTCAACAACACTGTAGCTGCCTCTGCTTTCTACCAGAAGTTCCAGAGGAAAATGGTTAATCTTTCCATGATCAATGTATCTTTTGTGAATGAATGAATGAATGAATATTTGTTAATAAGTATTGTGTAAACTCCATCCATGTGTTCAACTTGGTGGAATTTCGAGGCCCCCATAGATTTATCATAGTTGTAATACTCGATATTTAGTCGTGCTAATCGATTTATAGCAATATTAATCTCAGTATTTCTACGTATAATCGGCGAATCGAATTAAATTCATATGTTGTTTTTATAAGAAATACTTGAGTTGAATGTTTAGTCAGATAGTATACTATGTGTAAGATATTTTTGTAAAGTGAGGTACTGTAATTTGATTTTTCATTTTCACTTCATGCTCTTTACTTTTTTAAATGACTTGTGAGTAATTTGCACTCACGTCTGGTTGCATCTAATCCATCATATATTTAATCACAAAGATCGAAAATGTAACTTTGATTCAAGTTTTGCTACCGCTGAGTACGTCACAACCATCATTATAGCCTACTATATATGCTAATTGTTGAAGTAATTTTTATAATTTTATCAATCTCCAATGTTTTTACTCTCTAGGATTTAATGAAAAATGTACTATATTCTACATAAATACAGTGAGGCGCAAATGTCAATCTCCCCACAAACAAAATAGGGAAATTGTTGTGTAGCTATTTCACTGTCTTACAAAGACTATTTTTCAGATTTGAGAACTCTTTTTCCAAGATGAAGATGACTCTTTCTTCTTCTTTTACAATTAAGAAAATTGTATTATTCCTTTTCAAGGAAATTTTATCAAGGTACATGTTGCATGACAGGATTTTTCCTTGTACTTTAGTATGAAGATTCGTTTTTTTACAATTGATTGAAGTTTACCTATAAGTTTTATGGTCAAAAACTTTTATACAGTAGATATAATTCTTACTCTTGGGAAATTTCAAAACCGATTGATTTTAATTTTTCAACCTCAGGGTCCTCAGGACATTACCATACTTCATTTATCGTCTTTAATATTATAACTTAGTGGACAATTATCATTAGTTACGGTCGACAATTTTTTGTATTAAATGCAAAAGTTCCTAGGAAATTATTAATACTGTATTACAGTATGTATTTTTACAGGAAATTATTAATAATCTATTACAGTATTTATGTTTACTAATAAAATCTTCATATCGTGTTTCTCCAAGCTAGACCTATCTTCTAAAACCTTTTAATAAGTCTCTTTTCCCATTCAGAATTTTTAATTTCAATAAGGATTAATCTGTATAATTTTGTTCTAGTTCAATAATTTTTTGAAATTATCTTTGAATAATTATCGTGAATTTATCTTTTCCACGTACATCAATGTAGTCAGTATTCATGCTTCAACATTCACTTGTCTGACTCCATTAAGTTTATTATATCACCTTTTTATTCATCAAACATATTACTTATCAACTATTTTATCAGTGTGGCATAATATCGCACTACACTAGTGCGATAGAATTATATATTTTTTATATTAGGCCTATAGCCTTTTTTTATTGATCTAAGTGCAACTTATTCTCTTATTTTGTCAATTCGGTCCTTTGTCTCAATTTATGAAACTATAAGGTACCAGTGTGATTAAAATGTAAATGATCTCAACTTATTGATTTTATAAAAATTGGATTTTTCTTTAAGATCGATCTTATGATTGTTTGACATAAAAATACACTTCTTTGCCTATCGCTGCTTTGAATAAATAGGAAGTGTTAGATAGATGAACACAATTTTCTAGTTTCCATTCTATCATAATTTTATTGTAAACTAAATAGTATACTTTGCACCTCCAGTTCAAAAGAAGTTCATTTCAATACTTTGTAAAACAAAATTCCAGGCCGAAATAATTTTTATATGAAACCAGCTATCACTTTCTCAAATCTTCAATTCCGAAATGTATTATTTCCTCTGGAATATAAAATTTGCCTGCAATGCTGTTTTTCGTTCGGGAGGTGACAAAATCTATTATATGTATAGCAGCACAATATTGTACATTTATTAAAACTCAGAAGGTTATTATTGTTTTTATTTCAATCGAAATGGTAAACTTGCTAAGAAAGCAGAACCTTTTGTTGGATTTTCATTATAAACTATTGTTTTATTATATTTTTCAAAATGTTTTATTTCATACATTCTTTGTATAGCAGCGTTGCTCTGTTAAATATATAATTATAACATTTTTTGAAGTTCTTTTTTAATCCATTTATTTTTTCCAACTGTTTCTTGCAAATAAAATACATTTGAAAGGAACAACGTGATTAAAAATGATCATTGAACTAAACAGACCAGTCACTGGTATACATTGGTGATTGCAAAATGTATTTTTTTAATGTAGTTCTGATTTTCTAATATATTATTTAGATATATTGAATTAGTCCAGAATCAATCTTTTCATGTAAAAATTCCTTTTGCTAAATTTAGGATGTTCCAAGAAGCTTAAATTTTCCTCTTCCAGTTGTCTGCAATTTCCGCCAAAAACATCCTTTGGACAGAGAATTTTACTCGTACATTTTTTTAGATACCGTAAGATTGGATATTAAATTACAGTAATATGGCTCTATCTTCGATGAGTAGGCCTACTGAGTTACAGTTATAATGTAGGGTGTATAGGTGCGTACAGACTTTCGCTCTGCTCCGCAACCGAACGTCACTCCAGCAGAGCGATTGATGTTCGACCGGGGAGCAACAGTGGTTCGACTGGGGAACGCGAGAAGATCTAACATCTTCCGTAACGTTCATGATGGGTGCGTGGGTGGAGCGACTGTGGTTCGATGGAGGAACGAGGGCGGAGCGTGCTCGGTACGGGTTGGAAGCGCGTATATGTGTACGCAGCTTAAAATTTTTCATGTTGCAACAATCGATCATTTGGCACAGAAATTTGAATCTGGAACACAATTTTTGGCTTTGCAGCTCAACTGGGACTACCTTATCATTATTGTATTGTTACAATTTCACTCTTCCAAGACTGAATCTTGAAAACTGTTGAAAATAATCACAAAACTCCACTAAACAAAACTTGTACGAAATTTATCAATCTTCATTTTTGAAAAGTAAGTCATGTCGGTTGAACGCATTGTTTCAAATTTACGTGTATATTAGCGCGTAAGCAAAAAAAAAAAAAAAAACTGAAAAATGCAATTTTTAAGCCATCCTCAATCTTTCAGCACAGTGGGCAGGAATGGGGACTTTCGATATGTTCTCCTAACTAATCCCAACAAAGCTGCAATGTAAAAATTGTTCTCAAGACATTCCTTCCAAATTCCTTTGTCAAATGGTCTATTGTTGCAAAACTGGAGATTTTACACTAAAGCTGCTGTAATCGTATTGTAGGCCTACTACGTATGGAAATGCGTAAAATGTGAAATTCTAGGCTACATTAAATTAAAGAGAATTCAATGCTCTATAAAGCTCATAATCAGAATGGATTTTTCATCGATTTTGGAAAGTTATTCCTTCTATATCTACCCTTTTTTGAGCATCTATTGCCTGTACTACAGTGAATAAATGCAGAGGCGAGGTGTACGGTCATCTCTGGATTCGCCGATGACTGGACAGAAATTGATATGTGATGTGTATATTATTAAATTAGAAATATTTTAAATAAATACAAAAAAGGTGAAGAAAACAAAAGAGAAACGGTTTTTTTTGCGAGCGCGCCAAGATTGAATAAAGTAGACTACTGCATCATCAGTTCCATCCGTTCAATGTAATTCTCAAAAATATGCGATTCCAGTAATGCTATTTAGCATTGGTTACCACCACTCTTCTGCATCATTCTCCCTCTCCCCGTAAACGACGGTGGAGTAAACGGTCAAAGACATCGCTATTTTCTGCGATTCCAGTGTTGCAAACCGTACTACGATAATTATTTTGTTTGCAATTTGATATTGATAATAATAATTATTATTATTATTTCTTCTATGGTTGGCTATGAAGCATCTAAATTTAAAAATCTACTTTGTGAAAATAATAATTATTTCTTAATTATTAAGAACTGAAAATTCATTAAAGTGAACAACTTCAAGACTTGACCTATTGGACTATGTGCAACCTTATCTAAATTTTGGAGAGGAATAGCACAAGGTTACCTTCTTTTTTCTCTCCCTATAATTTTTGATGATGTACTTTTTGTATGAATCAATTAAGAATTTAATTTCAATTACTTGAATTAATTTGAGGGCCAGTTTCCGAGCTTGAGGATTTAGCCAAGTTCTAGACTTTTCAGCTCTAGGATTTTGAATAGTAAGCTTATCTTGTACTAGATGTCATCTTTCTCGATAAATAATCGTCCAAAATGGAACATTATCTTTAAGGTAGGGGAGGGGGTGAAGCTTTCATTAAAACTTTCAACTGAATTGTTCCTGGAGATGACTGAGCCAAAAAGTCACGCCTCGCCCCTGAATAAGTGCCTTAATGAAGCTGGTCCAAGGGACGATTGCTTTGCCTGCTTTCAAGAATATCAATATTTTTCAACATTTACGACGTATAATTGACCGATTCACTTTTGAAAATCTCTGGAACCTTCAGATTTTCAAATGGTTAAAAATCCAAGCGTCAAGCGAGTGATGTTTTTATGATCAGGGTCAGGGTTTGGGAAAAAGGGAAAGGTTGGTTGAAGGTGAAGAAAATGTTATTTGTTTGTTTCAAGTGCTTTAAGGAAATATGCCAGTTAAGTATTATTCAAAATATTCTGACCATTCTAAAATCCTTTTTTAGGAATTTTAATATTGTAGTTAACAAAACACCCACTGGAGCGCTGAAGTTAATCCCTGATTGGATTTTTAGACTTTGGAACTTGCATAAAAAATGTGTTATTGAGATTATTAATAGTGTTTTAATAATTCTATATCTAAAAAAAATATTATCCCATGTCCATCCAATTTTATTATATCATTGATAAACAGTTAAACACTGAAGATGTTACTAAACTCTGATTGAAAATTGAAGTACAATGCCTACTAGATTATTTTTCCATTTACTTTTACTTGTATAGATAGCGCACGACGAGATGTGCACCTGACTATGATTTGCTCTCCAAAAACAAATGAAAAGCAGGGCCCATCTCGTCAAGCGCAACCTACTGCTTTGATGGTGTTTGTATCGAGATCGAAAGTGGAAGAGTAGAAGTGCTTTCTGTTTTGGTGGATGGCGGACATAATAATTTTTTGTGATTGCAGTGAAAGTATTTATTGATATGTCAGTTAATCATTCTTCAGTACTTGATGTTGAAATTGTAAGTATACTCATATTATAATTTCATGGAAACCAAGTCATATTAGTTTAGTAAAGAACAATGTTCTAAACAACCTCCATTCATCCATGTTTACTTTTTAGTAGCGTCTATCAAGATTTTCCTGAAAACTAGCTGAATGATCCAACTTTTGTTTGTTTGCTTTTGTGCTAGTTTATTTATTTATTAGAAACTTGATCAATTAATATTCCCATTTTCATTTCAGGTAATGCTATTTAAGAATAATCAGAATTCTTGTTCAATGTTATTAAGTCGTTATCACAACACTAGACCTATTATAAACACAAACAGGTGTTTCAGTTTTAAGATTTGTTTTATTATAATAATAATTGTTTTCAACGCAATTTTCTGGTTAATAAAGGTTCTATTATGCGTGAATATTGTGTTTTAACAATATATTTCATTTCTTTTTGGTTTAACTTTCTTTTTGTTTTTCGTGCATCACCAATAACAACATATTGACGTACGGTAAGTTGACATTGATTAGAGACGTTTACTTGTTTTCTTTTTTTTATCTATAACTGAGCCAATTGAGTATTGAGTATTATTTAGTGACTGTCATGCACTTAAAGCGCTAGACTATTAGACTAAATAAGTCCTTGTGTACTGGTAGGCTATTTACGTTGGAAGATATAGTCTTGACTGCATTACCAAATCAAGACTAGCCTTACCACAGAGGATAAAAATAAATACTATGAGCAATATATCAGGGCAAAAAAACTCTACAGGCTTGAAGTGGGCATGACAAAATAAGAGGCTAGTATTAAAGTGATCAATCAAACCAGTAACAAATGCAAGGCAGCCTGAGACCTGGTCAAGGGTGTCTCTGGATCTGATCATCAATATGTAGGCCTAAATCCCAAAAGTCACTGCCAGTCCTGATGAATTCAACCAGTTCCTGATCCAACAGGTTGAAAGAATAGTGGATTTGATATCAGAACGAAACTGCTGGAATGTTCCAAGTACAGAGAGGTGAAAACACTATTTTTAAAAAGTGGGACCCAGTTACTGCCAATGATATTGTCCAAATGCTGAAATGCTTCAAAAGTGAAGTAGCCAAGACATCTATGGCATGTCAGTAGAGCTACTAAAAGCAATCATTGAGCCTGTAGCACACCCTCTCAGCATCTTTCTGAACTCTTGCCTCGAGACAGGATATTTCCTCACGGCTCCGAAAATTGTCCAAACAGTGCTTATTTTCCAGAAGGGGGACCCATTAGACATGGGCAGCTATAGACCAATCTCAATAATTTCAGCTCTGGCTAAGATATTTGAAGCATTTATGAAGAAACAACTGGTGCACTACTTTGAGAGTAGGAGGTTATTTGCAGATGCAGAGCATGGATTTCTATAGAGGAAATCAACCGTCAACGCCGTATCCTATCTGGTTCAGAAGAAAACTGGCTGCTTAAGGAGTATCTGGTCAAGTTCTCGCCACTTTCAGATCCTACCTATCTGAGAGGAAGCAGAAACTCAGTTTTGATGGAGCAAACTCAGGTTCGCTGGAAGTTTGCCATGGAGTGCCTTAAGGTTCAGTGATAGGCCCCTTCCTTTTCATGGTGATGATTAACGACCTAGGATCTCTGGGAAACATCTCAATGTTTGCTGACGATGCCACCATCTATGCAAGAGACATAACGCCAGATCTGTCTAAAACAGTCGCAGCAGATATCCTCGAAGAAGCCAAGCAGTGGTTCACCAACAACTAACTGATGCTAAATGAGGAATAAAACGCAGGATACCACATGCAGTCTTGGGAGGAGCCAGCTAAGTGGCCTTACAGAAGTTATGAAGCTTTTGGGTTTCACTCTAGATACTAGACTTGGCTGGAGTAGCCACATTAACACTGTCTGCTTGAAACTATACAGGGTGATATTTCTTCTCAGACGACTAAGGCCCTTGGTCCCCCGGAAGAATCTGATGTCATGTTCCACAGTCATATCAATTATGTCTTCAGTTGTGGGGACATACACCTGCCTATAAAGAGGTATTACTCCTCCAGAAAAAAGCACTCAGGATATTGGACTCAGCAGGTTATCTTGATCACTGTCGATCCATCTTCGTCAGGCTGGAAATATTCACTGTGTTTAGTTTCAAGTTTCAAGTTTCAAGTTTTTCAAGTTTTTATTGGGCCAGTTGAACATATAAGTTACATATAGCCAAGTCACAATTCACATTAGAGAAAAATACAATAAATTGCACAGATACAATACATACAATAGACAATAATAAATAAAATAAAACAGATCAGTAAAAGCAAATTTACAATTAGATCAGATAATTTCTCCTGTACTTGGGTATCAATAGACAAAAAAAAAGCATTATATTAAAGTGACTAGGGTGTTGTGATCAGCAGTAATGAATTCCTCTACTGAGTAAAATTGATTCACAATCAACCAGGATCTAAGTACTTGGAGAAAACGTTTATTCGGCAAGGATCTAACTTGAGTTGGTAGCAAGTTATGGAATTTGTAGCCTATCACAGGGTAGCTCGACTTGGACTTTTCAAGTCTGCATCTTGGTATATATATATACTCTCACGGTTTCTTGTGAAGTGACTGTGAATGTCATTGCTCTTTGGTAGCCTATCCTGCATCTGATGTATATCCTTCAAACATTGATAGATGAACTCATTAATGACGGATAGAATGCCATTCTTAGATAGAAGGGGCTTACAGTGATCTAGATAGCCCGCCCCAGAAATCACCCGGACCGCTCTCTTCTGAATTAACAGAACTTTAGAAGTGCTAGATGCATGACCCCACAATTTCAAACCGTAACTCATCCTCGAATGAAAAAAAGCAAAATAGGCCTGTCTGACCACCGAAATTGGCAGTTCAGACATCAGCCTTCTCAGTAGATAGACAATGCTGCTGAGACTGGAGCACACCATGTCTATATGAGGTTCCCAGAGTAACTTGGCATCAAGAGTGAACCCCAATAGTCGGACCGGCTGCAAATACTCACTGACATCAGATAGAGAGAACAATATACTTTGGGTTTTTGCCTCATTCAGAGACAATCTGTTTTGTGAGAACCAATCACGAGCTTTATCATACAGCTCCATCACATCTGAAATTCACACATTTAATCAATACATCTTGCTCTCCTTGTTGCATGCGAGAGATAGCCATCACTTGCTGGCAAGAAGAACTGATAATCAATCTTATAAATCTAGAGGAAAAGTGAAATTAGACGTTCCATTCTGCAGGCTGAGCAAGAAGAAGGACTGTTTTCCGGTGCTAGCCCTAATGATATATAACGCTCTACTTGATGGAATGAGGAGTCTGAACATCGGGTGCTTCAGGAGGCGAATTATAAATGGTTAGTGGAGTCACCATTCTACACTGTACAAGAGTATTTCAAGGCCAACAAAAACACCATTTGAAACTTTGATGCTTCGTGAAGAACGTGCAAAATATAAATTTTTCAACTGTTTTATATGTTGACTAAGTGAAAAAACGTTAATAAGTGTTATTTCTGACATAACTTATATGTCAATATTATGACAAGGACCAAGTCAGGTCCACTTTCCAGACACAGTCAATCCAGAGATCTGGTCTTCACTAAGGAGAGAAGTGTGAAGAATAAGTAAGTAAGACCGATAAATTTTAGATTTTTAATTCAAAACTCATTAATTACTTTTCAAACTATTGTAAAATTGATTACCAGTGTTAAACTCATAGTATATTTTTGTTTCAGCTCAACCTCAGGGTGTTGGAGAGAAGTACTAACTAGCTATCAGGTTATAAAATCCCATCATTAATGAAGATGAACAAAAAGTGAGTTCATGTGAAAATTATCTGCATGCGGAAGACAACTCATCAGTTTGAATGTATGCTTGCTCTTAAAATTTCATTATTCATATTAATTCATTTTCGACATCACAATTCCTATTTCTATCATAAATATTTTAATCAACCTTGAAATTTATCTTAGAGGAAAAGTTAATCGTCACATTGAGAGGAAAAGTTAATTGTCACATTGAGAGGAAAAGTTAACTGTCACATTGAGAAGAAAAGTTAATTGTCACATTGAGAGGGCCTGGTAATAGTTATTTGTGCAACTAGTGCGCAAAGTGACAGTTTGCTGCACCGAAAGAAACGTTTACGCACGAGTCGTAGGCGAGGGCGGAATGGTTTCTTGAGTGCAGCAGAGGAACTTTGCGCACGTATTTCACATTAAATTTTTCCTGCAGTTACCATTGAGTATGAAAAGTGGTTGATTATGGGTAAAATGATGGCTGAAATCCATCAAATGTTTGTCTGTATAATTTTGTTATTAATAACAACTTCAATTTATTTTAAACTAGATAATTCAATTGAAAATTAATAATAGATAATTTATTCAAATTAAAAATTAAATTAATCTAATTAATTTGAAAATTTGAATAATTTTGAGTAAATCTTAATTTCTAAATAATTTCTCAACCAATCAATTCATGAATGAAAAAAATATTACTTGAAATAATATTCAAAATGTATAATTTAATGAGTTATCATTTTTATTCATTTGAAATTCAGAAAAAAATATTATAGATAGAACAAATTTGCATTCAAAATACACGCCAACAATGTCAACAGCTGATTGGGATGGCTGCAAGATAATATGCAAAGTATAAGGCTAGGACCACACGAGCGTAAATAGTGCGTCCGTTGCAACTTACTATTTGCGGCCGTCGCCAATGACACCACACGAGCGTTGAGTGTGGTGCGTCAACGTCAGTTGGCTTTACGCAATTGAACCAGACGAAGCAATAACTTTTGCATGCCTTGACGTGCGTTGTAGCATTTCTGCGCAGTTCAAAAATCACCGCCCGTTACTTGGTACGCACGTACCTCGTGTGTTGTCACCAATTCACTTCTATGTATTTCTACAACGGACGTCAAAAAGTAAATTGCAACGGACGCACTTTGTGCGCTCGTGTGGCCCTAGCCTTAAGAGTACGCAAAGTAATACTTTGCGCACTAAAGCGGAAAAGTGATTCTTTGCGTTCTGTAATCAGTGCAGGAATGGTCACTTTTCAAGGTAACTGTAGGAAAAATTTATTATTAGGCTTGTATTATATTAGGTCGCCCAGTATCCGACCGGTTGCGGGACATTTTTATTGTATTCATAACTCTAGTTTCGCCTGATTCTGGTGGCGATCACCAGATTTTAGAGGCCGGCTAGTTCTCACTCAAGTCGGGAGCGTGGTCACCAGTCCTGGTGTCTCACTGGTGACCGCTTCATACACGGCCGCCAATGTTTGCTCTCTAGCGACCCACTGGTGACCCAATGTAATGCAAGCCTTAGATAATCATGTTTAGTAGGCTACTTTGATTCATAATTGGAGGAAAGTTGAACAAATATAAAAAATGAAATGGCTGGTCCTATTTCCCCGAATGTTTTGGATAATCATCAGTTAATTTCATAAACTTGAGTATAATTCATTCAATCGATCAAAAGTATTTTCTTTATCAATTTACCTCATCGCTCGACTATTTCCACTCTTTATTTAATATTTTCCAGATCCTTAGTTTTCTGTTTTGAAGTGACTGAAGACGTATTCGGCAGCTGTTCTATTTGATGCGTAGATTCAGTGTCGATAGTTTCTGGATGAACTTTTGTATCGTCTCTGCTTCCCAATTTATTATCGCAGGTCATTTTAACCATTTGTAGTCCGGCAACATTTCTGATTATCATTCCAACCTGAAAAAAAATTGAAAACTGTTGAGAATTTATATTATCAATATTCATAATAAGTATTACAATGAAGAAGGCAAAGTATTACTCGCTGTTGAAAAAATGTAGTCTATAGCCTTTTAGGAACGATTCTGCAGAATTCATAGGTGATAAGTAATATTTTACGAAGTCTTGTGGTTTAAAGGTGTATTCAAAAATAATTCATATCATACACACTCCACGGAAAAAAGTCGTAGTAATTTCCTAGTAATTTTCACTTAGAACTTATAATATTAGTAGACATTTGGATGGTCATCTACAACATATTTTTTATCATCCACCCAATACTTTTGCAAGATTTATAATTTGTTCAGTAGGGTGTTTTAAGTGTTTCCTCTGTAGTTAGAGCTGCTGTCCTAGATTTAGTAACCGTATTGAGAATATCAGTCATTTTGGAAGAAACGCTCTCTAGAGGTAAATGCTACAAAACGAAGGGAAGTGTGGTGAATGATCTTACTGTTACAGTATGCTTGCAATGTCAGAGTGAATAGGCTATTATTATTTTTGCTGTGCTTGAAATCAAGTTGATTCAAAAAACCTACACGTTTCTTTATATACGGTAATTGAATATTTCCTATAACTATTTTTCTGCAAACATTAGTATCAACATTTTGTGTAAAGTGTTGTTAATGAAAGTTGCGATTGAAATTTGTTATCTTCAAATTAACCAGTACATATTTGTATAATAATTTTTGTATCAACATTCTCAATTTACTGTATCAATTATTAGTTTTCTTATGTATCAGACTAAAATTTTGGAACAGATGAAGTTATGGACTAGTACTTGCTTTTTTCATTTCGTTATTGTAATGCTGTTAACTTTTTTAATTATTCAGTGGGATTCACGTTATGAAGTCAGTGGAAATAATAGGATGGTAGAGTTGCCAATTCTCTGTTACCACCGCCTTCTGTAGTAGATACCTGTTCTTCAAGTTATTCCGGTATATCAAATATAATATTAATTGTTGATTCTTGTTGATATTGATCAAATCAATATCAAATATATTCTATTCGTCAATAAAATAAATTTTCTCATGCATTAATAATAAATTTCAAAATGTAGGAATAACTCATGCATTGTAGGAACAGACATTTCAATTATAGCGGGGTCGAAGAAAATCCGTGTAGAAATTGTTACGCTTTGGAGATTTTTGAGACTAGCCACAAAAATGATCTACAAAAATGATAATAAAGGCTTATTGGACTTTGAACTTCCCAAGAAATAAACTATGAATAATAGTTATTGATTTTTTGATTGAATAGTGATTAGTAGTTATAAAGAAGACATATTTGAATATTGTTACGCACACAATTTTTATTTTGGATTCACTGTGACTAATCATGCAAAACTGAATATAATCTGAATCTAAATATGATTCATATGAATGTTTTTGTTACCTGGGCGAGTATGAATAATAGCTTTGATAAGCACTGCGGAATTTCATTTGATAGTAGTGAACGCACACTGGACTCGATGAGACTGGGGGAAACCATCACTCCACTCGCAACAGCTGTCTTCACCAGTAGACTGAATGCTCTCCGCAAACGTAGCACAGTTCTGTTATCAGGCACATCACTTTTAGATTCCGATTCGTCTATTTTGCTTTTCGTCTTGGCTTGAAGTATTATTGATGCACTGACAGGTATGAATAAGCTCAGAAATAATAACCCAAAAAATAATTTCTTCAGGAATGTTCTTGAAGGATAACAAATGTTCATACAATGTGTTGTATTGATTGTGAGATTGCTTAGTTTATTGGCTTGTAAGACATTTTCCATTAATTCTATAATGTTTGGTTTCGACTGTAGTAACTCTATAGATTGCTTTTTATTTTCGTTTTGACTTTTATGCATGCCAGCTAAAAAATTCACTATAATTTCATCAAGATTAGTTGTACTCAAGTTATTTTCATCTCTTGTAGCAGGAAGCCTACTTAATGTCTTTGTTAACATATTTCCTATATTACTGGCATGATAAACTGTGCTATTATGTTTATTTAAAATATTGTTCGATTTATCTGACAAGTCAGTTTCATTTAACCCTTCTTTTAAAGCATTGTTAATGGATTTTATGTATACAGTCATGTCATTAGTAGAACTGTTAGTTTCATAATCTGTTCTGTTACTGTCAAGTGATTTTTGCTCTACGATTTTATACACTCTTTCCACAATATACGATGTCAAGTCCGATATGTTGTCAAACTTTCCTAGCTGCTTAATCCTCACTGAGCGAGGAACTTTAATTTCGTCGACCTGGTCCCAGCAATAGGTCTCCCCCATATTAATAGAAATTATAGAATTTTCACGCCAATCAGTATTATTATCTAATCTCATTTTCATTACTACGGGCTCGGTTTTGAAAATTGGCAAAACCATCATTAATGGCATCAGCCATTGTAATGCAATGACAGAAAGCGCGCGCTTTTTATTTGTGTAATTGTTACTGCCTTTATCGTGGCATCGTTTTTGTGAGTAGTAATACATTTGTAAAAACCAGGAAGGCATTGATCCCAGAGTTGTTATCATAGGCAGGATGAAAATTGAGAGGTGCATCGCTAGATGCTCATTGTTGCACTCCATTGAACTGTCATCATTCTCTCCTATCTTGAAATGAGTTAAAAGAAGAAGTAAGCCGGTTGCCACTGTTGCTAGAGTGTCCGATCCAGACAAAAGCATAAAACCGTCCAATTGTTTATTTCTTGATATCACCATTAGTATAAAAGAAGCTATTAACCCACTGGTTAGTAGGAAAAAGCCAAGTCCTACAAACACAGCACTGTCTAACATGATTTGATTGTCTCATGAGTGAGATGTGAACTTAAACTTTGTAAATACAATTGAACTTCAACTTGGAATAATATCGATCGGGTAGACTTTACACTGGCACGGATCATCACATACTGAATAAGCTAGCGGAGACCGTTTGACCGTACAACATGGATGTGGGTGCGTGCTAAGATAGGGCCCACATGCTTCTTCACACTTCAGTAAACTCGTTCGAACAAGTGCAGAAAATCTATTACCTTTCATTCATGATTTGTATGTGGATTATATGTTACTTCCTCCGTTCAGTATTTGCATGTAGCTCTACATTCATGTAATTTAAACGGTTGATTATTTTTCACCATAGTGTGAGTGCATTTTATGAGTGAAAAAGTGGAATGAATTAGAATGTTCCTAAGTGTATAAATTCCGCATTATAAAAACACTTCACAAGTTTTCATGTTGTTCTTATTAAATTCCGCATTATATCGATTATTAAAAGTTCTATACTGATTGCAACAACTGATATAATGTTTATGACCAGGAACATGTTTAATGGGAGTCTTGGGAGTCCAATACTAATATAGGGAAACTCTATAGCACTAGACATATGAATCACTTCATTGACTCATCAATTTAGCGTTGACACAGTTTTCCTATTTTTCAATTGCCACAGGAAATTAGACAATTTACAGAACTTATTTCATAAAACAATGTTTTTATAGATAATCTGTCTATTCATAATAGAAAATCACTCGAAAAATTTAACGTAACAAGCAAATAATAACTTGTACCCCGATTATTTACGAAAATGCGTCTTAGAATTCACTAGATTTACGATTTGGAAGAACAAATTAATACCAATACTTCTTGTTCTTGGATATTAGATCACATCTACTCTACATTAGAAATGCTCACTGTCGTTGATTGTCACTTACAATATATTTCACATTCACCTCTTCCTTATTTTTAAAACACTGTAAAGAATGATCTTTTATATTGCTACAACTGTAACTCAAACGACTATTTACCGTTCCGAGACCAGTTATGTGGGTGTCGGGTAAAATTTACTCTACCAGCATAACTGACTTAGTTTATGCATTGCTCAGGCTGTTGATGAGAGCAAGATTCTGCTGAAGATTTTTGACCAGGTCTATTTTCAAGACATATTGTCGGTAGACATAGTGTCGGTAAGGGACTGTACACACACATCAATTTTTGGACGTCCATTTTTTTTGTCGTCCTTATAAATTCTATTAGGTTAAACATAACTTGGCAAGCACATGGTACGTAGGCACACATAATGTGTTTGCCAAGCTCCGTTCAATCTTCTAGAATTTTTATAAAGACGGCAAAAATCGGACGTCCAAAAATTGATGTGTGTTGTGTAACTGTGTTAAGGGTCCAGACTTGAATATTTCTCATGCATGTGATCTGGGAATATAATTATCTGATTCAATTTGTCATCTTTTCCCCATGTTTATTAATATTATGTTATCTTCCATTCGAATTGAATAATAAATATTTTCTCTTAATTTTTCAGATTGTTCTACGCCATGTCGCGCAGAAGGGTTTCGGATCCGCAGATCACACAACAGTTGTGGGATGCTATCAAAACAATACGCTATCAACGTCAAGTACCTGATATTGATCGCATCGCAAAATATATGCTGAAAACATACAATGTCAACCATGGTAAAAACATCTGATTGATCATTTTATTCGAACATTAGTTGTTGATCGATTTCAACAAAATTCAGATGGATTCATATTTTTCCAAATTTTTTCACATGAATTCGGCAATCTCCCAAGAAGTCAAGCTTAATTCTAGAACCATTTAAATAGCATCTACATTTTATGAGTTCAAGACTAAAATTCACTAGGTATATTGAGATTCTCGTTATAAAATCATAAGGACGCATTGTAACCATTTTTCCGTTTCTACCGCCTTCTATAGCTCATAGATGTGATTCAAGTTATCCCGGTATAGCTGATCTAATATTACTTGTTGATATTAATAAATCTTATCTCAAATATATTCTTACTGTATAATAATTAGTTCAAACATCCAATAATAAAAATTCCCGGTCTGGGCACAATTTTTTTGGCAGTTTCATTCTTCAAATTTCCTTCTGCTATTTAGTTTTTTGGTCAATATTTACAGAAGCAGAAGTCCTTAGTTCTTTATCTCTTTTCTGTATAGGGCTACGTTTATAGAAATAGAAAGAAAAATAAAAATCTTAGTACCCTTTTTGTCAATGGCACCCCTTTGAAAATGGCATCAATGTCCGAAACATGTTGTAATTAAATATTTCAAAAAGGGTACTAAGATTTTTCTTTTTCTTCTAGTCCTTAGTTCTATTTATAGTACTTTCATTGGATGTTTGAAAAACAGTAATTATATTCCAGCGGTTGGTTAAACTGCATTTTCTAATAAAATTCTCCATAAAATATATTCCATCCATCAAAAAACATATTATATTTTATAATAGAGAATAAATATTTTGATAGCTCATTATAATATAAATTAATTTTTTTTATAGTTCATTATATTTCTTCAACGCTTACAAATTATTCGACAATGGTTCGGAGTTGGAAAAGGATAGAGATACGTGTTTTGTCTAATGACAGATAAGGGTAGCGAATCAATGTCGATCAGGTACTTTATAATATGGATCACACTATACATTTATATAAATTAGGAATTGTTACCTTTAGGTTATTACATAATTTTCTATTTAAATACTTTCAATTTGATTAGTAAACATTGAATTATTTCATTGCATGAAAGGTTCAGGAAAGTCTTATCTTTTTGAGAGTTTTTTTTCTGTAATTAACTGTAATGGATGCATTTGTTTGGTGCAGAGGAAGTTGTGCGTCAGTTGGGCTACTGCGTTCGAGATGGTCTGCTCGAGCAAGTCAAACGTAAGGGCTTCAAAGGCTCCAAAGTTGGCGTCGAACAAGAAGGATACAAACTACCATCAGAAACTGTAAGTTATCGCTCAAAATGTTTTATTATTGCATCTAATTTTCCATTTATCATGAGAAATTACAATGGTTGAGAGAAAAGCTTCTTTGAAGACTAGAATTAGAATTTTTTGAATCACAATAAACATTACATAATGGAGCATTGCTCAGTAGTATCATAGAGAAACGATAGCATAAGTAGATATCCCATGTTATAGGGCGTTTATGTCGCAACTTTTACTGTTATCCCAAGCCGATAGTTCACGTAGTTCTTTCCTATGCAGCTATGTGACGCTGGTAGTCTCTCAAATTGTGCCGTTCATACACTATCATCCCAACAAAACAGTAAAAATTTACAATAATCGACAGTAATCGGCTTGAGATAACAGTAAAAGTTGCGACATAAATTCCCTATACCATGGGATATCTACTTACGCTATTGTTTCTCTATGGTAGTATGTGACATGTCAAAAAAGGTTTATATAATTATATAAAAATGTATCAGGCATTGTATTGTTGACTCTCAATTCTCTGTAGAGCGGTCCCCTCTCCAGAGCGCTGGTTCTGTGATATTGCAGAGCTCCTTGATGTCTTGTATTGTAACCATGCTGCAACTGATTATCCTGTAGTTTTTCCACATGTCTTTTCGTAAACACGGCCAGTTCCACAAAATAGAAAGCTGGTACAGTCGGAATGTTGTGCTTCTTGAAAGAACTCCTATATGATGAATCCCACGACTTCAAACCATCAATAATTCTTATAGCTTTCTTCTGCTTATCTAAGTTGAATTAATTTTTCCAACGCCCCAAAACAATATACTATATTGTATAATCGACATTAAATAGCCATGGAAAACTTTCAACAGTCTCAAGTCCAAGTCCAAGAAAATCAAAGTCCAAAGACTAAAAAGTCTTCTCACATTGTTGATAGTTTAATCAGTTTCTAAATTTATATACATTCTCAATTGATTAATCATTTGCTCATTAGATTAATAATGTGATTAATCATTGTTAGAATCATATTCTAAATAGACATCTATTCTCAATTGATTAATAATCATTTATCAAAAGATCTATTCTCATAAGTTTAGATGTAGCAAAACTATTTTTCCGGTAATGTAATATTTATCTCAAATCTAGTATGGTTATGATAATGATATTTTTACTCGGTGGTTCGGAACCCACCTAAAACTGTAGGTCCATTCATCTCTCATTATCAACCGCCTCATTACCCACGCAAAATCCTAGCATCACCTAAAAAAGATCAACCTTTTGAAATCTCCATTTTTGGGACCGGTTGATCAATGTTTGTAAAGCAAAAAATAATTTTCACACAGTGAACGGTGCTAAAATTTAAAAGTTTCACCACCATTTCAGTGTGAATTGGGCCTAATGTAGATAATATGCAAGTTTTATATAAATATGTTTGATAAAAAAAATATTATTGCCTTGGGTATTCACTGTTTATAAATTATTTATGTGTAGTATAAATGCAACGTTAGTATAATATAATAATACCAACTTTGGTATAAATGATCAATGTTGCAATTCTCCTTTTTTATGTATTTATCTATGTATGTTTCGCATTTACGGCGAATCGCGGCAATAGATTTTCATGAAATTTGACAGAAATGCTCCTTTTTGAGTTGTGCGTCGATGTATAGGTATTTGGAAATTTTGAATTTTAAGGATACTTGAAAAGGAACGTCAATATTTCCGTAAAAATCAGATTATACGATTGTCCATAGTATAAGAAAGGGAAGAATTGGCTTCTACACGTACGGGATAGGAAATTAACGAATGACGCCTCACGTCTCAACTAAGGGACTGATTAACTTAACTTGGAATTTTGCATATAGATGGTTATAGACCTATTTCAAATTATGAAAGATTTCAGTTGGTCAAGACCCTTGCGGAGCACGGGTTAAATAAATCAGTTGTCGATTGGATTATTGATTGCATGCAATTACTAACTGAAAGTAACATGATATTTTCCCTCGACCTTTCTCTGCTTTCAACTCGGGCTGACCAGTTGCCAGTATCACAGTATTCATACAGTATGGAAACTCGGCTAGTACCCTGGCGCAAAAATCTGCCATCTTGTTAGGAAGTTCCGCATTGTAATCTTGTTTGATTGATGGGATGTTCGGATCATTTTACTGATCCGGATCAATTGATCTCGTTCACTGCCGCGAGCCAATCATAAGACCAGGATTGGAACTTCCTAAGGTCACGTGACGTGCCTAGCATTTGTGCCATGTGAAAAGCATTGGTTGGATAGGCGTTTGATTGACAGTTTCCATTCTGTGCCAGTATGTCTTGTAGTAGGAATTTAGCTTTTGATGATATTAGTTAGTTGTTGCTCACAACAGATGATTAGCATTGTCAATTATATCCATTGATATAATTATATCTATCAATAATATCGTTTTCACACCAATATCTCGCCGACACGACAGGACAAAATTTACTCTGATGGATAGTATGATGGTCTATAAATGCGCGAGGTCTACTGTTAACAGAAATACTAGTTTTATCGAGTCTTGTTTGATTTCTGTCATACTCAAAATAAATTTATTGAGAAATGGATGCTACACATCATATTAAGTAGTCTAGTCAAATTGACTAGAATGTGATTGAAAATTGAAATATTTATCGCAACAGTTTTTTAGAAATGAATTTATTCAACTACAAATAAATAATGCTTTGTGTGCGCTTGAAAGTGATAAACACTAATTAATTTCTCGTTTTGAGGTTTAATTTGGTAGTAATAATTAACTTGAACATTTTAATGTTTCAGATGAAGAAAGATAAGAAAGATAGCCATGATTGGTACTGTTTTGAATGTCATCATGGAGGAGATGTGATTAGCTGCAACTCATGCCACCGCGTCTATCACTTGGCCTGCATTGCCAAAGAGGAATTACCTGAAACTGATGTCAAACACAAGTTCAAGTGCAATGTCTGCAAGGTAACACATTATTTATAATTACTTGGTTTTGCTCACATATTTGCTGTCAAGTTTTCCACAAGAGTTTCAACTTATTGTAGTACACTTGATTCAATATAATTTAATTTATAGCTGATTCAATACGGTAGCCAAAAAAAGTACGGTATCTTTGATTTGATTTTGTTTATCCTATACTATTTATTAAACGAGCAATTTCTGTTTATATGTTGTATATAGATGTTTATATATCTGTATGTGACCGGATCTCGAAAACGGCTCTAACGATTCTCACGAAATTTGGAAGAAAGTAGGTTTATGATATAAAAATTCGATTGCACTAGGTCTCAACCCTGGGATAACTCGCTGAAGGACATTAAAAGGATAAATACGTCCTTGGAAAAACAGCTGATAATTTTGTCGTCTGTTGATGATGGAAGTGAGTGAGCGAGTGCATGTGTGTGGAACTGAAACAAAATTATGACTCAGCTGTTGAACTTTTGAATCATTCAATCAGTGCCGGTTGTACAAGAGCCGTTTAAATTTCAATCCTGATTAATACCGGTGAACCAATGTGATAAGCTATCTTTTTGAAATGGTCTTCTCTGATTTCGATTAAAATTTAACATGATTCTGTGAGAGACACTTTTGCATTCCTCTAGGAATTAATCTTAATCCACTGTGATTAGATAAAACCTTTCTTTATGAACTATAAATATACTAGTAGTTCTGTGAACAGTAGACCTCACGCAGTTTTCTCATCCACAAGTAGTATCTGATGTCACCTGTTCTAGTTGATTCAGTTGAATCACAATTCACAGTTCAATCATAGGTAATTTACTCTTAAAAACTGTTATTTGTTTTCTCCAAGATCAAAAACTCACTTATGTTGATAAACTCAGTTCACGTTTGAATTTGTATCCCATATGATGATTTATCCAGTTTCGTGATAATCTTTCTATCTGATAAAAATATTTCTCAACTATTTTTAAATTATTTTTTTTTCAATCAAGAATATTTTAATTTCTTTATCATTATCCAGTTCATTTAATCATTTTCAATTTTATTTTCAATCACCTATTAAATTTGTTTTTCAAATGTGAGGATATTGATACTGATGGGCACCCATCATAAAAAATATTGAAACCCTACCTCAGGGGTCTCCAATCTTTTTTATCCAAGGGCCACATTGTCAATTCTTGGGATGCATAGAGGGCCAATAACAAGGTTGTACGTGGAATTTGACTTGTGGGGACACACACGACGGGGGATTTGAAGGGTGTAAAATTATTATATTTCCATTTAAACAATATGAGGAGTTTTAAGTAGGTTCAATTAAAACACAGGAAAAAACAAACCGATTCATTTTATTTCAATACAAAGTCCAATTTATTTAGTGTAAAAAGATCATAAGAAAACTTGACAATGCATGAATTTAGCACGTTAAACAAAATGATAACTATTTCAATAATAATAAGACAACTTGACAATACACGAATTTACAGAAAGTTACCAAGCTAAAAGAGAATACTTATTTCTAGAGAGAAGATTGCATTCCTTTTCCTCTTAGAATGTCCGCCCATTTAGGATCAAACTTTGTGGTTCCGATCATTAAAATTGTTTTCAAATGTTCATCTGACAAGGAAGATCTGTATCTGGATTTAACAAACTTCATTTTTGAAAATGTCTGCTCACACTTGTAGGTAGATCCAAAAAGAGAAAACATAGCTTGAGCATGGTTTTTTATGTTTTTAGATTTTTTTCTGGGAGAGACATGTACAGCCGTGCAGACCATTTGCTAATATCTCGCAATGGTTGATCGCTGCTTGTTTACAGCTAATTTTACACTTATTAAGAAATGGAGTGGCTAGTAAAAGAAGAGTACTGAACTCACAGTTGTTGTCAAAAATGTGTATAAATATATATTTTTAAAAATCTATAGCAATAACTCTCGGCGGGCCGGACAAAATCTATTCGCGGGCCGGATGTGGCCCGCGGGCCGTAGGTTGGAGAGCCCTGCCCTACCTTATAGAAATAGACACGGCCAGACATCTGTGTAATGCCTGCAATCAACTGTCAGCTGATTGATTATGAATAATTCTATAGTCTGATTGATCCTATCTTCACAATAGATGATATATGATTATATTATATCAGAGTATGGAGGAATTCCTTTTATTTTCATATTATCCTTCTTAAAATGCAAAATTTCAAAAAACCTTGTGTATACATCAACGTGCAGTTGAAAAAGGAATATTCCTGCCAAATCTCATCGAATTCTATCAACGCGTTTGGCCGTAATCGCTTTACATACAGACAGACAAAAGCAAATCGAGTTGAAACATAGACCTCACTACGTTCGGTCAATTATAATTTCTTCTTTCGTTATAAATTTTATATGCTTTTGTACTCCAGAGCGGAGCTCGGTGCCCCGATATTGTATCCTAAAATGAAGTAGAGGAGCTGCGTTTACACCAAGGTTATTAACAAAATGTTAATAACTTAATCCTTATATATTCTATTAGATTGAACATAACTTCTTATACACATGATGAACATTATGTGCTTGTCAAGTTCCGTTCAATATAATAGAATCTATAAGGATTAAGTTATTAACATTTTGTTAATAACTTTGGTGTAAACGCAGCCTTAAACTATTCGTTTTACTGTTGATTTGATAAGTTTCCAAATTTATATTTGATTCTGTATATGATATGAAGAACATTTATTGGGACTATTCAAGCGCACTGTATTAAAAGCAAACAATAATGTTTGAATAAATAATTATAATATAAAATAATTTATTATATATAGAACAATGCAGAATAATATTTGAGTAAATTTATGAAGTACGTACTAATAACGTTATCTGAAAGGCAGTAGCTCGCATGTTGTAGATTTTATTTTAAGCCAAGCATGGTTATCTAATTCTTCAATGCGAGCCTTGAAAAGGAAAGAAGCTGATTGACCTGGGGGGGGGGGGGAATTGAAAGAAATATAGTAATGATACGTTCCAACATTTAGATTGACGGATTTATTTTTGTGCGATAGAAAGTTGATTTTCTAATGAATAGGGCAGTTTATAATGAATGTAATTTTGTGTAGGTTATACAAGAAAATGCAAATGATTCATGAACAATTAGATTTAATTTAATATTTTCTCTGTTTAGATGTGCGAAGAAAGGGACCAATCTTTCGAGATAAAGAAGAGCCAACTGAACAGGCTGTTGAGGTGCACTTGCAATCATATGAAGCAAAGGGTAAGCCTCCAACTTTCTAAATCATGTTTCTTGATAACACTTAATTGTTCATTGTATTTATTTGAGTGAAAATGTTAAATTATGGGGTTTTCACTATTTATTGAGATCAAAATCAATACTTATCATAATTAATATCTTCTCATTTACTCTTTATTTTTTATTTTGAAGTTATTTATAGCTGTTCTGAAAAGCAGAAACTAGAAATATTTTATGGGCATTAATAATTCAGGAATTAGTTTGTGGAAACAGTGATTTTAGTCAAGTCACATAAATCATCAATGGATTACTAAAATTCTTGCATTGATACGCATAATGTTTATTATACGTGATCGTGAGTCAATTGAGAAACATTATACTGCATTTTTATGTAAATATCGCTTTTTGAATCTAATGTAATACCAGTAGATTATTTTTTCACCCTTGATCATTTCAAAATGCATGTTGATAAGTTTTACATTAACCTTGTCACCCTTCCATCTATGAATGTTATACACTATACATCCTTGCAAATGTTGTAGTTTAGCAAATACACGCAATCCATGAACAATTAGATTCAATGTAAGCCTGTAAACAGTGATATCAGTGTTGATTTTGTGGTGTTCTGCATAGATGCCTGGCTGCATAACTGACCGACCAACCGTTCCGATTGTGACGCCACACGTGACCGACCGCTGGGCTTCGGCCACTCCGCGCCGCTCAGCCTCCGAAGTGCCCAACTCATTCAAATGGGTCACCGATGACAAGGACGAGTGGAGGACGGACTATCTCATTCACAGGTAACATTACTACATTCACTGAAAAATCTCTTTGCAAATTTTATCATCACTACACCTCTATGGATAGTTAACAGCCTCACAGATTACAAAACTACCTAATTTAACTCATAACTATTTTTGTTATAATTATCGACTCAAATCCATGAATAATTCACAGGCAATGCTGCTACTTCAACTCAAAACTGTTTTTTCCTATGCTTATCAACACCACACTATGAATAATTCACAGATTGCTTCAATTTTCAACACACACATCAATTTTCAAGCTATGGACAATGCAGCTTACATAAGCTCCAGGCTTGTGCGCACTATTGGGAAGAACGACGATGTTGATGATGATGATGCTGATGATAACATTTCTCCATGTATGCAGATTATTACAATCTGTGCTGGATAACGTACACTATAGCTATTAGCTAACATTTTTTTTATAAATTCATAAAGTATAAACTGGAGGATTATTGATGATAGGAAGATGAAATGAAATTTGAGATCTTTTTGATACGATATTGATTTGAAGCTGAATAAATTGGTGGTGTTTGTACAGGTAACTGTCCATTCCTGGGTAAGGATACCAATACATTCCCTGATGAGATCCTATGATCTATGATGCGAGAGGTATGACCGATATGACCTATCCTATGATGAGTAGATGAGAGATCCATGGAGAGATGAGTAAACCTACAACTTTACATGGACTTGAAACTATAGGGAACAATTTTTTATAATCTTCATAATTATGATAATTTTTATTGTATAATCTTTAGAATGATATATTTAGCGGAGGCGGCTCACCAGGTCACTTTATGGTTATAGAGTAGGCGCATGTCTCAACTTATCTGAACGATTAGATACCTCTGGGATCATGGAGCCACCAGCTTCCCAAATAAATCTATAACCGCTTCCCAATTGATAATAATAAAGTAAACATCATGAATATAAATTTATTCAACCACAGTACATTCTTCCAAATACACTTATTCAATCAAGTTGTGAAAAATATTTTAGGCTGTTGAATGACCTTATATCAATTGCTCCATACAGGTATGTCATGAAAATGAATCAATTTTCCCAATAAATAACACCATTTTTTTATTGCAGATATATGGATCTGCCAATGATGCAAAGCAAGGCGGAGTCTGGAAAGTATGAGTACTTGGAGGAGTTCAAAGCCGATGCACAAACTGTAGTGCATAATGTCGTCATATTACATGGAGGTTAGCTTTTTAGCATTATATTCTATTCTTTCAACGTATATTTATTGTATATTTTCATTGCATTATTTCGTACTGCTTAGTATCTTTCCAATAGTAGAGAATGATATTGTATCTATCAATGTATAAATAAATAAATATTGAATTATTTTTCTATTCTCTGAACATGGTGCTGATTTGAATAGTTAATATTGTTTTTTTTTCAATCTACTATCATTTATGTTCAACTAAAATTAATTCCAGTTATAAGTATGAATAAGTTAATAGGATGAATACTATTGATAATTAAGACTGTTTGCACTTTGTCATTAGCCTTGGAAATGTGTGATTAGTTGGGAAAATGTGTGTGTTTGCAGTTCACAGCATCAAGGCAGACGAGGCACGCCTGATGCTGCGTGACTGTTTGCACGATCTGCAGGAGATCCGCCAATGCCGCGACTGTTACCGCTACTCCTGCGACAAGACCAATCGGCATTGGTTCTGCAAGCCATGCAAGCCGCCACACACTCTTGTCTACGCCAAACAAAAGGGATCTGCTTATTGGCCAGCCAAGGTCAGCGCCAATTTATCATATGTATTATTTATAATGAAATTATTATAAATATTTACTATAATGGAATCTTAAAAATTAGTAGCATCCCGACACATATTCATATGTAGTGGGGGCCACATTTTCTTAGATCAGCAAATAATCAATCAATTATATTAATACATACATACATATCCGGGTCCCGTTCCAGCTAGTGCCGGGTCTGGGTGTTTACAATGCCTCTCCATCTTGTTCGGTCCTCCCACCATCGCTCGTCCTCCACCTGCCGCCATCGGTGTCCTCTCTTCTCCACTTCGTTGGCCACTGAGTCTGTCCATCGTCGTCGCATCGACGTAATACATCTTGTACATCATAATCTTTGCCTTTTCTGGTTCTTTTCCATCCCAAATCAAATGTTTCACTGTTTGGTAGAAATTCCCCTCCTTTTGTAATCTTCTAGTTATCTCGTGGTTTATTCTCCCATCCTCTGCAATTTCACTGCCCAAGTACCTGAAACTTCCAACATTTTTCAGGGGTTCTCCATTCAATCTGATATCTCCGGCAAAATTGTCGTCCCTTCCAAAAACCATTACTTCACTCTTTTCCCTGCTTATTTCCAGACCATATTTCTCCATAACCCTGCTCCAAGCATCCAACTGCATCTGTACATCCTCAACTGTTTCTCCCCAAATCATCATATCATCCGCAAATATCATTTTCTTATCCCTTTCTCCTACTTCCTCTCTCACTTGTCTATTCATTCCTTCCATAACTACATTGAACAAGGCTGGTGATAGAATACTTCCCTGTTTTAGCCCATTCCTTACTTCAAACTCGTCTGTACAACCACTTTGTGTTCTTACTCTGCACTTATATCCCCTATACATCTCCTTTATTATGCCAATATGTTCTTTCTCAATCCCAAAATTTTCATTTCCTCCACAAACCTTGCCTATCCACTGAATCATACGCTTTCTCTATGTCTATAAATAGCATCACAATCTTCTTATTATATTCCCAGCTCTTTTCCATCAGTTGTCTTGTGGAGAATATAAGATCTACTGTACTGCGGCCTGGTCGAAAACCATATTGTTCCTCACTTTGTTCAAGCTCGATTTTTGGGCTGATTCTGTTTAGTAATATTCTTTCGAAGATTTTCGCACAGTGGCTCATCAAGGTGATTCCCCTATAATTTTTACAATTCTTCTTACTTCCTTTTTTAAACAAGGGAATTATTTATCACTTCTTCCAGTCCTCTGGGATTACTTTGTTTTTCCAGATGCATTTCAGAACTTGCTAAAATCATTGTATTCCAATCGGTCCAAAGTATTAATTAGTAATACTTTGTATTAGAAAGTATTAATTACTAGTATTAATACTTTTAGAAAGTATTAATTATATTAATACTTTGTAAATAATTGTAGCTTATATGCTTTTTGTAATCATGTCTATATTTTGAATTTGTTTTCGGTCGTTCACCCATTTCCTCCCAAAATTTGGTGTCATTTGTTTAATTACTCTTCCATAATTTTCATTAATGATAAGTATTGTGAATAGTTCGAGATCGACGGATTTGTCGAGTATACAAATTATTGTAATCATATTATGTACTGTAGTGTGTAGAGTGTTCTATTGAAAACGCACCCATTCAATTACTAATTATCTTGATTAATTAAATTATCAAGATGGAATTCCACATGAGACTCTCAAACTCACCGTTTGGGCTTATAATTGGAACTTAATTGGAACCGTTTTCGGCTTATAAGCCTGTGGTACTTTTCTGTAAGTTGTGAAATTCTGAATGATTAAATAAATAAATAAAAAATGAATAAACTCACAAATTGATTATTTATCAATTTCAAACTATTTTTCTTTTTAAAACTGTATTTTGCATTCTGTAATCATTGCAGGAATATTCAATTTTATGAGTATTATGAGTAGCCTAATAGTAGAATTTGTTGTGTAGTTGTAAAAAAGGGGGAGACTATTGACTTACTGCAACATTTAATTTTTTAAATCAGAGTTATGCACCAATTAAAAGATTCTTGATCTAAAAAATAATTGTTGGTTACAAGAATCTAATCTCATTGAAACATAAAGAGAAGCAGATTTAAACTTCAACATACTTGCGCTTGATCATAAATTTACATTGATTGAACCTAGAGGTAATTTACTGACAACGTAAACCTTTTTGATGCATTAACTATGAAAAATAGGGAGAGAAGGATTTTTGGGTTTATCCTGTTGATTATATGCAAATCATGTACTTTATTTTGAGTATGTATTAGTAAATGAAATGGGAAAAATCAACAAAAATATTATTTTCAGTGGCATGCATATTGAATTTTATCGAAATTTAATGAAAACATTCATAATAATTATTTATTTTTCCATTTCAGGTTATAAAAATCGATGGCGATTCATATGATGTCCGGTTTTTTGGAGGCCAACATGAACATGTTGTTGTTGACAAAGCCTATATCAGGCCAATATCAGTCAATATTCATACGCTACAGGTAATAATTCTATTCAACCTATTCACTTTATACATTCACTCTTCAATAGCCAGATAGCACCGAATTTCATCTTCTAGATTTTTCAGTATTTGAGTTCTAAGTACTATCCTCATGAATTTTAATGAACAATTATTTTGAAATTTCAGTTGATTTCGGTCAACAATGGTTTGAATATACAGTTTTTGGTTATATTTTGCAAAATATATATTGTAAAGTCCTTTCCAATTTAGTTAGTTGTTTCGTCATTAACTTGTTCGTGAGCGATCATAAGATATTGAAAAGCGATAATTGAGAGCGATAAAGATATTGAAAAAAATGACTTCAATGATGAGATTGATTTTATCTGAAATCAGACTGTGTGGGGTTTGCTTTCTTCCCTCCCTCTTCAATAAAGCAGTGATTGATTCTACTTCTTGTAGACTATTGCTCACCACATTTTATCTGTTGAAAAAAACTTGGGGTGTATAAACGGGAGGGATTTTTTTTCGCTCGATGGGGAATTGTACAGACGAAATTTTTCAGCACTTCTTCCGCGCTGAAAAATGCCGGCGTCCTACTATGAGGGTTGAATTTTTTAGCTGGCCTACTTCTAGTTTGAGTTTGATTTTTTTTTCGCTCGATTGGGAATTGTACAGACGAAATTTTTCAGCACTTCTTCCGCGCTGAAAAATGCCGGCGTCCTACTATGAGGGTTGAATTTTTTAGCTGGCCTACTTCTAGTTTGAGTTCTGCTCGAGTTTTTCTTTATTTTATTTTCTTTGTGGTCGCTTTTTTACAATTTAAGAAGAAATTATATGTACGGATGAATTTTATTTTCAATCTTGTATAGAAGACAACAATATAAAAATTGAAAGACGCTGCTCAATCCAAATTGGAAAAACAGGGGTGGTCGACGCAACCTTTATTGGCAAATCGATTAACAAGGCAATTCGATATCGTGTTCAACGAACACAGAAAATACGCAGATAAATGTCATAATTTATTATTACAGAATGTCTATATGCTCGTTTGATGAACTCCTTAGTATAGAAAGCACTGGAAAATCGTAAATGTGTCTTAAACTTCGTGGAGGTTTTAAACCTATCAAAATTGTGAAACTTGAAAGCCAAAACAAGAATTTTTTCCCGTTCCAATTATTCCAAAACAAGTTTCAACGGAGGCAATTCATAAAGACTATTGCCTCTGTCTTAAAGTTCGTGGAGGTTATAAACCTATCAAAATTGTGAAACTTGAAAGCCAAAACAGGATTTTTTTCCTGTTCCAATTATTCCAAAACAAGTTTCAACGGAGGCATTTCATAAAGGCTATTGACTAAACCTTCATCATGTTTTTGTGTAGTTCCTGTTTTCGTTTTCTTTAATTGAATATTATTTTGGAGAGAATTATTTCTTTATTGAATATTATTTTGGAAAGAATTATTTCCGTGAAGCAGTTAGTTTACGGAAGTTAGTTCACATCATGTACTGATGTGGAAGCATTACTAGTCTGATGCGCAGGTGAAGAAGAGCTCGGCCTGGAACAAGGCCTGCGAGGAACTGAAGAAGCACCAGAAATTGCTGGACAAATTGCGCCAAATCACCAACAACTTCACGCTTCCAGCTCCAGAGAGCTCCAGCTCCAGCGAAGATGACGACGAGGAGGAGGAGAAGCAAGTCAAGGTTTGTAATTATCTATTTTTCTATTATTTCACTAATTTATATTATATACTTCAAGGTACTCTCACCAGCTGCTAGTGTTTTCAAGTTTTTTTTCCTCAATAATTATCCTATTAGTTTTGAATTTAATTATCCCAATCAATTAATTATATACTTTGAGCAATTCAGACCTCTACTTAGGATCTGCTTGTTTTATCTAGAAGTTATAGAAGTTTTATCTTCCCAATCGTTATTTTATTAACTTCTAATTTTATTATATTCCATCCTCCTGTTGAAATAATAGTATATTTTGAGGTATTCAGACCTGCGCCTAGGGTCTGCAAGTATTATTCTTTATTATTAGTATAATTATTTTTTATCATCTTTTATTGTTTTTTCTACTGTACTTTACTGTAAACCAGATTTTTTCAATAATTGTGTTTATGGGAAGTGAAACACAGCGGTACCACCCGACCTACCTTGGAATAACACTGGACAGGTCACTGACTTTCCGAGAGCACCTAAAGAAGTCGAGGAAAACTATCATCTAGAGTGAACCTGCTTCAGATTGGTGGGTTCTTGACGGGGGAGGAAGGCTAATACTCTGAGCATAAGCAGCTTTCGCTCTCATTTACAGTGCTGTAGGTATGGAGCTCAGGTATGGCTGGGTAGCTGCCACACTCGTCAGATTGATGTTGCCTTGATCAGTGCAATGCGAGTGATAACTGGCTGCCTGATGCAGACTGAGACAGACTGGCTCCCTGTTCTCAGTAACTCAGTTTCTCCACCACATTTTAGAAGGCAAGAGTTAGCTTGCAGAGAAACGAGCAAAATAAGCAAGCTACCAGAGCTTCCAATTCGCAAAAAAAATAAAATAAAATTTTTTTTTGGACAAAAAACATAATTACAATGACAAAAATCTGGTGTGGTGCACTCACACAACTTTCCTTGCCGTTATGAAAATTGATCACCTGACGCTAGTGTGCCCGCGCATCTCAAGTCTACTTATAAACAAAGATCTGAGCCAGCTGGTGACAGGACAATAACGCTGGAGACATACGAGGTCTGCTATCTCTTCATAGTGAATCATTTAATAGAATCAACAGTTGCCAACAGTTTGCAATTGAAATAATAACATTTTCTCGAATTTCGTGCTTATTTTCAATTTTAGGTGAAAATGTTACTGAACATTAATTGTAGAGATCTTTTTCACTCAACATTTTTTGTTTAAATTTTATCTTAAGCCTGATAATTGGGAATCTAAAATCGAACTTTGCATAGATGGGGCGTAGCTCCTGAAATTTTTACAGATATGAGACTTGTGGCAGTTGATAGAGCTTATCAATTACTATTTTTGGTATAAATTTAATCGAAATCGTTGGAGCCGTTTTTGAGAAAATCGCGAAAAACCCTGTTTTTGACAACATTTTCGCCATTTCAGCCGCCATCTTGAATTGCATTTGATCGATATTGTTCGTGTCGGATCCTTATATTGTAAGGACCTTAAGTTCCAAATTTCAAGTCATTCCGTTAATTGGGAGATGAGATATCGTGTACGCAGACGCACATACACTCATACACACACACACACATACACACACACACACACACACACACATACAGACCAATACCCAAAAACCACTTTTTTGGACTCAGGGGACCTTGAAACGTATAGAAATTTAGAAATTGGGGTACCTTATTTTTTTTCGGAAAGCAATACTTTCCTTACCTATGGTAATAGGGCAAGGAAAGTAAAAATGGTTATAAAAGGAAAATGTAAAATACAATAAAAATGGAAAATACCATTAAATACAAAGATCTGCTTCTGGATTTTTCAACTCAACTGAGGCTCAAATCCAGAAAACCTTTCTAGCAGATCCCCCCACATTTAGCAAACCCTCAAACACATCAACAGTGAACCGAGGCTTGGCAATCTGTTCCAGTGAAACAAAGACATAGTTGATGATCCAACTAGGAGAGTGAATGGTTTTGAGCTGCCTCGCCAGTTGTGGGTGAGACTGAACACATTCAGAACAGGACAGGGAAGATGCCAAAAACATGCATCGATGGGGTCTATCTGACACCTCTCTTTGTGAATGTGGTCAGGAGCAAACCATCAACTACATCATTGCCGATTGTCCATTGACAAAATTTCAGGGAGGACTACAGAAGTCGCATGTAGCAGATGACGAGACCATACTCTGGCTCAAAAACTTAAAAATACTTGCATGAATTGTTTATTTGTTTCTGCCACTGTCTATCCATACGACATATATGGTCGTGGGGTATATATATTCTTTCAATCATTGTATAAACACAATATTTATATATAGAACACTTCGGTTCTCATTTTGATTCAATTTTGATAAAATCCAACTTGAATTTGCCTTTCCAGTTGAAATGAACTGATGATTCTTAGTAAAGTTTGTGATTATGTGTTATTTTTTATTACGAGTTTTCAGTGACTGTTATTTGTCAAGGATTGAATGTTTAGATCAATGTATTGATTTCGAACCCTAAATTTCTTGTTCCTGATTACTAGCATACTAACTTCTTCATTTTCTGATTCTTTCCCTACTGTAGTTATAGTACACACCACATAATTTTCGAGCTCTTTTATTTTAAAGCTAGCTGATTGAACATTATTCTTTATTGAAGAGTATTCTATGATGGACCGAGAACATAATATTACCATTTAGCACTTTCAATTTTAAATGAAATATAAGTTCTAAATTGAACTAGTGGTGTGCTTTGTACAAGTTTGGTTAATTTTCAGTGGTAAGTTAGTAGGATGCACAAATAATAGGATCTTTATCTGTGTATGATTTGAATAAATGTATCAAATACAACAAATTTTCTTCAAATCATTCAAATTTTACTATTTTTAATATTCGAGCTATCTTCGTAGAAAATTATTTCCTGATAATTCTTAAAATTTTCATTTACAAACAACATATTCTTGTTTTTATAGAAAGTAATTAAGAAAGAAGTTGTGGCTGAGGCTGAAGATGAGAAGAGTCAGTCCTGTTCAGAAGAGTCATCAACACTGACAAGCCCTCCATCGACCGCTTCTGCCGCCAAAGGGAAGAAGAAGAATGCCAAAAATAGCAAAACAGCTCCTTCCGTAGCAGATGAGGAGTCATCGCCGTCTCCCAAGAGAAAAGTTCGTCAAAAGAGGTCTGTTGAAGTGGCCCCTGTTAAGATAGAGCAAGAAGAGTGTTCCATTGCTTCTGAGGACGCCATATCTACACCCGAGAACGATGAAAAAGCAACGACACCTCAACACACGCCGTCAGGATTAAGAAAACGAGGTGACCTTTTTTATTTAAATCCTATAACAACCTATAATTTTATTCAAGTTCATGGCATTCGTTTCTCTTTTTTGTGTTCTTTGTCCAGAAGTAGGTAGTAATAGTAAGTAGTAGGTATTGGTCAAAATAGTGTATAGAAGGTTGCCTTGATCACATAAGACGCGTGGAGAACGCAGCCGGCTATGATGTGACGTCATGCTGCGACCTCTCGGCCCGGCTTAACATGCATTCAAACGTAAAAATGCCTAACTTTGAGCCCTCATAGCAAATTAACCATCAACACTACATAGAAGCGAGTGACATCAAAATGTTCAGCATTTTATCCTCTTTGAAACAATATCAGAACCAATTTTCAATAAAAATCCTATAAATGTTACTGGCGAGTCTAAAACAAATCGTTTGAACACAGGATTCGATTTGATAAGACCATTTCAAATAAGTTTTTGTACTTTCTCTTAATTTTTTCTGCATCGTTTCAGTTTTTCATCCCTATGAAAGTCTGTGGAAAAAACTAACAGCTTCTTTAGGAATTTCAGGATATTAACGTTATTTTAAAACCAATTCCGGAAAAAATGGGAACCCATCAACGGATGCATAATATTATCACAAAAATAAACAGTCTAGATAAGCCCTAAGAATGTATGAACATCATTTAAACATTATAAAGATTTTTATTTATCCTAATTATGAACAGAAAATAGATAATCACGACCTTCAATGACTTCAATGCTGTTACATTACACTACCATAATGTAAGGTAGTTGAAACATTTTATGAATATGAAAAATTAATGTTATTGGTACTTAAAGTTATAATTAGTTAAAGTATTTGAATTATAATTAAGATCTATTCTTGCTTTACACAAATATGAATCGGTTTTACCGATTGAATATAGTGACTTTAAGGTCAGAAGGAAAGGAAAGATTAGGAAAGGAAGGTAAGGAAAGATTCAAGGACTTTCTACACTTTTCGAAATAAATCAATGTTTTTAAAATACATACTGATGTAAAGCTAGTTTCTTTCTGAATTGAATAGCATATTCATATTTTTTATAAATACAGCGGTTTTCATGTGAGGAATTGATATTTGACGCGGTGTTTTGTTTGTAATTCATATGGGAAGCCGGCGTTTGCCGGCCGAGAGGTCGGAGTTTGACGTAGGCTCATGTCATCTCATGCGCGTACGTAAACGCGATCTAGGCAACCTGCATTCTTGGGTATTGGTACCAATAAAATAGGTAGTATAAAACCATAACTATTGTATAATTTGAGCTAAATATGCCATTGGAAACAGGAAACTCTCAGGTTTCACCTGAGTCCCGCTTGTCAACAGTAGCACGCATCCTCTTGGGTTCTAGAGAAAATGGCATCTTTATACTAAAAAAAAAACATTTTTTGATTTACGTTTATTGCTTTGATAGTGAGAGTCTGTAGTAAAAATGTTGGCTGGATTTTCGTAATGATTAATCTTTTTACATCATAGAGCATTTGACGACGGTGTTGACATTGCCAAGAAACAGATTTTTTAGATCGCAACAAAATTTGCTCTTTCTATTGTTTCTTGACTTGTTTCAAGTACTTGTAAAATTATCTGAATACTATAATTCATTCATGTTAGAAATTATGTAATATTCGTATATAGCTGAGTATAATGGTTACTAAATTCATTGCAGGTCGACCTCCCGGCTCGAAAAATAAAACGCCAACAAAGAAGATCTTGTTGGAAGAAGAACCCAAATCTAAGAAGCCCAAGAAGACTACTAAAAGTAAGAAGAAAGCATCGAAAGATGACGACTCAAAGGATTCTTCGGAAGAGGAGGATGAGGAAGCCGATGACGAAGAGGACGATGAGGACGACGAAGATGACGATGATGATGATGATGATTCGAGCTCCAAAGATGTCAAAGAAGAAAAAGAGGATCTTGAACCGATGGAATTGACCGAGGAGATGAAGAACGAAGATAATACTGAGGATGGCGAAGATGAAGAGAATAGTAAAGATGAGCTGGGACCACCACAATTGCAACATGGCCCCTCTTCCAAGAAAGAGAGCCCAATATCTTCCACCACTCTTTCTCCTCCTCATTTAGTCAAGGTACATTTTCTCGCACAATCAATTACATTACATTTTAGCCTACACACTTGATACAAATTTACAATTTGCAGGGTGCAGACTGAATTCCTGGTAGTGAAAGAGCTTGGTTCATTTACATTGTTTGGCCCGGTTGCACAAAAGCCTGTTAAATTTTAATCGTGATTTAATCCCACGAAAACCTGTCTGAAAATACTTATTTTTGAAAAGGCGTTCTCTGATTGGTTCTTGTGGCATTCAATCATGATTAAAATGTAACAGGCTTTTGCACAACCGGACTTTTTAGTTTTAGTAGTTTTTATTACTTTTTTGGTAAACGGGAAATTTTCCTAGAACTTATTTTTTCTTGATGTAAAAACAAATTGCAGAATATTATTTGAAATTCAAAAACGCATTTTAAAATTATGGAAAACAGGAAAATCCAGTTTCCAACTACTGAATAACTTATAGAAAATAGAGTACTCAGCGTTAGGCAATTATATATTATTATTATTATTAGGGTAGGCTATATGAAAAAAACATCAAAATAGAAACCATATCGAGAATCATGTACATAATTATAGAATAAGAGAACGTAATAACCAAGAATGTATACAGCATTTGGGCAAAGATCACTAGGATATTTAGGGCCTACAATACCTAATAGAAATCAAAGGAGAAGGAAATTCCAAAAATTAGACATTGGAAATTCCAAAAATTAGACATTGGAAATTCCAAAAATTAGACATTGGATATTCAGTATTGGAATTCATTTGTACTGAGGAATTAATAATAAAGAGGATTTGAATTAAAGTAGTATTCTTTATATTCTTTAAGTAATCTTTAGGTATAAATAGCTCCTCGGTTTAGTATGATAATTGTACTAGGTGATGATTAGGGAAATAGATATAGTTTTAGATTTTCGAAATTTTTTGTATTAGTCTATCTTTAGCATAATTTTGTATTAATTTGAAGATATCCTCGACACATATTATATTATATAGTGAGGTATCGTTTTGAAAACTTTGAATAATGTTATATTATTGAAAATGTATAAAATTATTATGCAATGTTCCTGATTTCAACTGATCGCGATTCTTCTGGAGAGGGCCACGTGGTCGCACTTTTATTATTGTGACGTAATGTTCTGCAGAGAAGAATAAGTAGAATTTATTGTGATGACATTTCAAAATTTTTAAAAGCTTTTCAAAGCCATGAATTATTATGGAATTGACAAAAAAGGGTGCTTTTATTTTTATGTTATTTCAACTTTTTGCTTCAATTAAAACAACCCAAACTACACAAAACACAGCTTCTCAATATTATTGTTGTATCTAGTACGTATTGAGCTGTCATGACTAGTGTAATACTATAGAACTATAGAACCACAGAAAACTATAGATGGCCATGGCTTTGTGGGTAGTGCCACAACACAACAATGCTACATTCCAGCTCTACATTCCCTGTATACAAGCGCCTTGAGTTTTTCATTTGTTGAAGGTAAATTTTCCCCTTTCATCGAGGTCTCTTCATTTAATTTTATGGTTTGATCTGTTCTGTATATTTCTCAATTAACAGGCTATTCATATAATTTTTGCAAATATTTCTTAGAAGATAATTCTTACTCAATATCAATTTTCTAATTTTATAGAATTTCATTTTGATATCATCACTTCTAAAAATTTAATAAAAAAAATGTTTTTTTTTTTAAATTTGGTTTTAATTGAAAAAAGGAAAAGTCATGGTTACTGCTATGATGTGTTGAAAAATGAGTCAATTTTGGGTTTAATAATGAAATTAGTTGAGTTCAAGTATATGTGTAAGGTAGGCATTTCTCGAGCTGGTAATGAACATGATTAGCTTTTATTACAAATGATGTTGAATCTTGAATATGAATAACATAATCAATAACTTGTAAAACATCTAAAATTTCACAGAAAGAGGACGAAGAACTAGAAATGGTGAGTTCATCATCCCAAGAACCACAGGTTAGGAGTGTGGCTATCCAAGCCAAAATATCTGACAAAAAGTCACAAGAGAAACCAAGCAAAGAACTCATCAGTAGGGTAAGTTTCTAAAGTCATCATTCTTGTTTGCTTATATTTCTTGGATATCATTTCAATGATGTTTATTGAAGTTTCGATGTTTGGTCATTTTTAATAGTCTCTGCTAATTAACTCATTCAATCTTTCAATAATATTATTAGTTTTAACTGTTTCTTCAAAGAAGCAATGGGTGAGTGCATTTGACTTAGAACTTTCTAAAATTTATCACTGAATCTCACGGTAGTATAAATTTTACCTTGATAATCGACTATTTAGTATTGAATATTGGATTCTATCTCACAACTAACGTTCATATTACATTTTTGTCGTTGAGCAATCATAATTTTCTTGCTTAATATTCAAACAAATCTTATAAGGTGATGATTCACTGTGAAGATGACGAATGAAATGATTCTTTTCTAATAGTTATTGATTTATTGTGAAGATGAGTAATGAAATTCTTTTTTCCTCCACCTACTGTCTAAAGTACTTACTTTACTCCCTGAAACCTAATACTAAAGTGTCACTTTTTCGCTCTCGGTAGTAAAAAACAGAAAAACTCCCTAGGGAGTAAAAGTGACTCCATTTAAATAACATGGGGAGCATCTCTATTTTGAAACTTACATTGTAATAGGTTAGAAGGTCTAAGCTCAGATGAGAAAGCATGATAGAGGTGTCTGTCATTGAGTCAACTGAATTCAATACCACAACCAGAAATTTGATCAACTCATGAAATATATGTTTGTATGATAATTATTATATTCTTAATATTAGTAGACGATAAAAATTTATACAATTTTTAAAATATTTTATTCTGTTCAAAATACCAGCCAACAAATATTTTTGATCTGCAATTCAAATCTGAACCGCGTGATCTGGAGTCAGCCATTTTTGGTAGCCCAGCTGATATAATTGTTACAACTTTTGCCGATAGATAGCGCAATCAGCAGTGCCTATCAGACGACCGGTTTTTAGGTTTTAGATTTAGGTTATGTTGTTAGGAAACATTGTCACCAATACGTAAGTTATTAGAATGATTTTATTTGCAGTTTCTATAAAAAAATGTAGATGGAGGAAAAATGTTGTGTACATCACGAGCGAAAAATACTTTTTCTCCCTCAGGAAAATTGTTGCCCTCGGCTTCGCCTCGGGCTTCAAACTTTTTCCCTCAGGGAGAAAAAGTCGTACTTTTCACTCTAGATATACAAATAACTATTTCCTCGGTAGTAAAAAACAGAAAAACTCCCTAGGGAGTAAAAGTGACTCCATTTAAATAACATGGGGAGCATCTCTATTTCGAAACTTACATTGTAATAGGTTAGAAGGTCTAAGCTCAGATGAGAAAGCATGATAGAGGTGTCTGTCATTGAGTCAACTGAATTCAATACCACAACCAGAAATTTGATCAACTCATGAAATATATGTTTGTATGATAATTATTATATTCTTAATATTAGTAGACGATAAAAATTTATACAATTTTTAAAATATTTTATTCTGTTCAAAATACCAGCCAACAAATATTTTTGATCTGCAATTCAAATCTGAACCGCGTGCTCTGGAGTCAGCCATTTTTGGTAGCTGCTCAGCTGATATAATTGTTACAACTTTTGCCGATAGATAGCGCAATCGGCAGTGCCAATCAGACGACCGGTTTTTAGGTTTTAGATTTAGGTTATGTTGTTAGGAATCATTGTCACCAATACGTAAGTTATTAGAATGATTTAAGAAGGTATAAAAGCTCGCCCTTATTGTTTGCTATTCTTTAACTGAATAATCACAGTTCGTGATTCAGTGTCAATCAAACCACTGTAAACACTTGTTACGTATTACGAGTCAAGCAATTAAAAGCGGATGTGAGTCATCACTTTTATAGCGCAAATTCAATGTTATTGTAGGCTCTCCTTTCAATGAATATAGCCAAGTACTTAGCTGTATTTGAAGCGAATACTCGTTGGGAATCGACTCTTCTTGAAAGCCATTATTTTTGATAAGCTTGTTTGAATTTGGAAGAATAAGACGTTGATGTGTTTTATATTACTATAATGGTTTAGTGGTATTGACAACATCAACGTCTTGTTGTCAATACTGGTATTTATACCATTATAGTGGGTTTTGAAAACATCAACTTCTAATTCGTTTAATTATAGAGGAATACCGCAACATCTCTTACCATACAATCAAATTATTGTTTGAATTTGATTAAGCTCCCCCAGACAATTATGACTTATGAGTGATGTGCTTTGGCATTGGCATTGCAGTGCTACAATTGCGAGGCAGAGGCGATCTACCACTGCTGCTGGAACACAGCCTACTGCAGCACCGAGTGCCAGCAGCTGCACTGGCAGAAGGAGCACAAGCGCGTCTGTCGTCGGAAACGCTGATCCGAGCTGGAAGATGGTCGCTGCTTGGCCGCCCAACTACCCAACTATCACCAGTTCATGCAGAACGAAATGCAATCCGACTCCTGCTAAACTCGTGATTCGGGCGCCAACTGTGTACCTTCTACTTCATTCAAGAAATAAGATGTAGACTCATGCTAAGACTATACCCAATTATCACCAGTTCATGCAGAGCGAATGGTGAAAATGGTGAACGTGAACGCGGTGATTTGGGTTCCAACTGTGTACCTTCTACTTCATACAAAATGAGATACAGACTCAATTTAGATAGAGGAGCAGGTGTTCGCTTTTCAACAGTGTACCTTCTACTTTATCGAAATGATATGTAATCAGATTCATGCTAAACTAGTGATTCGGCCTCAACTGTGTACCTTCAACTTGATACAAAATGAGATACAGACTCAATTTAGACAGAATAGCCGGTGTTAGCTTTTCAACAGTGTACCTTCTACTTCATCAATCAGCCTCATCCAGACCAATAATGGTTACCTTTATTAACCAGACTCATTCATGCTAAACCTAACTACCGGTAATTCTGTTTACAACAGTGAATCCTCTACTTCATTCAAAATGAGACACAAACAGATTTCATTGAAACAGAATAACCGGTCAATTAGTTTCTAACAGTGTAACCTCTATTGAAAAATGAGACGCAGACTATTGAAACCAGTTGATTGGTTTCCAACAGTGTACCTCCTACTTAGTTCATAATGCGATGCAATGAGACTCCAAACAGAGCAACCGGTTATTTGGTGTCCAACTGTGTACCTTCCACTGTAATTTTATCCTATAGCTTTAGTGTTTCTACTACTTATATTTGATGTGAACCGATGGGGTTGAACAACTGCTAGAGATAAGTCAGTTACGAGAATGGCCGTCTTTACAGTTACCGATTGTCGGCCGACACTCAGAATTTATTGTCCTTCGATTGGCTGAAAATCAGCTTTTGGTGAGAATTAGCCAATCAATTGGCAATAGGTTACATCACATCAATAGGACAATTTCAAGAGTGTCGGCCGACAATCGGTAAGTGGGAAAACGACCAATATGAGGTGTGGTGGAGAATAGAGTAGGTAGGGCAAATGCGCTCTGTTTGTTCTGCAATCTGTTTGACACTAACCTACGGGGCAGCCCACGATATTACTTCCCAACCTTATTCTCGTGACTGAAATATCTATATATACTGTTGCCAAAGATTAGAGGACCTAGATAGTAACTATGTAACATTACTTACATCAACTTCCAAAAAATTATATTATCTCCGGAATGAACTATGATTTCATATGAAGTTGATCAACAATGTATTAAAATGAGTAAATTAGCAGTTCATTAATATTATAGGACAATGTTTCTGAATTTCTCGTCGTCCTTGAACTTTAGTAATTTAATTCAGTATTAGATTTCCTTATTTATTACAGTACATGTTTTGTGCGAGTTTCAAAACACTGGGTCACATGTTCACTTTGATCCTGTATCAAATGTAGGATCTATCTACTGAAGAGGCCCAGACCCAGTGCCTTGAACCGCTTCCCGGATTTAGAAACTTGAAGTACTGTTGTAAATGTGTAAGTTTGATAGTACTTTGGATCAGTGGATCAGTCTAGAACAGTTTAATCATTAGGCAGTATTTTATCATTCAGTGTCTAGAATACGACTATTTGGCCTACATAGGAGACTATTTTATCAAGAGAGTATTTTTTTAATGAAATTATTCGCTCCCAACAACACGGCTTCCAGTTTATTACCAATCATGCTGTTGCTCTACTACATAAATTCTTATCTTAGGTTCTAGAAATCTCGTTTCTTTTATCACTATGTCAAGTTTGGAAGTGAACTAACTATATGTCGCAATTGTTTTCAACTCTTACATTTCTATATGTGAGAAACTATTAGATTTGCTTTATTCCACTTTTGGGAGTGATTGAAATCCATTCAGATTTTGTTTTCATTAATAATACTTGTAAATTGAAATAGCATAGTACCTATATATAGCGTTGTGTCTATTATTGCTGTACTAGATTCAAACTTGTAACTAGTTTCCCTACTAGAGTAGCTATTGATGTCATCCAGTGTAAATATTCTTGGAATCTCATATCATACAGTAATGAGTATAAGTGTCTAAAAAGTTATCCCTACTATCACATTATTTCATCATCTCAATGAGTTGTGAATGTATCTGTAAAGTGCACTTACCAAATTAACCTAATCCAGAAACTCTGAATCAATTTTGTAACTTTTCCAACTTCAAGGAACAATTTCGTGTACATGTTATCTTATTGCAGAGTCGAATAGTAGCAAGCATTCAAAAGGCACTCCAGTTTCAAATGTTCGGGCTGAGACACTAACTCAAGCTCTGTTGTAAATTTGTGAAAACAATGGACCAGAGTCTCACATTATTTGTATCAGGTGTATTAAAAATCATCTTAACCTCAATACCTTACTCCATTGAATCCCAATATTTTCTTTCGAATTCTAAAAGTATCTTTTTGTTTTATTTTATTAAAAAAATTTTGTGACTTACTATTTTGTAGTAAACACTTGAGTGCTTCAAGCGCTTTCCCTATTTTTTCTCTTTTTCTGTACAGATTTAAGGTCATGATCATTCCCTTTCAAGATTACTTTTATATAAAATGAAGAAAAGCTATTAGATGATGACTACTATATTGTACTTATTTGAAAGTGGTATGACCACTTTGAAGTATGTATAAAATGAGTTGAGACTTGGCCCTCCATCCGAAGAAATAACAGCCGTGAAATTGCGACTTTTTCAAATTACTAATTTGCCCTCAAAGTTTTATATGAAATATCCCAGTAGTACATGCAATTTCTTCTGATGGGAGGTCCAAGTCTCAACTTATAAAAATTATAGAATACTTGTACACAAAATATCTTGGATAATGTGAAATATTTTTAAATTTAGTTGTTTGCCGTCTTGTTAAACAATATATTCACATTCTGTGTGCTTACTTATCTGTTTGTATGGAATATTGTGACCGTTTGTTGGCCATTAGTGTTGACTTTTACCCAAGTACTTTCTGGCTTCCAAACTCCCTTCACAGTGATTTGAAACCAATCGTGAATTGTAGATACAGTAAATCATTCCTCATCTACCTTATTGTCCACACAGTCTGAAACTCATATTACCATGTGTGTATGCTAGGAAAGCCAACCTAGAAATTAATGAAATTGTTCAATAGAAATTGGTGTTGTGAATCATGTTCTGTGTGAATTTCAATGTCCTTTAGGTAGCTCTTCGTGATACAAATGTTTTTAAATATTGGAACAAGGAATATTCCTAAATTTAATTTGATTAATTTTATTTTTATTTAAATTTGGAGGTTATTCTAATCTAATATAATTTTTACAACCAAAATGTAACCACAATAGTTCAGAACAATCATAGAATAAGCAAATAGTAGAACTGTAAGGACCTAAGAACCCCTCTATGCCCAATGTGACGAATGGATTAAAATAAGATTAAAATATAACTCTATGTGTAGGCTACTCTTGAAAACATAAAATAATTTTTCTATTCCGTAATTTTGGTAGGATTCATAAAATACTATTTAATTGAATACTGTGTCTTCTTTCATACATTTGATTGTTATTTTTGTATTCAATAAGTATTGTAAATTACATAGATATTTATTTTCCGTCGACTACTTTATTATATTTTATTTTATTTTCATTTGCACATGTATATATTTTGTAATATGCATATTTTCAATTCTGCTTATCGGTGAGGGGGTAAAATTTAAAAATGAAATAATAGCAATAGATTGTATACATCTAGTTTGGATTGAGAGGGGTTTGATTCAAATAATAATTGCATCTGTATTTAATTCTCAATCCAACTTTTGTAACTTCTGTACTTTTTAAGGACTGCTAGTCCATTCCAAAGTGGATAACATATATAAATATGTTGAACATTTATAGGACAACATATTGTAACATCCTTATTCTTTTCAAATAAACCTTTCCTTCCGAGTTTTCTTGTGACTTATGACTTCCTACAATATGGGGTAAATTTCAAGTCCAGTAAAAGTATAATATTTGTAATTTTCATATTGTACAGTCCAAACATTAATTCTTCTGCTTATTATCTTCATACATATGATCATCACTTGAACATTCCTTTAAATCTTCATTATTTTAGTTACAATAATGAAATTAAAGTATTTTGAAGGGACTTGAAATCCTTCAGATAAACATACTTCCTCCAAAGCGACATTATTCTTTCTGTTTCAGTAGAGGAGTAGTGATTCAGTAGGGAAATTATGATTGATGTGAACTATCATTCTCTTCTCTTTGAAATGGCTGGCTCGAGTATTGACTATTCTTTTGAATGATCTCATTATCAATTATTAAGTAATTTGATGTCTATGTAGATTAAAGTTATCTAGCTATTGTGAGATCTGTTAAATCGATTATATTACATATTCCATGAAAACATTCAATATTGTTGGAAATCAATTGTTTGTTCATTATAATATAATAAGAGAGCAATTCATCTCTCTATTGAGAATTTTCAACATCAGTGTGTCGATGTTCTATTAACCTGTACTAATAGTTGTAGGTCTTCTTGAATGTACAGTTTGTGTTTCACTCATAAAAAAACTAAGTATTAAAATTACATAGAAATTATGGTGCATTATTTATTTGGAAGCATTGCAAACATAATAATATGAATATAATGAAAACTCAGAGATGATTCTATTTATTTGTTTTATTTCAAATAATTTATCTTGTAAATAGTTATGATCCATACTTACTATTGTCCTAAAATATAATTGGAAAAACCATACACTGTTAAACATCCTGATTGCAGTATCTTTTTTATGTTGTGATTTCATATTTTATTTTACATATTCTGTATAATCTATATTGTTTATTTGAGTGTTGAGATTTTTCTTTAAATTGTATTTTGTATATTTCCATCTGATTATATTATTAGTTATAACTTGATGTACTACATACAGACGTTGTGTTTCTTTAACTGTTACTGTAGACTCTTGTTGGGAGAACCAACTGTATTTTGTTCGGTGATTATATGTGGAAAACTTTATTATTAAATGATAAGATCAAGATATTGAAACTATCATAAATATATATACATTTTCTAGGATTACATGAAACTGATGTTATTGTACCAAAGAGTACAAATATACACACGTTTTATTAATTCAATGTAGTTTACCAGTGTCAGATCGAAAATAAATTGTACATTTTTAATAAGTTGTCAACAGGTGTTTGGTTTCATTTATTCCCTGCAGTATAGGAAAGTATTGAATCATTAGATCCAAATTTAGTGAAGGATAGTTCACCTTTCCTTGTTGTTGAAGGGAGTTTTCATGGTAAAACTAACTGACGCGCGTAAAAGGATGACCGCTAGCATTTCCTTTTTGCGGTTGACATTAGCAGAATGAAGCAGGACATGCACTATCAACAATACTCATACTTATTGTTCAGAACGTAAACTTTCAGCAAAGGGAATGATCAGTATTGCAGCTAAAGCTAATGCTAATCAAGACTAATTGTACTAGAAATTGGTGCAAAACAAAAATAATCTATGGAAAGTTATATTTAAAGCTCTTTTGAAAACTTCTACCAAATCACCAAATAGATTCACCAATCACCAATTCACAAAAGACACCAATTCACAAATCACCAATAGAAAAGTATTTTCTTGCAAGTGTACTTGTTGAATGAATCATTAAAATTCATTGAAATCATTCATATGATTTGTGCCTATGCAATTTATAAATAAATAATCGTTGTTTTCAAGTTCAATTTTTCAAGTCATCAGTTTTTCTTACTTGTATTGAATGGATAAATAGATATGAATTAGTGCTATAATAATAATTATTTGTCCATTAAATCATGAATACCAATTGCATCTCCAAGCCGGAAATAACTGTCCCCGTTAAATTAACGCTTTTACAGACTGATGCAGTGATTTGACATTCGCTGTAAAGCGGAACTAGGCCATGGATGCAAATTAAATGTCCCTTATAAAGAGAGCATTTCTCCTTGATTCATGCAGAATCGTCGGTTATTTCCTTCCTGCTTAGAATGAATTTCTCCAAATGTGTCTGCATATGACAAGCGAACTGAGTACTATTTCATAAAATTAGCATAACATTTTTCTGATAGTAGTGTGGCGCTCCAAGCCTGTTGTGTTTGTAGGCTACTTTTTACTTCATCTCATTTGGATTTTAGAGGGTTGTGTTTATATTTTATAAAAGTCATATTTGTTTTACCATTACTTACCTATCTTTTGAATAATACATGTTTACTGTGATGATTTTACTTCTGAAGAAAAATAATTCTACGAGTAATAGCAGAGTAAACTACAGAGAAAGTAATAGAAGATAATAATAGTATAATTTTGTTGCTCGTCGTGGATTGAACAACAGAAACATTGTACTAAATCAAATTTATTCCATAAGATGTATCAGGAAAACATCATACTTGACTTCTTATTATATTACGTCATTGACATGTCTACAATGAGAGACAAGACCAAAGTATGAATTAGACTAGTTATGAGAAGTTGCATTATAGAAATAATAATTCAGTATTTTTTTCAAGAAATAGTTTTATTCAATAGCCAAGTATCATGTAAATATTATAGTGATAAAGATTCAGTATTGCATGATACCAAAATTTAAGATTGGAATTTTATATGAGCATCATTACATTGATAGAAAAAAATATTGCGCTTCTCACACCCCTGTAAAATAGGTAGGCCTACGGTATTTAGACTTCAAACTCACAAATTTATTTTCAAAACCCTTATTGGGTCTACTTCAATTCAGTCACAAATCTATTGTATACATCACATTGAGATCCATTAGAGAGCGATTAACGCTTTTTGAATTTATTTTCAGCAAAATGAAGCTGCTGATTAGAATGTTGCTGGGTAACATCTTCAACACGGATGTATTTAAAGTTCAAGGATAGAGGCTAGAAATAAAAAACTAAGATAATAAGAAACTCATAATGCTCAGAATTATCGCCAGTTAATTAAGGTTTATTATCTTTTTGTATCCATCTCATCTAATTGGGCAATCTAACCAAAACTTTATTAGCCTATTACGATTTGAGGATCTTTTGATATGCCTATTTACTATCAAGCCTTGTTACAACTATATCACCTATTTTTAACCGCTGTTTTTGTTATAATCTTACTGTCCTGAATCCGTCAAAAAGATTTATCCACCAGGCTGGTGGATAAGACTAAAGTATGAAAAGATAAAGATAAACCTACCTCCTTGTAGGTTTGGAAAGAATATTTTCCGTTGAGCTAACGTCAAGTGAATAAATGGGAAATTATCAGGCAGTCAAACTGCAGCAACTTGTTTCATTTACACAATTAAGAAATCAGTTTGCTTGGTTTCAATACTAATAATTCAACTTATATAGCCGACTCATAAAAATACATACGGTATACATACAATAACAAATATTTATTTTATCAGTGTTAAAAATGGAAGCCGCCGCAACTTCATTTCATATTCAATCAATTGCGATGAAATTTATCAATTACGTAGTTGACGATTTTCTCCTAGAACTAATTATTATTCTTAAATATTGAAACAATTTCTTAGGCTACATATAAATAAGTAAGTACTATGGTTTTTATTTTTGGATCATACTTTTTCAAATTAGTCAATATTTTAAAATTTCCAAAGTTTTTGAAAGTAATTTTGTTATTTAATTTGGCTTTTAATCTTTCTAAATTCAAAATTTCTTGTTTGTGTTTGGACACAAAGTGGGAAAACATGAACTTCTTTCTGGACTATTGGCCTATAATGAAAATTCGGGGTGGGGGAACAGATTTGGGTTTTTCATGTTGGTCCTTCCCCAATAAATTATTTTAATGAATAAAAGTTGTGTATCTTGAATCAATATATAAATTATTAATTGATGTACAAGAGTTCAAGATTTTATTATTATATGCTAGTTAGTGAAGCCAGAGACAGAGACTCTATTTTATGTTGCTCTACATTTTCAGGACTGGCTAACTAGCTTGCTATTGCTGCATTATGACTGTGGACACAAAATTGAATTATAGAGTTCCAATTATGTCTTGTTCACACAAAAATTATACAGACAAAACCACTAATTAATCATAAATTTGTATTGATTGGTAACTTTCTTTGAGACTTTTGTAGCAGGGACAACTGATACAAGTATTTTGAACAGTATCTTTATACTCTATGCTTGAAGTCTACGATAAAAAATATATAGCTCTGTATAATAATATTATATTATGATAGTATTATAACAGCATTTGGACCGGCGACCGGCCTACAGCGGGCCACCACTTATACCAAGCGAGTCTCGATCCTGAAGCAGTTTAAATTGAAGTATATACGGTACTATAGTTATTAAATTTCTACGTATACACGGTTAAGCTTTCTCTTTTTTTACTTGCCAAATTAATAAAGCTTAACCGTGTATAATATTCGGGTGACGGCGATTTTCTAGTGAGCAACTCTTTTCTATGCAATATAAGAAGACAATAGAACGCTCCAATTTTCAGGAGGAACGTGACTAGCGCAGATCGCGCGCTTGCGGTGAACCTGAATGCGGTGGTGTTCGTGTTCGTGTTCGTGTTCGGTGTTTGGTGTTGAACATGTCCATCAGGCATCAACGCCAAAACAACGGACTCTTTTCAAACAGAACTTGTGCCAAAATTGTTCTTAGCTGTGTGAACCGAGTGTCTCGTCTATTTTCATCCAACTTATTCTCTTCACGTCTCATTTGCAAACCATCAAAACAACTGAAATAAGGTCATTGGGCGCCTTCTGCCTCATGAATACAAGCTCAACCATCGAAGAAGGTGTGGATGTGGTGGTAAGGGGGGGGGACGCAGGTGATGAATGGGAAGTGGAAAGTGAATATTGAACAAAGGGAAATTTAGGTGTGAAGTTGCAAGATGCTGAGAGGTGAAAGATGTTTCATTAAAGGGAGCAGATTAATGAGAAGTCTTGTAGGTCGTGCATATGAGATTTATTTATTTCTTATTTTTACAAGACCGGGATAGAAAACTAAGGATACTCCTCGTACTATTTCTCTCACAAATTTCGATAAAATTTTAGAATTTAAAAAATTTTTAAAGTCCGAAATAGGCTTATGGTTTTACTTATTTGAAATTTAGTTCATTTCCACTCAGATAAGATTAGATTGAGAGTTCTTTATTTATGTATGTTACAATACATATTAATGAAAATTAAATAAGTAGAGAGAAAAAACTTGATATTGAAGATGTGATGCTAAAAGTAAGAGATATGAGGAAACCTAGATGAAGAGGAGGATTTGGTGGAAGAAAAATGAATAATGTGGTGAAAGTGAATGGACTGTAATAGAGAAATAATATAGATATGGAGCAGACAAAATAAAAATGTAGAAATTGTGGAAAGGCTGTGAGGGAAGGGAAGAACAAAAAGAAAAGTGAAGAATAAGGTAGAAACATTAACGAAATAAAAAAAGGATACAGACACTTCTGAGGATGATCCAAAATGACCCTGAAAAGTAAGAGCTGATTCAAAAAGGCAGAGAAGCGGAGAAGTTACAGATCAAATAGGAGAATATTTTTATCTTTGATGATTAGGTAGAGGAGGAGAAGATGCAAATTGAAAAATATGAAAGAACATAGAAAATATAAAGTGAAATAGGATAGAAGGTAGAAAATTATGCAGAAGTAGGTTGAGGAGTAGTAGTAGGAGAAGAAGGAGGAGAAGGAGGAGGAGGTGGAATTTAGAAGAAGAAGAAGAAAAACAAGAACGAGAAGAATGTCAAAGAAGAGGAAGGGTGAAAAAGACGAAGTGAAGAAAGATTAGCGTAAGAGTTATATAGTTATAATAAGAATTATATAGTTATTATAGAGTTATTATGGAATAGTACGGTAGGGAGTAGTATAGAGTATGGCAGAGCAGAGATTGTAAAATTATAGGTGAGCGTCACGTCCAGTAGAAGTGAATAATACTGACAAATTAATACAGTGAACTTGATAAATATGCCTATTAGGCTACCACCAGCGCGGTGCGAATAAGGATTTCAGATTTGTGACCGAAAAGTCCAGAGAGAACTTGTTTACGTCCTGGAATGCATAGATTTGAGCCAGCTGCTCAAAGTGGGACAATGTCAGCTCTGACTCTGACCCAAACAACCCGGACTGAACTTCAGTGGAGAAGATCACACCTGCTTTGAACTTGATAACAGCTCGTGCATGAACTGCAAACTGCACGAGATTGACACTGGCGCCAACTCACACCCAAAAATATTAATGATGATCTAAATTTATTCTAATATCACTCATTTAATTAATGCCGTATCATCATCGTAATTCTTCCTCACTTCTATCCGTTATTTCAATCTTACCTACATAAACCTTTCACATCTACATTTCATATTTCTAGAATACTCACTATTGCATTCCATTTTTCTTGAGATGACGAATAATACAGGTTACCTCCAAGCCCAAGGACGCAACTCCCTAAATATCCCAAATTTTAGTACCAAAAGTACTAAAGAATTCATACTACTCGCAAAAAACAGTAGCTCACTGCGACCTTTTTTTAGGTCCCCCCCTAAGAATGGTTTTTGAATCCCCTCCCCCAATAATTTCCAGGACGCAGTATGCGTCTTCGTCCCCCCCCCCTGTGGGCACTTCAAATGGCGTTTAAGCTTCCACCTTAAAATCATGTTTGTACTCGAAATAATTAGCAGTAGAAACTGGATTAAAACTCTTCAGAAGAGTTTCAAAAACTTCGACTAATTTACACTGAGAGTTGGCCGACGTACGGAGTTGACTGAGTTATGGAGAATGTGTGTAAATGATAGACTGAGCATCTAACTATGTTAGAAGGTGTTTCTATATTTCACTAAAGGAGGCCTGTATTATTTACAGGATATCAGAAGTGATAATGGACTGACGTTTAAAGTGGACTGATGAGATGATCCCTATAGTTGTTCTGTGCGGGGGCGGGCGGAGTTAGAAGGAAGCCAACTACTCATATAGTACAGTCAAGGGAGAGTTATAGAGGGAAAAGTTTGGAAGACAATTTTTGCCCTCCAAATTCCTTTGTCAATTGATCTATTGTTGCAAAACTGAAGATTTCACACTCAACAGTAAAGCTACTGCAACAGTCGTTGGGAAATGCGTAAAGTATGAAATAATACATCAAATTGAAGAGAATTTGATGCTTTATACGCTCATAATCAGTACGTATTTTTTCCATCGATTTTTAAGAAGTTATAAGAGCAAAAATGGCAAAAAATTGGAAGCAAACGTGTTCTACAACAGAAAAAGTTGTAAAATAAATATTGTATGAATTTATGTATTGTATTGAGCAGCCATGTCCGTAAGATGAATAGTTCTCGAGTTATATGCGAGAAACCAAAAATGGTACCTTTGAACCACCCCCATCCCTTTAGCACAGTGGGTAGGGGTGGGGACTTTTGATATGTTTACCTCCTTACTACCCTAAACAGAACTGCGGGGTCAAAAATTGTCTTCCAAACTTTTCCTTCTATACCCTTTTACGTGCATTTTATTGCCTGGACTAATACCTGATTGCTCTTTCCCAATAAATTATAATCACTGTATGCTGGCTGGTTAATTCAAATAGCGGTACACAAATCAGCTGGATGATCAAATATGTTACTGCTACGCATAGTAGCTTCTTGATGCTGCTTGAAGTGTTAAATCGACCCATTCTTTCCAGTCCTCACTTCAGTAATATCCTATACTATTAATCGAGCAACTTCTGTTTATATGTTTAGATGTTTAGATAATTGGATGTTTAAATGTCTATATGTTTATGTATTTCACCGGATCTCGAAAACGGCTCTAACGATTCTTACTAAATTCAGAACATAGTAGGTTTATAATATAAAGATTCGATTGCACTAGGTCTCATCCCTGAGAAAACTCACTGAAGGACATTAAAAGGATAATTATTATTCATCCTTGGAAAAACATATGATAAAAATTATTTCGTCGTCTGTTGGTGATAGAAGTGAGTGAGCGAGTTCATGTGTGTGGGACTGTGCCAAAATTATGACTTAGCTGTTGAACTTTTGTAATCATTCAATCAGGTCCTAAGTGCCGGTTACAAAAAACCGGGCTATTTTCAATCCTGATTAATTCCAGTAGATCCATCTTTTTGAAATGGTCTTCTCTGATTTGGTTCACGTGAAGTTAATCAGGATTAAAATTTAACCGGCTTTTGTGCAACTGGGCCTTTTTGAAGGAAATTTTTGCATTCTTCTGGGAATTAATCTCAATTTACTGTGAATAGATAGAACATTTCTGTATGAATGTTATTATAATTTCTTCTTTCGTAAAAAACTTTTTATGCTTTTGTACTCCAGAGCGAAGCTCGGTCCCCGATATTTATACTCAACTTCACAACTAGGCCTACTTCAATTCTATTCTGATTGTAGATTTATTTGGCAATAAATTTCATTTCCAGTATAGTAATGAAATAAAATAGTAATGAATTCCTAGTTTGAACTTAGAACAGTATAAGAGCGACTCGGAATTGTTCATAATTTTTTGAAAAGAAAAGGAATCCGTAAAGCCACGCTCTTGAAGACTGAGTTTGCGACTTTATTGATAAATTACCATAAATTTTGATCAATTAATTATCTATCGAATTTGAACAATATCATTTTCCATTGGAAAACCAATGGGAAAAACATGAAACTTGCTTCTACCATTAAATAATACAAAATCAGTGTGGATGCTATTTATCATTTCTCATGCACTTCAACTTTGTGACATCTATTTCAATTTTTAAAAGACTTCTTGCTGGTACTACTTGTCCAACCAAGTGTTTACGAATATCGATGAAGTTGAAAAATTACATCCGTAATTCACTGCATATAATGAAGTATTCAAAATGGTTATTAGCGACAGCTCGATTTTGTCAATACGTCAGAAACACCTATCAATTTGTCGATTCTGTCATTTTGAAAATTAATTTAATCAGTTATCCACTGTCGTGGAATTTCCAATGCTGAGTTATGAGTATCAACTGATGCGTCAATACATCGATTATGACATGTGTCACAATGTTACCAAGGTGAGATGAAAAATGCAGGTACCTTCATAAAATAAGTTCGCTAATTTTGTTTCCTGATGCGGAATAAATGCTCTCAGAGGTAATTCAATGCAGGAAAAGTTATGTCCCAATTGTTTCACTCGGTGTAAGCACTATCCATCTCGTAATTATTGCTATCATTATTGCAGGTACGTAAATATTAAGTAAATCAACTTATTTTAGAAATTATCGATGGTGAAAAATCAAACAAATTATTCATCAGTGAATGAGAACTGCCTATATTGAATTGAAAAACTATTCTTTCTTGGCGATATGGAGATAAATTATTGTTGATTGTTCAATTATTATTTCATTTGCATAGCAGTGTGATAAGTATTTTCTATTCTAGTGACTATTCATAGATTCTCAACAAAAGGAATAAAAAAATATTTTTTTTCTGAAATGAGATTTACTACTGTAAAACCAAGCTTGATCAAGATAATTTGTCATATGTGCAAATTTACTTGTTATTTTAAAATAGAGTTATAGGCATCAACTTTTAATTTTTATTAAAATAAAGTGGGTTTTTGACAACATATCAAGTCTCTTCAATATTATGGAAAAGCTCCATAACATCAATATCCACGGTATCCATTTTATTGTAATCATTGAGTTTGTGTCAGAGATTATCTTCATAGTGAAAACATGATTCTTAGTCCAGAATATATTCTTTCTGACCATTTAATGGATTGGTATAAATATATTAATTAATTGCAATATTCGAATTAGATGTATACGTCTTGAATGTGTTGTAAATACAGTGTAACCAGGATCTGAACTCTAGAGTTCAGTATCTAATATTATATGACACTTGATAAGAGAAGGTTCTTTATTTTCTGGTTACCAATGACCACATCTTATTTGTGAGAGAGTTTAATGCACTCTAATGCTGGACTCACATCGTACTTATATGAACCGGTTTTGATTTTATACTTTTTCCCTTTGGCCCTTTCTTGAAAACAACTAAAAAAGTTACCAGCTTGACAAGCTCCAAGCTCTGTAAACGTGTATCTATAAGAATGAGAAAGCTCTGAATCTATATGTATGAGATTCTCTGGAAAACTGTTCTTAATTTTTGTTCAAGTCAATTCAGGGCTAGGCCTCTTCATTACAATTTGGTTGAAATTAATTACATAGAGTACCAGTAGATTGAAATATCACGAAAATAATTATATCCTCGAAAAGAATCAAATATTGCTGAGTGAACAATAGGAATATTTTAATTGAGATTCAATTTCATCACTTTTCCATTTCTATCGGATTATCTGCAAATGTATGAATTATGTGAGTGGTCTTCATTTCTCCCACACATATTTATTACGGTACGGTATCATGTATTACGGTATAGGCCTATGTGCGGTGTCGGTGACATCATCCACTCTACCTTCGTAAACAATGCCGTATTGCATTTGTGTGACGTCAGCACAGGTAGGGCTCCTACAACAATAAAAATTCGTTGATTTCAGCTGATCTATATCAACTAGTGTTTTTATTGGTGTAGGAGCCCTACTTGTGCTGACGTCACACGAATGCACTACGGCTTTGTTTACGGAGGCAGTGCATCATCCTCCCATGAAAACGAATAAAGAGCCTATCTATGCCTCTATGCCTCAATGCATAACCAGTCATAATTCTCTCCAACAGCCAATATTCTCAAAAATGGCTTGCTTTACAGTAGAGCACATCAATTAAAAGTAATATTGAAAAAGTAGTAAAAAATAATATAAGGTATAATGTAAGGTACTTGTAATGAGACTACAAAATATAGAATACCCGAATTCTTCACATTTCTCGGTAGTTGTGGATGTAGGCTGTAGTTCATTAAGGCTGTTCAACAGGCTAAAAAAACTTTTTACTGCTGATATTTTGCAAAGTATTTCAATTTGCAACTAACAACTATCAAGCTATCAAAATAAAAAAAAGTTTTCCCAGGAAAATTTTTCCCCCGATTATTACTTATTGAGTTATGAGAGCCTGAAGTTTAATTTTTTGAGACAGATAATTTTTAAATCGGTAACTGGGATGAATTCAATAAATTTTGAGTATAAATTCTTCATGGTATTGTTGATTGAATAAGAAATAAATCCTGAAAATATTAGTTTTAAAAATGGAATAACTTTCTTCCTTAATGTGAATTGGTACAAAAGAAAATAGTATATTTTCTGACTTTCAACAAAGATGAATCCTCCCTTTCTCATTGAGATTCATCTTCCCCAACAATTTATACACTGCCTAATATTTTATACCTCACTTGGCTCCCGGTATTGGTATCTAAATATGAGGTTACACACGTAAGATGAACCTTACATTTTCGTCATTTCCAAGTACGTGATCTTTATCAATTTTCTCATATATCGCAAGTGTTCCTTGATGCAGGAACAAGGATAATTGTTTTATTCCTATTGTTTTAGTTAGGCCATATATGCAATAATCGTCACCGTTCACCGCACTGACCACAACTAATAAAAAAAATCAGTTGAAGGAGGATAATAACTAGTTAAATAGATATTGGAGAACAGGTGACGTCGAAAGCGAGTGCAGCTCTCTGCCTCCCTTCCAATATAAGATTGGTGTTGTTGTGGCGACACTGTTGAGTTTACGAACATCGCGAGACGCGTCTCTGTGACTCTGTGACTCTGTGATTGTGAACGGCCAGTGGCAGTGGCGCGGTGACCGTAGTAGCGTTCAGTGGTTGTATGTGCGCTCGCTCAACCTCAACACACTCTCATCTTCCCTCAGTTTCAAACCGCTCTTCTTCAAACCGGGTTATATAAGTTCGTGTTGCCGTTCAATCAAAAAACTGAACAAACAGGTAAGTCCTCTACTTGAAGCATTCTCATTATTTTGAAGGATCACATCTAATCAAATCATCTACGATGTAACTTACACTTATTGTTTATTACTCTCAAGTTTGGGGTATAACTAGTGATTTTCTCATCTAAAAAGGAAACAATAATTGTTTACAGCATTCAATATTAGGATTTTCATTCACAATAATTATACAATAATTGTGTTGCAATAAAGACAATGGATTATAGAAGAATTTCGAAAACTGTACTGTTAAAAGTCTATGCAATTTCTTGTATTGTATGAAGCATAAACGCTTAGTCGTATATAGTATTCTTCTTTGATATGTAAGTTTGAGTTACAGTTTACGAGTTTTATAATAATAATATTGAGGTACAGTCAATTAGGATAAATATATTATATATTATTTACAAAGAATCGAGTATTTTCAATAATATAATAACTTATTAATCACATAAAAAACGTTGCTTATAGCATATAAATCTCATTTCTTGAAAAAATATCAATCTATAATTTAGGCTATATGAATTTGTCAAAAGCCCATTGTTTTAAGGTTGTAAGGATGTATCATTCCACAAATTCTATGAGGAAGAAAATGAAGAGTTGATTGATTTTAGTTGATGTGGAAATGGAATTATTAATATGAGTTACTTATATGAAAATGAAAAACGGACAAAAATGAGTTGCGAAATGAGTAAACTAGTCTATCTACATAACATCCAGTATATTTTGAAACATATATGCTATCCTTTTTTGAACATCTATTCCTTGAAAAATTAGAATTATTATTCCTTGATTATTTCAAGAATAAGAAAACCGAGTCAGGTTTAAATTTAGCTTGACTCAAATTGTTGTTATTAAAGTTATAATCTAGTACCGATTGCAAAATAGTGGTTAGTGTCTGGTGTCTGATACGTAATCTCAGACGAGGTCAATGAAACCTATCTTGTAAATGCATCTTAGCATCTAGTCTTTTTTAGTTGATTTCCAACGCCCAACTTGAACATTTTGTAACTACTACTTCCAACTACTTTCTAATGGTCTTAGAGTTTTCATAGTGGCAAAGCTGAAAATCTTGATTTATAAGTTTTTAAATGTGGGGAGAAGTAGAGGAGCTAACAGCATGAAATGTACCGTAGCTATATAACATGGAATCTAGCAGGCTAGATCAATGAACTTCATGATTTTTCGTCTTTTACCTCAGTTTTAAAATTTTCCTACTTTCTTCATGATATCTGTGGCTGATCAATTTTAATTGTAGCCTGATATTGATGAACCTTTATGTTAAGCAAAAACAGCCTTTATTAATCGCTATATTTAATTCTTATGGCAATCTCGGTTCCATTAATGATATTCACGGATAGCCCAATTCTATTCAGAGAACTGAATTGCTTTTGCTTCGGATCATCTCGACAATAAATTTCGATTATCTTTAGCAATTACCTATTGCACCTGTGAACATCGTTTCAGTTTAAGGTAAATCATTTCTTAACCATTGACGTAATAATTATAATATTGTCATAATCTATAAATGTTCAAGGATTTCTTTATGAAATTATTGAGGATTTTATTTGTATATTTTATAAAGTATCATGCTTCCTACTTTAACAAAATTATGAGGTACTTGAAGTTCTAGGTGAAAATAGAAGAGATTTCGTTCTAAGGAGACTACGAACTTTTGACTGGCTTCTTGGGCGTGCGCTACGATCACGCTTATTCTTTGTTTGTAAATAACATGTGTTATTTGGTTGAACAACAATAATCGTGTTAGTTCTGTTAAACGGGGCGAAAGCTCGAATTTCGTTCTACCATTCTCTCTCTTTGTCACTAGACTGTATTCTTTCTCACATCGTCATCGATAGTTCTGATCAGAATATCAGAAGAGTTATAAGATGTTTGATAGTTGGAGGATTTTGAACAAAGCTTATGATTTTGATAATGGTTCAGTGGGTGTTTAGTCAAGTAAAGAAACCTCATCAGGGACATCACTCTACCTAAAAGAAAATCTAGTATCTAGTAATAAAAAGTTGAAATGCTGGTTGGTTTCATGTTTATCTCAGATTTCAGTAGATTCAGGGATTCCTAGAGTTCTCAAGTTTTTTCTAGTTCAAGAGTGTTCTCTACCCTTTCCAACCCAGTCTTCTAAAAAACATTAAACATATCTTGTGTTTAGAATAGCGCTTTGAAGTACTGATGATTGCAAGCATGTCAAGATTTGACTACATCCTCTGATCATCATTGTTGAACACAATCAGGTTCGAGACAGTGGCAGCTGTTCAGAATTAGGTCAGTTATACTGTTGTACCTTGGTACGTCAGTTCTGGTTTGGATATCAACCGTATACCGTTAGATTATAGGTAGGTAGGATTACAGGCCAGGAGTCACGACGTTGACAATCACAGCACTATGTTGAACTTGCTCGGAAAGTAATCTGGTTCAAGGTTGGTTTTAAAACCTCTCTAAAAATGTCTAAAAATTATGTTTATTGAAGAACGAACCTGGAATATTTGATGAAGGTCGATAATGAAGTGCTTATTCCATTTCTACTGTTGCATCTTCATGAGAATTTTTTCTTTTGTATTATGACCTTGAATCTTGATTGTCTTGATAAAATTATCCAATTATCAGTTGAATAGGTAATAATAGCTATTCCGGGAAGTTTTTCTTACTCACTTGAGAAAAAGTAGTATCTTCAGTTCAGTTCTTGATTAATGGATGATATTGATTTATACTTGTATTTATTTTTCTATGGTTGATGAATATTTCCAACTCAGGCGGGAAAAAAGATGGAAAGTAAAAATCATCCCTGAGGAGGATTATGGTTAAATTATCTTCATTAAATTATTGTATAGTATGAGAGAATACTATACTATTGATTGCTTTGTTTTGTTGATTTCTTTCACCACTTGTTGGATTTCAAGCTATTTTGCATATTTATCTAGTCATGAACTATTGCACTACTTCCGATGACATTCATTCATTATTGTACAGATAATCTTTTAATCTCTAGTGGATTTTCTAAATAATATATTTTTATCTACTGTTACGTATATCTTATCAAATTGTCATTTGAATGTATTCCAGAATAAGGATCATCTTGATATTCAAAGTAATTTTTCAACACATCTCTGAATAAATAAACTCTCTCCTTTAAATTATTCAAATTTACTTAAAATACGTTGTGCACAATTTTAAAGGTTAGGAGCTCATTCACAAATTTGTCATTGCAAATTCATTGTCTTGCTTATTGATTGTCTTAAATTTTTCTTGAAGTTTCGCATTAAAAATGTCTAAGGAATTCATAAAAGCAAAGGATTTCATAAATTTCATAATATATTTCGATAGGCTTCATGAGTTTAGATTTCAATAGTTTAATAGATTTTCACAAAAGTCCATTGAACTGTGAATTGGAGTGTTCGAATAAATAATGCATGTAGTGGAGGATATGATTGTCATATTACTTTGAGAGCCAATTTCTCTTTGTATGGATCCACCTGTGCTGAATCACTTTGTTTTCTCTTTCAGTAGTTTGAAAACAAATCATTGTTTGTATAATTGTGGTTACCTTCAAATGAGAAATCGCTGTGTCAGAGAAATCAATCGATCTAGAAATTGCGTAATAAATTTAAATGCCAGTCACTTTCAGCGATTGCGACTCTTCAATTCTTTTATTCAGTTCAGTACAAATTTCAATCGTTATCTCAGACGATGAAAAGATGGATTTCCATCAACATCCTTTTCAGCGAATGATAAGAGAGGAATTGAATAAGGAAATTCCAACATCCTTTTTCAAGTAGGAATAGTTTCTTAGAAACTACCACTCCATTTTTTAAATGAGAAGTGAGGACTTCGAGATTCAAAAAGCTGTTGGTTCATCATCCAAGAAGCTTCGTTGCTCTGTATTTTGTTCATTTGAATTTTTAGAAGATAATAAATTTGATGAAAGGCCGAAGAACTAATTCATGAGACAGAAAGACATAAGTCAATAAAAATGTGAATCTTATAAGGTGGTGGAATAGATTTCCCCTTCACGTTATATAGACTACTATTCTTCGTAATACATCTTAGATCTTATAGCTCATAGTTTCAGCTTAAGTTGATAGTTTAAAGCTGCAGGCATGAGATACGGTATTTACACTTTTCCTAAATGAACACACCGGTTGTTTGAGAAACTAATTACAGATAACATGACAAGAAATTAACTCGACATGATTAGTGTCTCATATTTTAGCTGAAACAAAACATTGATAACGTACTGTTGGCCTATTTCCGATATTTGAAGCTTACGCCCGTAGAAACCAGAGAGTATAGGCTATACACTCTGGAAGAGACATTTCCATTCTCCTTAAAAAATAGAACTCTCCGTTTCAAATAATTAGGTTCAGAATCACTGTATAACTTGAAATTATACGAAGCATATTGATGCTTGGACTCAGCACATCACTCGTATATCTATAGTGGGGTTCACGTTATAATGGCAGTATTTGATTAAAATTGGTGTTCCTTGACTATCATTCGACAAATTACATTGCGCTATCTTTATTGTCAGATTGTTTTAACAATGTAGGAGTATTATTCATATTAACAAAATATATTTAATCTCAATAATGAAAAAGTATTATTAGTCTATATATTTTATTGACGATTAAAATATAATTGATTATTTTAAACAAGAATGAACATATATTACATCAGATATAGAAGCTATCCTCTATAGAAGGCAGTGGCAAGGCAGAGAATCGGCAATGCTGTTCTTCTATCTTTCTCCACTGCCATTATAACGTGGACCGCACTATAGTTAGGTACTTTTGATATGAAGAATGTTTTATTTTTGTACGTTTTAATCAAATTTACAACTTGATCCTTATTCTTAAGCGTCTCAAGGTGTTGTTTGTAATACGGCCAGTTTGTATTATGATAAGATTAGTAATTCATCGGAATTACAAAATAATTCATCTGAGAAACGAAATATTATAAAATCTATGACTATAATTTCCATGAATGTAATATTAATGTACCATCTTTTAAGTTTATTCTAATGAAGGAGGACAATATAAGAACTAACTAGTAGAACGCTGAATAACGGTGTTGATATTTACGTTATGTCGCCTCTGGCCGTACCAGTCGGACTAGAGTGCCTGATTAGATTATTGAATAATAATATTCTGCATACTAATGAACACAATTTTATCATTATCTGTTAACGGTAGTAACGGTCTAGGTTTTTCTAAATTTTTATTTCCAAAGTGTGAGATGCCTCCAGCTTCATAACCATAGAACCCAAGTTCAAGTTTAGATCCTGATTTGAATGTCACGTGAATGCATAAGAGCAAGGCACGCCACGGTTCATCTCGAGGCCAAGATGCCGGTACTCTTTTTTCAATTTCATGGCATTTATTCTCACATCCTCCGACGAATTTCTCATTCTTGATTACTCGTTGTTGTTCGTTGTGAATAAATTACTTCCTTGCTCGAGTAGACTATCTGATATCATCACTTTAAAATCCACTTAATGGTACTGTAGAGTTGAATCCAGTTTTCCTCTTAAAAATCCATTTTTCAGTATAAAGCTCTTATCAGTGACACTGTAGCCTTTTCTTTCCTCCTCACAGTAATGAATATATTCTCTTATTATGTTAATAATTCAATATTGAAGATTCTTCATATCTGAGCTAGTCATGTTAATGGTGGTTCTTAAATTTTAGACAGTTTCCTTCAATGAATTTCCTTCTCCTATTCAGTTCTCCAGAAGCAGAAGTCCTCAGTTCTATTTATACAGCTTTCATTGGATATTCGAATTAATCATTATCATGGATATTGAATTCTATATTTCCTGATTTTGAATTCATTTTTTCTCCGGTGAGACTCTGATATTTCTCACAATGCATTAGTCTTCTAATCCTCCGACTACACTTTCCACTCCAGCTATTGGTGTCTGAGTTTTGAGTCATTAGTGAGAATATATTATCGACAGTTAAGTACCTCATTAGGATTGTTTTTAAACAAGTTGTGGAGCAATACATTATTATCACGTACTACCAGTAGTACAATCAATTATTTCAATTATAGGGAAATGCAATGATAGTAGAAAAATGCAGACATTTTGGAATCTCTCTTGAAAAAATATTGCTCATTTTTCACGAACTCCAATTGTATTCATTTAGTTGTATTCAATATCTTTTGCCATTTCAGGATTCACCCATTAATAAAAGAGTTGATTTATTACTCTCATAAAAGATACAATGAATAATATACAGTATTATACCTATTGTGATCAAGATTGCACGTCGAATAGCTTATTTTTGATGTTTTTTCATTATTTTTTATGTTTAAGCTCATTAAGTGTTGCTGAATTGTTATCCATAGTTTGAGGCAGGCGGATTTATTGAATGAAGGCTTTGTCTTTGCTGTACGGTAAGCTCGCGTGTTCAAGATTTGACGTATTTTCAACCTTGAATCGTTCATGAATAGGATCTTCTTTCTCGATTGAAAAATACCTTCTATAAATATTCGTTATAAGCTTTAAACTTTCAATCCCAAAGTCAATAAGAACTTTCATTTTACTCATGTTACTTTCTTTCTCTGAATATCAGAACCATTGTCTCTAGCCTCTACCCTACCTCAAATAATTATCGAAATAATTCTGTCTAATCCAATTGGAATTCATCGAGCTATTCAGATTTTAGCTCCATATCCACCTTAGCAAAATCTTTTGACTTTTTTCAATAATTGGTCGTTATGATGTAATACATGTTACGCTTATAAATGAGAAATAAGCTTGTATATTGGAAACGTTATTTTATTTCGCATGCTCTGATACTTGTTTTATTACTTACTTATAAGGGGTAATTTCTTAACAGAGTTAAAAGCTATTAGTGAGTTTAATGCGTGGTTCTTAAAACTCCTTAATGATTGCTACTAATTTAGTTCTGTAAATATATCATATACTCTCACTATTAATGCAATTTATTTCCTAATTCACTTGCTCTTTTGAACTCAAGAATCAAAGAGCTTCACCTATAGACCAGTCTATGACATTACCACTCTCTCCTGCAATGAATAAACTACACGAAACACAAACCTTGGAATGCTCAACACACTAGTACCGGTATTCGTAGTCAATCCTACATGGATCTGATTACTGTAATCAATTTTCGAAGCTCAGGAAGATGAGCATGTTATTACTTCTCATTGGTTATATAACCATTTTCGTATATAATTAAATCCACCAATATAGACTTCAATCGTGATGAGATATGTGGGTATTTCCATGTTCACTTTGGAATGCAGTATTAAGTGGTATGCATCTGCTTAAGGCCGTCATATTTTTTGTTACCGTAGTATACATTCATCAAGATCTTGGATTAAGAGTTCTAATTTCAAGAGTTCTATATCGAGTTCTATTTTATTTTTTTAATTTCGAACATGTGATATATGAAATAAGACCACCTTGGAGCGCTGAAGAATAAAGGTCCTTTACACTTTTGAGCTCAGAAGCACGGTTGAAAAGATAAAAAATCTGAAACTTAGATTGGGACTTCGAAAAAAATTCTAATTCCAAAAATTGATAAATTTTGAACATGTGATGCATGAAATAATACCACTTTGAAGCGCTGAGAAGAATAAGACCAATTTGAACCTGATCCGATAAAGTATTGAAAACAATGGGTTGATTTAACATACAATTAAAATTATAATTTCTCTTCACTGTTTACATCTACTCTACTGTAAATTATTACTGTTCCAGTATCATTTTCTCAAAGATCATTGATTCTATAAGTATAATGCAGTTCGGTTGATGATAGCTCGGGCATATTTATTATTAGTGGAACGAACTTGAAACAAGTAATACATGGAACAATCAGTAATATTTCTGACTTGAAATCAAAATCTCCAGTGGGAGTTTGATCTTGGTTGGAAGGTCAAGTGGCCTTCCATCAATCAGATGTGCCCAGTGCTGGGAATCAGCTGTGAATCCTGGAGATTTGCCAAGGTCGGCGTTTGGCCTATCACACGCGGCCGCCCTAAGAGCAGAGGTGAAAGTCTTGGTGCGCGATCTCGCTTCCTTCTGTCCGTGTCCCTATTTCATAATGAGCCGGCCGTCATTTCAGTTGCGCCTATCGATTTCTCTCGATCAGAAGGCTGAAATAATAATAAACGATACAAGCGCATGATTTTCTGCGCCGCAGATGCGTGAAATCACGGACAATGTGACGTGTGCAGACAGCAGCCTATTATCTGACAGTCTGCATCTTCTCACGCTTGCACCCTGCGGTGGCCACCACATTCATGAATAGTCAAATCAAATTCGACCAACTGAACCAATTCATCGTTCGATAATTCTTAATCAGTTGATGTGGACGCCTATCATTACCAAGCAACTTTGCGATTACGTGATGTTACAGCAGACACAATTCGTTAATTTGATGGTTTTGTTTGTCACACCGTTGGGTTTCTAATAATAGCCAAGATCACTTGATTTTTGACCCAAATTTGTTTGCTGAGTTTGATGCATATATCAGTCCTAGGCTCTCGCTTGGAAATCGGCAGGGGGTCCGTTAAGTGAATTGAATTGGACCTTCTGATACCATCAAGAATAGTTCTGGTGGAACAGAGCTGTTCCAGGTCAACACGAATTCCTACAGAATGTTTGGAGTGATTTAAAAAAATCTACATTTAAATAACTAACTGCAATATAATTAACCATATGTAACATACATCTGTAACATACATGTATATGTAACATACATCTGTATCATACATCTGTACATATGTAACATCCCTATATGTAACATACTTTATACAGACAGGTATTAACAGTAACAGGCTAATTCTATTTCATACAGCTTCACAGGAGATCAAGAAAACTGGATAAACCAATATAAAGTTTTAAAGGAAACATTGTCACAAAAAATTCCTGGTTGATCTATTGATTGCAAGCTGATGAGTGAGGAAATTCCCTGAACCAAGATTGAGTGTGCCTTGACTCAGCCAATGAAAAGCCTCCATTGCAACTCACTTCAGAATTCCTGAAAATGTGGTCCTTGGAATTTCGTATGAAAGTTTCCACAATTTTACAAAAAGTAGAATAGGTCTCTCTATTCTGTTAGTTATTTTTAGAGCTGATACGCCTCATAGAATACTTTAGTATTCAGTTCTACTATTCAATTCATCTAACAATAAAATAGCATTGGAGAGGATCGTTTGGCGAGCAGATTGTCTATTAAAAATATATAATACAGTATAATAATTTTGTTCGTCTCCAATATGATGATTAATTTATCTTTTATAATATATGACGGTGGCGGCCCAATTCGCCATATCTAAGCTCAGCACAAGAACAAAATACAAATTATAAAAAAGATCATGCGCAGTTGGACACGCAGTATTGAGCACGAGTACGATTTGATTGTTTACGGCGGCTCGGTGGTAGTAGATTTCTTTCACAGAGATCTTCGTGTCTATAAAGCTGTCTATTGAAACCGGTGAAGCGTACAATCAATGGAAATTGTACACTAATTGATGGAAAATCTGTCTAGTCTTGCTGCTTTTCTTTTCGCGAACAAGCAACAACCGAACATAAACTCATTCAATATTTATAATGTTGTTTATTAATGAATTACTTTCAGTTTCATAGCGTATTCGTTGATGATGCTCTCTGGGCACGTCGCCTAAAATGTGGAGCTGGTTCTTCGTAGTTGACAAGAAGACATTAGAGTCTAAGTTCAGTTGTTGGACGATTTAAAGATGTTGATCGTCCTCAAATCTTTCAGTATTATACTATATCACAATTTGTTGGACGATTTTAAGATGTTGATCGTCCTCAAATTTTACATTATACTATATCACAATTTTTTCAGTGTACTTTCATCTTCATGGTTTTGAATTCAAACATTTAGTGTCAATCTTTAAAAATGTAGAGTATTATTATGAGCATGGCTCATTAACCCTTTACGAGCACTGGTGTTTCGCCAGAGACATTTTGTGTCGTTTACAATTTACTACTATTAGCTCCTCTCTCCTATCTGGCTGAATAATTTTAGAATAGTTATGAAGCATGAGAGGGTACCATAATACAGGGTCAAATATCCGGTTATAATTTACTATCAATTTTTAATAGCTTTGTTTGTGATTTTAAAACGTTTGAAAAATTCATTTTCGTTTGAATGTATTGCAAGTTTTAATGGGATATTTCAAATTATGTTAGTTCCTGATTTCCATGAAATTGGTAGCATTACACTGACCATCTTACTACAATGAGATAAAGAAAATCCATTTATGTACAAAGAAACAATAACGATTTGTGCGTCTTAGTGCCGGTTGCACAAAAGCCGGTTAAATTTCAATCCTGATTAATTCCACGAGAACCAATTAGAGAAGACGTCTTATCGAAAAGGCCTTCTCTGAATGATGGCTCTCGTGAAATAAATCACGGTTGAAATGTAACCGGCTTTTGTGCAACCGGGCCTTAGCTTTAAGAATTTATCTTCTTCTTTTTTTCGCTACATTATAATTTAGTAGCCTCACCATCGTAGCTTGCCACTTGCAACTTTCCAATCTCCCATAGTTCTTATACGTCCCACTATACGTTTTTTTATATGGTCCTTTTATGTATCAGACATCAGAGTGATTCACAGGATAAGAATAATAATTATTCGTTTAGATGATAAATCAATACCATACACTAACAGAGTAACAAGAAAGTTGTTTGAGTTGAGAGTAGTAAAGTATATGGTATATAACGCGTTCTAGCATAGAACAACCAAGAATCTATGGCTATTCTCTGATTCTAGTCAGGAGAAAACTTTTTTTTGGAACGGAGATATTTGTATTCATTTTACTAGGGTTTACCCTTGATTTCAGTTTTTATTTACTGATAGCAAATTGCTGTCAAATTTAAATTGAGCCATACTGAAGCTGAGTAGTGATACAGCATCTAGTTAATGCAAATACTATTTTAGTCAATAGAGAACGTAGATTACATGGAAATTCTGACTATTCTTTCCTATCCTAATTCTATTCTTTTGATGTTCAAGTGAGTGGCCTCGGAATCCTCACGATAGAGGCAGTTAGGAAAGAAACGTTACTTGAACACGTTCATTAATCGAAAGTACGCAGATCACCTGAGTACTTCTGAAATCTTCATGATTTAAGAAAAGCGAACTGTAGAACTGTACATAGAAAATCTAGTTTTCAAGTACAATTTTCCGTTTCTAATTACTAAGGAAAGGTCATTTCACTTTCTTAGTTAAAAGAGTGTGAAATTTGGAATTTAACGGTAGGTAGAAGATGTTGAACCATAATTATTTCTTTTATCACAAACTTGAAAGCCTATTATAGAGATCCTTCAGCCTTTCATAGAGTTCCTTCGATTACATTTTTAGCCTAGAACAATCGAACTGTGAGGATATAAATATTCTAAGGATTTTTGGAGGTCGTTCGTCATAATAACTCAGTTGAACAACGGTGCGGTGAATAGTGAATGATGGATGGCCAAATAATGAAACCGAGAGGAACAACAACGACAGGAAGCTGAAGCTGGAATAGAGTAAAAGATTCATGTCAAGAAGACATGCTTTAATTGACGCCGTAACAAATTTATAGAGTAATCCTTGAGTTTAACTACTAAAGGAAACAATCAAAACCAGTCATTGTGAGTCCTAATGCTTACAAAAGTATGTGAATGTGGAAGTGGAAGAATTGATAATAATTCAAACTTTTTGCAGTTGCTTTCTGAAATTTACTGCAAGTTTTATTACTTACCGTCATAAAAACAATTATTACGTTGGTAGAAAGGCGAAAATTTCACGGAAGAACCTCCCTGTGTTTGTAGTTCTAGAGCACTGTTAGTAATATTGAATTCAGTGTTTATTGCACAATGAGTCCTTGTTTCCATTCCTTTGGTTTTATTGCTTGTTCCTCGTATTTTAATTTCCAGTTGGTAATCGATTTCAAGATGTGATTGCTAGGAAATTGCTAAAAGCTAGAATAAACTGAGATTTGACAATGGCTTTTGAAATACAAAATTTTATAAATGAGGCGTTCGAACGTATTGCAAAGCTCTCTACCTGAACAAAATCTCGATTTCTGTGCAAAAATAAAATGCTTCACAAAGCTTCTTAGCTCTTATTGACTAGTTGAAATTTTTTTTGTTCTGTTATCTGAGAAGAAAGAATCTATGGAGGTATTAATGAAGGAGGTGAATGGAGGCAGAGGACAAACCGAGAAATAAATTATATTCTCCATGGTAAAGACATTGTACGACATATAAAATCCCAGAGGCTACAATGGATCGGTCTCCTAGAAAGAATGGCTGAACAGAGAATGCCCCAAAAATGTATAAGGGTAGATTAGAGGGAAAAAGGCAAAGAGGCAGGCCGCAAGGCATCGTTGGCTGGATGAAATGGAGGCAGATATTATATTGATGAGGGTCACAGGTTGGAAGCAAAAGGCAGGCGACTGTTTGGTATGGAGGCGAATAGTTGAATAGGCTAAAGCTCACGCTGAACTGTAGTAATGTTGAAAAAGAAGAAGTTATTTGAGAAGTTGTCGTTTCTGAGGATTGGTAGTCTCGAAACATCGGTGTTACATTATTTTCTGGACAGAAATAACCAAAATATGAATTTTCAATCACGTAACTTTACTGAGCAGTGCTAATTGATTTCACCTTGAGATAGTACCCTGATTCAAAATGGCAATTTCATTAGTGGCCGACTAATGTTATTATTATTATTCCGATGACTGTGCTGGCCACCTATTATTGCAACTTGTCCCTCTGTTTTGATTACAGTGGCGAAAAGCCTGTGCGGAAATTGAACAGTCTGATTGTCATGGAAAGTTGAATACCTGTAATTTGCTATTGTACATTCCTAGTAATAATACATACGTTTACAAAGGTTACATAGAATGCTACAATTCTAACAGTACTGATGTATTTCAGAATAGAAAACACTCGGTCTATACATATAAAGTAGTTATAGTCGTTATAGTTGTATCAGTCGTATATTTCGCGTATTACAGCCAAGTGAAGAAACACAGCTTATATGAAATTAATTTTGTAAAACAATATAGATTTTTGTAAATATGTGTTCATGTTTTCAGTTTTAAAGTGGAAAAAGATCTTTTTTACTTTTTTCAAATGTTGTATAACAATAGGCCTATACAATTTTGTTACTAACTTTCTGTCTTCTGAAGATATCAGAGGCGACATTTAGAAACCTTGAAACCTAAGTCTCTAACTCTCTATTGCAGCGTTGGGACTCCAAAGAAAATTCAGAATTGATGTTGATTCCAATTAAGTGAAATATTATTATTATTAATAGGTTTAACATAGGTTTATGCGGTTGAATGTTTGGAGAGAGGGGTATAAGATGAGAGAAATAAAACTATAGATTCGTATTTTTCTCTATTCACTAAATCGATACCCTATACTCTAACATTTCTATTTAACATGATTGACCATGTGCTCATAATTCTGTATATACAGGTATTGAGTTATGTCTATTGCAGATGAATTCTCAGATGAGGTTTTCAATCTCTCCAAATAATATTAAAGTGAAGTGGTAAAAACTCCCATTCATCTACAGATCTGTAAATCTATAGAATCAGAAACGTTGAACATTTTTCCGGAATGTAAGGATCGAGAGATTATGTTCAGAAATGAAGTAATGATATTAAAATATGATCCAAAAATTGACGATTTCCAGGAGCTTTGTTGGAACTCCCCATATTGTTTTGGTTAACGTTACCATCGAATCTATAAGACTTTTCTTCCAATTCTTCATGGAAGTGAGGTGGATTTAGTGGGTCGTGAAAATAAAAAAGAACATACGAAGGTGGGTTGCCTAACACAAAAGGTTGGAAAACTTCAGCTCGGTCTGTTGCGTTCTATCTCCTTAGGAGATAACCTATGAGATTTAATGTGACAGGACACCACTTTTCACTTTTCGAGGACGAGGAGTTCAGAACTCGAAGAATCGAATAACAAGTTTTGGCAAGAGTCTGCTTTGAGTCCATTACGTAAGAGAGATACATTAATAAGGAAAACCCAAAGGATGCTTTCCATGTTTTATCATGTTGTTTGCCGGAAAGGTCGACTCCTATTAGGAAAACGAGAAAATTAGGTAAATAGAAGAGTAGAAGAGAAAAAGTTCGTGGAAGGTGCAGATGATGCATAATCAAGGATTAGTTTGGGGATGAGCCAATGAGGATAGGGTTTCATGTTTGTCATGTCTTCTTGGAACCTGGAACAGGTCTGCTACACTTCACCGGTTGGAACAAGAATCTTGTCTTCCGATCCCTGAAATGAAGTAAAAAAAGAGAGACTTGGTGTGCTCAAAGTTATATAAATTGGTGCTCTCTGAAATAGCTTTGAAATTCATTTGAATTAATGATCAAGTATCTTATAAAAAATTTCCTAATATAGTAGGTAGTTTACGAATTTTGTCTCACTTGTTCATTAATTCAAATGAATTTCAAAAGCTATTTCAGAGAGCATCGATTTATAAAACTTTGAGCCCCAAGTCTCTCTTTTTATGTTATGAACCGTAAAACTTTATAAAACCGATTTATAAAACTTTGAACACCAAGTCTCTCTTTTTGTGTTATGAACAGTGAATATTGATTGACTACTGATGACCTATGAAATCACTACAAAACAATGAAATTTATGTGAATTAGTTTAAAAATAATTTTAGAATAATCTATTAACGATGAGTGAGAAAACTAATATAGGCGTTAAAATCGTGATACGGATCAATCAACAATGGCGCCTTTTCATTGGTAATAGTGTTTCTCATTAACATGGTTTAACCATAGATGAGTGATAAGTAAGAGACTATAAGAGACTATATTATTCTTGTCTCTGGTTTAACTTAGTATAGGCAACTTTCCATATTTTCAACGTAGGCCTATTCATCAGCCCAGGAAAATAAACAGAAAGATGGATCGCTCAGTTTCATTTCAAATCCAGCATGGAGAGCATTCCGAACTGAAAGGCTAAATTTATTTTATTTATTTACAATGCAAATGGAACTAATGTAGTAACATTGAAAGATGAAATAATAAGGTAGTCCTTGTGCTATTTTTCTTCCAAATTTATAAGTGACAAAGTCCAAGGTTAGAATTTCACGTGTAAAAGTTTTACAAAATTTTAGTCCAAAATAAACATTAAAACTAGGTATAAATTTTGAAAACAGAAAAGTATTTTTTATAAATATTGTGCAAACAGAAAGCAATCGAAGTGAAACTTGAATCTTGTCATCCCTTTTTCTCGATCCATCGAAGATCAATTTCGAAAGTGTCTTACCGACTTCCTGTTCACGGAATTTCAAGTTTTTGTCTATTCAGTGCAATCGAATTAATCAAATAGAGTTTGAGATGAGTCAATTGATTCATTATATCTCAACCATATTTTTTCTATTTATATATACCGACCTAAAAAAATATATATTGAACTCCCACTTAGGTTACAAAATGTTTAATATAGACTAGAACAGGTCCCAGTAGCATCGTTCTTGGTTGTTATGGTTGTTGAATTTTTATATTGGGATAGTAAATGTTAATGAATCTTGGAAAAAAATATACAAACTATGAAAATGTTATCAATGAAGGTTCTTGAAATCAAATTTTATATAGGCTCAGAAGTGTAATAGAGCATGCCCTCATCATGATTATCATGCTAATCATCTTTCAGCATTTGAGTATACTATATTGAGTGAAAGATTCAACTTTTTTTAGAAATACTCAGAACCAATGCTTTTCCAACAGCATGGAGTTTGAAAAGCATATTCTAGTTTTCAAGAATAAATTGAAATTTTGGTTGAAGTTGAATTAGGCTATTTTATGATTTTACAGTTATGATTGTCTACATATCTATTTGGCACTGATCTTGCTATCTCTGATTTTTTTTCAATGATTCACTAAGTTTGGAAACTGACACTTGTGCTTTGTTAAGTAATCATCGCCCTTGTGAACCCCTCATTCGCCAGCGATTGCCAAATTTATTGCTTCGTCAACCTTCTGATTGTAGTAAGCTATTATATTACCATAACAAGCCGCAAACTAAATGATGACAAATATACGACTAAAATCATCCCACTCAATCAACATTCATAAACTGTGTTATCATAGTCGACCTGTGTCAGTTCTCACAGAGCTGGCAACAACCCACAACTGCCTTGTTCTTGTACTTGTTACCTTTTACCTTGAAACACAAGGAGTAATGGGAAAAGCAGAACAATAGGCTACACGACAAGACCCTGTAATAATCCACAACTTTGTTTTACTATTTATAAATAATCATCAGACAGAGATGATGTTCGCTGAAGTCTGACATCACTGGCTGGAGTCTGAGGACAAAGCAATTCTTCTAGAAGGAGAGACTCTCAACTTGATAAATATTTAATCATCACTACACGGCAGAGACTTGAGTTCACACACTCAGTTTCAGTTAAGACAATGCATCAGCCCACTACTGAGAGTTTTCTAACTATGACATGACGTTTCATTTTGAACTCAACCTGGACCTACCTATTCATTAATTTATCAATATTGTATCCTTATTATTATGATCTAAGATTCTATTTTTGGCGATAATAGATTCAATGATTATTGGAGCATAGCAATTCTGATTTCTTATTTAGAATAAGTATCATTCCAATTATCATAAATCTCATTCTTAATTATCAATTTATTGAAATCAAATTTCAATTATGAGTATCATAAACAATCACTGTAGATACAATTACAGATGGAATTAAATGCATTCCATTGGATGGAAGAGAATGCATTTATTCAAATGCAAATTAATATATAATTATTATTTAACGAAAATCCTAAATAAATGCTGTAAATCACCCCGAAGACCTATGCTACTGCAGACATTGACAACAGGGTTAACAGCTAGATGGAAATTCGATTTGGTTCTCATCGATTTATTATTAAATAAATACATCGATTAAATAAATACAGCATTTATTTAGGATTTTCGTTAATAAATAATAATTGTAGATACAATTACTGTATTTTAAATTTTCTTCCTTGATTTGATCTACTGACATTTACTTTCAGATGAACCAGACTCCGGCAGTACCGGTATGGTTTTTGAATTAAGGAATTTATTACTTAGTAGAATAACTTAGAAGAAGTAGTAATAATTACTTAGTAGAAGAAGATAGAATATTAGCCAAAGCTATCTGTTGAGAAGTAAAATAGTCGATTTAATCGGTACATGATGCAACACATTATCATTATTAGTTGATTTTAAATTGAAGTTGTATATTTTTGAATGCCTTATATCAATCCACATATTCTAGTGTTTTGATTTTCTTCCATACCGTGTCAAAACTTGAGCTTAGATTAAAATTTAGCTTAAAACTTCTTTCACCTAGTTCAGTAGCTTGACTTTTGCTTCAGTTCCACCAGCAGTTGATTTACTCAAAATTTTCACGCAGATATACTCTCTCCGTTACTACTCAGAGGCTATTCACTTTCTCTCTCATGGATTCTCGGTTGCTAGTGCCATGGATAATAACATTTCTTCAAACGGCCACTTAAATGCAAAAATCAATGTGTTCGCGATGGCATATAGTAATAATTGTAATGTATTACTACTAGTAATAATTGTTATGTCGTCTTTTATCGAAAACAAAATTATAATTGGTTAATCTAATAATAATATTATTAATAAATTTAAAAAAACGTTTTACAAAACATTCAACATTTTCTTTGATTATCTATGCTTGAAATTTGAACGGGTTCCAACCAACTTTTCCTTTTCCCGAATTTAGTCCAGCTTTGATAATATGTAATCGAAAGTGGGCCTTGCCCATCGGGTCAATCATGTCCATCGATGGTTTTTGATATTGTAGATAGTTCCTTATCAAATTAATTTATCGCGATATGAATTTACTACAGGATTCTACGATAATACCACTACATTTTACAGTTGGTAGGCTACTTACTGTAAATAGTATTTCAATGAATACGTGCCAGTTGAAAATAGCGTGTGATTTCTATATGTTTTCTCATTTCCGATATAACTTACATAACTGATTTTTATAAACTCATAACCTCTGCATAATGTAACCAGCTAAAATATTTCATTCCAATGTGAAAACATATCTGTATGAGGATAATCTGTTTTCCTTCTTTTGTAGATAAAATAAATTTATATACAATAGAATCTACTAAGAAACTCGAATGCTTATTATCAGAGTTTCGAGACGGTTTGGTAGCTGACGTTCCAATCTCCGTTCCGAAATGAAGACACATTAGTAGGATGATTACTTGCTGCTTAATCAAGACGAATTACATCCTTCCTCAACTGACAAACATTATAGAACAAACTCCATTCCAAATACGATCTAGTAAGTCCGCGTAGGTACGGTACAATCAGAAAGAGTTAGAATGCGAAAAAGAGAGATTAGAGTTCTTTATTCTTTTAAGTTACTATTACTATATATTCTGGCTTATAAACTAAAACTAATATTAACTTATAATCAATGACAGTGTGTCCAATATGGATAATTCAACGAATTTTACGAAAAATGAAATAATCAGAATGAAGATTGTATTCAATTTGAATATAGATGATATTATAGAGAGAAGGATTGAGAAGAAATAAATATCTATGAAAAGAATCATAGATAGAGAGAACACTATGAGAGATTCAGGGGTAGTAAGTGCTATATAGATATAGTTAGTAATTGATTACATTAGATTGATTTATTCAAGCAGATTATTGATAGTGAGAGGGTGATGCTGTTAAAAGATGCCTACTTCGTTGAGAAAATATTCTCATGCAATCAGCATACAATCAAGATAAATCAGCATTTATTGGTATTCAATCTAACAATCCAGGTTCATAACACGAGGTGTATCTGTACTTTGTACATCATTCTGAAACAAGACGAAATCGGAATGAATAATTATATTATAATAGAGCTACTTGATGGTATTGAAGAAGATACGAATATACTGCAGTGTATTTTCTAATGGAATGAAGAAGAAACTCATGTATATTAGTAGTATCACTAATAAATTATTGTTCAAGCCGTCTTGAAAAATATCTGAACACATTTATCCCTTTAGTCCTTTAGTTAAAGAGAAAATCTTAGTTTTATCTTTTATTGATTGACATCTCCCATTTTTTCATTTCGTGGAACTGATCTCTCACAACGTTGAGGAATCGTCCTATCAAAGACCTAAAGTGAGATATCTTCTCACAATAATAATGATTGAGTTACCGTAACGTGAGAAGATGGGATTCTTCACTGGATAACCTTGATTATTGAACAATGTCTGATTTTTTTCTCTTAATGCGGATTAAGACACCATCAGGCAACAGAGATTGAATAAGTCACTCCTCTATCTCCAAGAACTGAATAGGAATAGGCTATTGGCTAATAGCATCTCTTGATAATATCAAGATCATAATCGTATATCAGTCTACTTTTAGCTCTATTGTAAGATCTAAGATAACCGAAATAACAATATTATAAGATTGTTCTTCGTCTGTCTTAAGAGTCGCCTTACAAGATCAAGATAGTGGGGTAGTTGAGTTGAGAAAACTTGTTTCATTTTTTAGAGAAATTATAAACATTTGAACAAGAAAGCTAAAATATTTTCAAAAATATGTTTAATCAGATGCTGTTCCAATCTGTGAAATCATATCAGACCATTAACATTAATTTGGAATCTTCAGTTTACCTTGAAATTGAGAGTCCTGAACAAAGTTGAACAAGTTGCGTGTTAAACCTTGAATTGTAAAAAGACCACCTCAGCTAATACTTGGTGGTATCATCTGCTTATTCTCTTCCTCTATATTCTTGATAGTCAAGATACAGTAGAAAAAACTCTTTTCGTTTTGGTTCCAATGTTATCGAACATTCTATTCAGTGAATATTTAACAATCTTCCATGAATGTGTTCGGGACGCACATCACAGCGAAAAAAATTGTCGCTGCCGTGTTGGCTTAGCATGGTATAATTTCCATTTCAATTTAGTTACTAGTTTTAGTTTCACATCATTACTACTTGTTCTTCCTAACGTATATATTGCAGAAAGTATACATTATGTTCAAAACCGATATTGTATAATATAATAGAAATTCATTAAGAAGTCTTTTGGACCTCCTGATACAAGCAGAGATATTTTTCTAGAGACAAAGATGAAATTCGTTCTTTTCAATTTTTATTCTGAACGATTCCTACAAAAAAGGAAGAATGGTGGAAGTTTTGGATGGTTGCCAAAAGATGGATGATAATTAATTATTGATACTCCTTCTGAAGAAAATAAGAATGTTGATATAGGAACCGCATCACCAGTTGGCCCCTGGTTTTCATTGTTTCAAATACCATCTAAGGCCAACTCGACGTTCAGATCTCAGTACGACATGCAAAGATTTCAAATTTCCCATTTCAACTTCTTTAATTTATTGTTTCTATTACAATTTTGGAACCGACCTGCCATGAATATCGTTGCTAGTTATGTGATTGAATGATCAAGTACATTTGATATTAATTTTTTAGATGAAACCCAACTTTTCGTAAACTTGAAATAATCGTATCTCACGGAGCGAACAACTATTGCTATAGTTAGGTACTGTATTATCATGAAATCAATAAATATGATTTATGGTACCATAAGATAATATTGGTATCGTAGGACTAACTATGAATCTAATGGGAAATTGATTCTAGTTTGTTTCAATTAGTGTTCAATTAGAAATCGCATTCGCATCAATTTGAAAAATTAAAATACAGTAGATTTTCTAGAGAAAGACTTTGAATGTACAGTAGGAGAGACTTCTTGGAGCGGTATTGCTATTTTGAACTCTCATCAATACAAACATGAATGAAAATGAGTGTGAAATGAACTTTTCAAAGAGGTGAAATGTTCCACACTTAGTGCCGGTATTTTTCGAAAAAACCTTCTCTGATTGGTTCTCCTGAAATTAAGCACTATTGAAAAGACCGAGTGCTGTGCAATCGGGCCTAAATTTTTCAAGGTTGAAAACTTAAAATTAAACAGCCTAACTTGAAATTTAAATTTAATTAGATTAATAATATAGAGGGAACTCAGATAATCAATAAATTGCATATTAATTTTGAGAATCGACACAAAATATTTTATGATTTTATTTTATCTGTTACGCTAATGATTGATATACGAGATATTAATAATAATATTTTCATATAAGAGATATAATCGTATTATTTAATGGAAATATTCCATAACCAGTGAGTATAGAATGTAATCTATACGGTACTAACTGATTAAAACTTTGTAAAATAGTAGAAAAAATGAATGTATTTCTGGGCTGGAAACCAATTATGAGTACGGTATCGTACAAGTGATATGGGTCCTGAGGGAAATGAAAAAAATTCCAAAATACTTAGGTAGGCCTACATTGTACATCCCCAAATACTTGCTTGCGATGAGATAGCAATCAGGCTAAAAGTATTCCTACATTCAATATATGAAAATATAATCTCAAGTACCATAACATTGCTTATTACTAATTCTATCACTTTTGTAATTGGCTGACATTCTTTTTCCTGTTTTCAGATTCTTTTATTATTGTTGGTCTGCATCAAATTCCTCTCGACCGGAATCAATTCAATCTGCATGGTTCTAAAAATCAAATAAGCAGTCTTTATAAAGTTAGAGCTGCTGCTTCATTTTAGCAGCAGAAAATGTCGAACACGACTATCATCAAGTAAGTACGCTTCTTTCATAAATGTGAGATTGTAACGTTTTATAAATGTGAGATTTATTATGTAAAATCAATTGATTACAAACAAAAGGGAATCCTCTTTCAGCATAGTAGAAACTTCAACGATTCTTTATAGATGTAGGCTATGGGTTTATTATATGAGACGTGAGAGTATATAATAAGGGTGGGGTGGGTGGAGGTGGACATAAACAGTAGGCTATAATAGTCTGCAAGCAATCAACACAGAGTGTTAAAAACATGGTTAACATGCTATAGTTCTCAATCAATATAGGGCCTATTGTGTGCTGAAAAGCGAGTTCTAGTAGCCTCCATGAAGATTGCATTTCATTCTTGGATCAGTGTTGGTTTTTGAGTGTTGGCAGCACTTACAGATAAGATTCGAACAGCCATTATTGATTAAGAAAGGGAATCCGGTTGATCATTTGCAGGATAGCAGTTCTGTGCTGATATAACATACAAGGTGATAGTGATCTGTAGGCAGACTCTGTACTTGAAAATCCATGTGTATGTCATGGTACGGCCGCTGCTTGTTATTTTTCCAAATAATTAAACCGATCTCTTGCGTGACTTGGCTCCGTTTTCTGGTTATAAACGTTTTAATGTTAGTGATTCATCTTCCAGTTAACCGGTCTGCTTGATTTTATTCAGCTCTTCTCAATAATAATAATAATAATATCTTCTCTCTTATCTTCACAATGAAGATTAGTGGAAGAGCTGAAGAAACCTTCCAATTACGCTTCAGTTGAATGTTGGGATTTGTATTTAAAACTGAAGGTCGTTTAGAAACTTGTGTTGAATAGGATAAAACTGTCAATGAGCTTTGCAAATGATTCAGTGAAAATATTCTCTAGAAACTTATTTTATTTTATCTACTTTCACGTATCTCCATTGTGTTTAAAGTTTGAATTTTCGGGGAAAACAGACAACGGTTTTTATCAAAATAATATGAAGTTTGCTGATAAGATGGATTTGGCTAAATCTCCGTTTACCAATTGCATAGAATAACGGACGGTCGGAAGAAGTCGCTTCCAATGTAGGTGATATGGTGTTGAACATCCTGGTTTATTTCCATAGCTGGACAATACAGATTTTGGTTGAGTCATGCCCACATGAACTCCAGGCTGGTGCGTGAGTAATGAGATGGATGATGATTGATGAGTGAACCTACTACAACTTGAGGTGGGTTTCGTACCATCGGAAAGCGATTTTTCAACTCAAATGATTTCGAGTGGTTTAACTCAGCTCTTCGAGTGGTCACCCTTACAACAGTAGCAGTAGGTGCATAATTCCTATAGAGATAGCTTATCACAGCAACCACCAAATCAATAGCTCCCTCAAATCAATTACAGATACTATTTATCAATATAATAACTACGAAAAAAGATACTGAATAATAATATTTATCCAACATGGTTCTGTACAATAAAATTTTTTAATAATGCACGATTCGTTGAACGATTGAATATCATCATCGCAACATATTGATTTTAATTTGATAGATCAAGTAGGCTAGTATTAACAAGTTAATTAGAGTACAAATTATCAATATTATTTATGTATTCTTATTAACTTTAGTATTAAGGTAAACATAACAGATAGGATCTCCTATATATACCTGTATCTATATATAGGAAGTTCTGAATACTTACAACAGAAAAATGAGAATTTTTTCCCAAAAATACGTTAAATAAAACGGGCTTTGACTTTGTAGAAAGTAGAATTGACTAATTGAAGATTTTACACTCAGCACTATAACGGCTTCAACAATCGTAGGTAGAATAATGAAATAAAACATGACATTAAAGAGATTAATCAGCACGGATTTTTCAATCAATCGTTGAAAATTTATAAGGCTAAAAAGATTAAAAAATCGGTAACGGCGAAGGGTTTTTCTTGAAAATGTGTCACCTTCCAGAGCTCATACCTGGAAAACTAGGGAGAGATATGGGAAAATGTTACGGATGAAACTTGTAGGCTAATTTGCCAGCTTCAATTTTGTATTCGAGAAAAAATTCCGAAAGACGCGTATTGTTCGAGATATATGCAAAAAACCAAAATATAGTACTATTAAACCACCCCACCCCCTTAGCACAGGGGGTAGGAGTGAAGACTTTTGATATATTTACTCCCTTACCATCCTAAAAAGAGCTGTAGGGTAAAAAATTGTGTCCCAAACTTTTCCCTCTATACTTTTTTTTGAGTATTCGTTGCCTGGACTATTGGAAAAGTTGAATTTTCCCTATGAACAGATGTTTTACAGCTCTTATCATCCAAGCAAGTTTTATTTTCAAGTCAACTGGAATCAGGTAAATATTCAAATTGGATGTGCACAAGTATTTTTATTTTTAGACAGATTTCAGACTTTGAGAAATACCAGAGTCAAGTTTTTTGTGATCAATTTCTTTGCCAATATCTTCTTGGAGAAATTCTCTAGAAAACTTTCCTAGACGAGTATAACTGCTTATTTATTCTGACTTGTGAGTAGCCTACATGAATTATAATAAGCTATTTTAATTAATAGTTTGTAAATTAAGTTTTCTTTCAAAACTTTAACCCAAAAATGAATATTACTAGAGTGTTAGAATGTTTTTTGACTCATTTAATTAATGAAAGATATTATTATAACCCATTCGAACATGATAAAACTATTGTCTAACCAAACTTTCAAAGAAAATAATAAGTTACCTGTAGTCATACTCAGTTCTTGCACCTGTGCACATAGAACGTATATTACGAAGAAGAAAATGCTCTCGCATTATTCATGAATCAAATTTTATTCAAAAAGCATTGTTGGTATGATTAAAACGTAAACTTAATTTTTGTATAATAGAAACGCTAAGACTTTTCAATAAACCTAATTTTCAAAGATAAGTTACAGTAATAGGAAATAGAACTGTAAGTAATTATTAATGTATAAAAAACTATGACTCAAGTTCTATTATTTAACGGTGTTGTACCTCAACATTATTAAAGATGAAAAGAAACTCATTTTTCAAATGAAAGAAGGAGAAAAACTTGAAATCAATAGCCTGAATTCAATTTTGAATATGATGCAACACATGATCTCCGATATATTATACATGAGTGAATAGATATTACTTGAAAACATTCCACTATACAAATAAACTCACGTAGGCCTACATTTTTTTTCAATTTTATGACCACATAGGATCATTGTAGTCTCTGGTTAGTCCTCTTTCTTCGTTTATTCGCTACAATTCTCTTCCTTTCTTTCCAGTACCTTTTCATTCTGTCAGATCTTTCTTTTCTCAATTCATCTGAACAAACCTGTTGCCTTCTCCTTATTGTTTTTATAGATAAGATCCTCTTTCTGTCCGTGATGGTTTCCCTATAGATTTTTGTGCGATTTTTGACATCGTCAATAGTTAAATTTAGTTCCGATATGTCTTTTTTTATTTCCACAAGCCAAGGGATTGTGGCTCTGTCTGTTTTCGCACTCATGAATTTTTCAATAAGTCTTCTTAACAATCGATTCGCTGGGGTTCTGAGAATATGTCCTAAGAAAGAAATTCTCTTCATGCGCATTGCGTCAGTTATTGGTTCAATTTCTCTATAAATCTGTTCTCTTGGAAGGAGTCTGAACTGGTTGTCAACTACATGTTTTTTGTTTATGCAGGTTCTAAGAATCCGTCTTTCAACTCTTCTTATAGTTTCTTTAATTCCATTTCCATCAATATTGAAAAGTGTTTCACTGCAATACATTGCTTGTGATCTTAGAACTGCCTTGTAGTGTTTCAGTTTTGTATGAATGGAAAGACTTTTTCTCTTATAAGTGTCCCTAGTTACATGCTGTCCCTTGGGAAAGCTTTGAAATTCTGGCCTTCCATGAAGCCTTCTCACTAAGATTATATGTGATCGTCTCTCCTAGATATCTAAAACTGTCCACAATATCAATAAGACTTCCGTTAATATTAATTTTATTTATACACAAAGGATCAGTTATCATGAATTTCGTTTTTTCGTAAGAAATCTTCAGTCCGACTTTTCCTGCTATTTCTTCCAAAGATGTTATTTGTTGCCGTGCTTCTGCTACTCCATTTGCAAGGAAAACCAAATCATCTGCAAAACCCAAGCAGTTAAGTTTGATGTTGTCTTTATGATAGCCAATTTGTATGGTTTCAGGATTAATTTCTCTCCATTTCCTAATGAAGACTTCTAGAGCACAGTTAAAGAGTATTGGAGAGAGCCCATCGCCCTGTCTCAAGCCGGTTTTTATCTCAAATGCCTCAGACAGTTCTCCTCTGAACTTTATTTTTGATTTTGTATCTGTTAAAGTTAATTCAATCATTTTGATCAACTTCGGGTTGAGACCCAAATGCCTTAAAATTTCCAGTAAAGATGGCCTATGGATGCTGTCATACGCTTTTTTGAAATCAATAAAAGAGAGTACTAGTTGTTTGCCTCGTTTCTTGTAATATTGCATGATTAATTTTAGCGTTAATATTATGTCAGCGCAACTTCGCCACGGTCGGAAACCCCCCTGGTATTCTCCCAATTCTAGATCCAGCTGATCTTTAATTCTGTTGTAAATTATTCGCGACAGTATCTTATATGTGCAATCTAGAAGTGAAATTCCCCTGTAGTTATCAGGATTGCTTCTGTCGCCTTTTTTGTGCAGTGGGTGCATAATCGCAGTTGTCCAGTGTTCTTCCAATCTTTCAGTTTCCAAATTTTGATTAAATGGTAATGCAATTCGTTTATTGTCTGAGCTGAGGCATTCTTCCAAATCTCTGCAGTCAATGTGTCTTCACCACTGGCTTTGTAATTCTTCAGTTCTGACATTGCTCTGATGAGTTCTTCCCGTGTAGGTGGATCTATTTGCGATTGCATTGATTTTATTGGAGTATTTGCATCAATTTCAATTGGCCTCAAAAGGCCTACATTATTGTAGCAGAAATCAACTTTCCTCTATGATTGTAGGCACTGATACAAATCTGCAGCGGAAGTGTTCATGTTTGGAAATTTGAAAATTATGTTTTGCATGTGTATTCACTAGAAAACAATAACTGTAAATTATCTACATGTTACATCATTTTTGTTCAGATGCATCAATTATTTTCTCAAAAATTACACGTATTATCTCAAATATTGATTCCAATCGGTGTCATGTAAGCCCACTTTTAAATTATGAAAAGCTGGAAAGAGAAGAGTGAAGAAATGGATTAAGGTTATTTCATAAGCCTAATGTATGCTTGAAATAATGGTATGATCATTTTTAATATTAGGCTACGTATGTGGATTACTAATACATGGAACTATGAAAATATGGCTGCCCAACTTTAAAATTAAACTCACTACCGACCATAAAGGTACCATGAATTTATGGGTTTTTGCTTCTCAAGTAAAATGGAATTAAAAATTATGATTATCTTCCTCTAAATCCATTTCATTTTCTACACATAAGACTTGGGAAAATCTTGTGAACATTATTGATGAAAAGAATAGACACGAGAAAAGAAAAGAATTAACTCTACTTGAAGACTAAAGAGAGCGAATCTCCACGACTAACAAATCCAGCTTGCCTTGAGTACGGTACTTTAGATTACATGTATTCTCCATTCGACATGACAAATTACAAAACAATGAACTTAATGTATTGGTGAATCATGCAAAAACATTAGTGGGCATTGTTACACTGATGTGCCTTACTGCCTTTATTTGAGACCTTCAAACTGAATCCTATTCTCTGATTTATTTTGTGTAACTCTATAGTCATTAGAATAAGTAACAAGGGATCATAAAGTTGCGATGTGTCTTCCTTACATTCAATTATTCCTGAGTTTCTTGTTATTCCAACACCATTTCAGGTTTCGGGACTTGAAATTGGAACTCTGTTATCTCAATCATCTAGACGTAAATGTATCGTTAACCACGTAACCCTGATAATGACGTGGTCCTTAATTACATTCTAATGATTAGCTGGTACTTATACACATGCTATGAAAACAATAATCATTTGTTAGATGATTTTGTCGCGCGATTTCATCGATGACTCGATTCAATGAGTCGATCCATAGGAACACATGTAGGCCTATATTTATGATTGTAATCAAATTGAACATATTGATGTCTCGTAGGCTATCTGTGTAGCGAAAAGGAAACAAGGATTTACAAAGTTTCCTTATTATTATTACTGTGTGTCGAAAATAACAGGGTCCAGTAGCGGAGATAATATACTGTAAATCAAACTGGTAATACTGTAATTGCAAACTTTTCAAAAAAATCATTTTTGTAATAAAGCTTACTTCACCTGAAAATAATGCATATAAAATCTGATTTAATTCAAGTGAGCACGGCATGAATTTTATTCAAAGACAAATAACTTTCTTTTTTAAGTTTAACCATAAGTGGCTCCTCATTTGAAATGTATAATAATTGATGTATTTATATCCACTATTTCTGGAGAATAATCAAGACTTCATATTAGGGAAGATTATTCAACTCAATATTGAGATATTATCCTAGGTTCCTCTTGAATCGTAAAAACACAATAACTTGATCTTTCAAGCCTTTTTGTTTTCATAAATGTGGAGTTAGTAATTTCTCACTTAAAATTTGTGAAGTCTAATGCTGTGTTCTCCTAGTGTAATTTTATATGACTTATAATTATCTCAACAAGAATATTCAAATTTCTTAACATTCCCTTGTGTAGGTGTAGGTAGGCATAAAATCGTGCATACCGGATTATCGTCCTGTAGGCTATGTAAAATTAATAATGAGCTGACTTCAATCTTCAAGGAACCTGAGATGCTCTTTGCCACTCGAGAAAATGTAAGTTCATAAATAACACTGAGTGCATCGCCTACATTTTCGTTCCAGTAAAATTCATACCGGTATTGCCTTCAGGTTTCCTGGCACAAAAGCAATTTTTTAAGCGGTTGAAGTCGTGACTTGATCTTTGCTCACAACAAACACAATAAGAACAAAACAATCAGCATTCAGTAACTTGGATGAGTCTAACTTGAGTTCTATTAATTTTTTGCGAGCAGTATTCCATAAGTACGATACAATGTTTCATGAAATAATCTAGCCTATTATGTTGTCGTGTTGATGAAAGAGTATTATAAAAATATGAATAGAATTTCTGTAAGACTTGAAATATTAAGAATATTGCTCCAGATACTCAATATTATAAACTTGATAAATTTTTAAAATTTACTTTCCGTCGGTACTATTTCAGAAAATAATTATTTCATTTGTAAAAAATATTGGCATGGAATGGAACTTTATTTTCTATTCTTTATTTTCCTGTGTGATTATTTACAATCGTAAGCTGCATGCTAGAATGAGTGTTCCTTATTGGTAGATGATAAGTGAAGAAGCTCATAGCTTGATTATATACCTATATTTAAGAGTTTCTTTATTGAGTTTTTAATGTTCTCCATTGAAATTGAAGCTGTGAGCAATGTGTGTCAATGATGGCTGTTTTTATGTAAGTGTTATGCAAGTCATGGAGTAGAGATTGCATTAGCGTTAAGAATGAATTTATAAGAGACTCTAGTTTTATTGTTAATACACCTATTAGTTACTGCTATAGAGATATCTTAGCTTGTAAATTTATTGTGTTTGAATGACTGAAATTTATGTTCGCACCCGTCCATGGGAATATTATTCAATAGATATCTTCTACAATTTTTCCAATGGTTTTTTATCGAAATTTTGTTCTTCCTTGGATTAATCTTGAGAATGAAAATGTGGAGCTATAATATTTCTTGGAGTTTTACATTATTTTTTTATGATTCCTTGTATACATTTCCATTGGCTACATGAAGCCAACGAAGCATAAAATTATTTTCTGTACTGAATTTGAAAAACCATCAAATATTCATCACTCATAGGCATATTCTGTGCGTTTTATTTTCATCTCAATATTCATCATCAAATATTTTCATTGCACTTTATTTTTATTCCGTTCATCTTATTGCATTGTAGCGTAGAATAACTAATCTATTGATACTCTCTGTATGATATAGTATTGATACCCTCTGATTGTAGCATGAGAAATCTTCCATAAACGACAACTCTATATCATTGTACTCGTAAAAACGTACTAGCAATACTTATTCTTTAGAATAATCTATGATTACCGTACTGAATTCAATCAATTATCTGTGATTTTGTATTCAATTAATGAAGTATCTATTAAAAATCTCTTCGAGAACTCTGTTGAATGCATAATCAAAAATGAAATTTCAAAATGAATTATCATTCTTCTTCAAAAGAATAGTTTCCATAATTATTAACAAATTAAAAACTCTTCGATTTCCATAATAATGATCCAATTTAATATGATTTACAATAATAATAATAATAATAATGATCCAACTTTATCATCTATTATATTCGCGTTTCACAATTATTTCAGTATAATATGCATGTCAGCTGCCTAGTGATTTTTCGAATATAATTAGGGTGTTAGAATTTTATTTTGAGAATATCTTTGTTATAAATATAATTGATGTTTTCCTCAGTTCAATCACGAAAAAAGGAAGATTCATTATCCAAAATTAGCTGTTAGTGGTGAGCGTTCCTATAGTTTATTCTCTCAATAAAAAAAATCTTTTCTGAATATCCATCCAAACCAATTATCCAACCAATTATTATTCCCTTCTATTGATTTTTATATTAATGCCATTTAATGCCATCCAACCAATTATTATTCCCTCCTATTGATTTTTATATTAATGCCATTTAATTGCAAAACTGTAAATCACTTCTTTCTATTTTCTGAGATGTTTTCAAGTTCAAATAATCAGTACCCAAAGCTGAAAAGTTCATTGGCATGAAATGTGCTCTCTATATTGGTTTATTCTGACAAGCGTGTGCATTGTATATTTGAATTATTGGAAGTCAAGATTGTGTCATTCCGATAAGCTAATGAGTTCGGTACCGTAATGACAATTCACCTACCGGTACTCCACTTTCTATACTACCTACCGTACTCTGAGTGCCTTCCTATAGTTTGTCTGTGATTCTCGATTTGCATGGATTGGATGGATGTTTTGTGTTTTTCCTGTAAAACTATAGATTTTTTGTGATTATACTACCTCATTCTTTCTTCTGTGAAATGCTGGTGCTACTGAATATCCATCCAAATTTTTATTGAGATCATAATTTTCTTGTTTGTTTCATAATGTTGAGTAGTTCGAGTACATTATCATAGTGCTACTCATATTTTTTTCCAAATTTCTACTTTCTTTGAAATTGTCTTCTGTAAACTCTTTCAAAGCCCATGAGATGAAAAGAGCGTCAAAGCATTTTCATCACCACAAGTTAGTTGCGGGATCCTCCTACTTAAAATTTTATTTTGTCGTGTTAAAAGGCATTTATATAAATTTTATTGGAGTAAAATTTATTGGATCAATTATTGACACATCAAGTTAGCTTATTCAATCCATGATTTATTGATTATGTTGAATTCATCCAAATGGGAGTGGTTTTTGAAATTTTATTTTCTAGATTTCCATTTTATTCTTTGTTTGAAGTGATATATAAAATTAAACACAGTATTATATTGCACTGAGTATAATACCCAGTATTATACTTGAATTATGAAGCTATGAAGTAAAACTAGATTTGAAATGTTGAAAATTGAAAACATAATGCACCATTCACTGATTGAACTCACACTCGGAAGATGGAAAAATGGTTCTTACATGAAAAAACTATGCTTCAACGTTTCTCAGGAATTCAGCGGTAGATAACAAAGGAATGATTGAAAGTTTTCCCAAATAATTCTCAAAAATTGAGTAATATTTTTAATAATTTTCAGGAATCCAACATGGTGGCACCGGAGGACCATGCTGGAGAGGGGATTGACTGTCATAACAGCTGTCGCGTTTTTGGCTTGTGTTCTACTTGCTGTGGCGTTATCGACAATTCTGTTGAGGGAGGCAGAAAAACAAGGAGGTATGAGGATCATTTTTGTCAATATGAAAGTTATTTTTTATGTAAAAAGCAGGAAAATCCTTGAATTGTTGTCCCTTGAATATCATGAGAGTACTTGTTTCAGCACTTGAATTACTTTGTTTACATGGACGCTCTACATTGAATTATTTCTAGGGTTTTAGTCACGTTTAATTTTGTTCCATTAAATCTAATCCCATTATAATTTCATAACTGAATGTGAACAAATCTCCCTTTTTTATAGGGTGAATTCAGTTCTGCTTCCCAATTTATTTCTGTTCTGCTGAGCAGAAAACGAATATCATTGGTTTTAATGAGAGTGTTCACACATCGATAGAATAAAAATGTGTGATTGTCCCATAAGTACCAATAGTATTATTTTTCTCTCCAGTACAGCACACATCTGCTGTTTGGGTCAATTGAGTGGATAATGAAACATCCAACTGTTCAGTATATAATAAAACTCTTAGCGTATTCTGAGTTCTATAAAGTCTTACAATGGTGGCAAAACATCAAATCGAGTCTGAAAAATAAATGAAACGGAATAAATCCGTACACATTGCATAGTTTTCAACACATTCGATTATTTTTTATGATCCTCTCCAGAAATGTAGTGCAGTTTTTGAAAAGGCTGGATTTTCAAGTTTGGGGTAACAGTCCTTTCCCATTGCTCTGGTCAGAAATGTATCTTCACGATCCAACCAGCCTCTATAATATTGAAGAAGAGCATTCAAACACAGCAAATGATTAAACTCTATTAATCCAGACTCTCTTATAGTGATGAATGAACAAAGTGCTTGGTTATAAACCAAGTTTTAAATAATATCTGTTGTACCTACATATACAGACAAGCTCTTTATCAATTGTTAAACAAGAGTGATAATGTGACTGATTATACTTTAAATACAGTTCTATTGATTTTATAAATTCCAATAACAAACCTTTGTTCCACTATTCAACCCACTACTAGTTATAGGGAGTTTCTCTGAAAAACAATTTAATGTCCTTAAAATATGGTATTCTTTAATTATTTATTGAATCCATGGTAAAGTTTTTTACTTTCATATGGCATCGGCTTATTGATCAACATAACTCTTTTTGGTTTTATTTTCTATCATTTGAAAACTTCATTAATAGTATAAAATATATATTTTTTCAATAAATTCACTATCCTGATTCTGATAGTTTACGAACATGAATTGCGAAATTTCTGTTACAGTCGCACCCAATCCACCACTTCCTTCCTGTCTCTTGCTATCCTTTTACTCTTATCGATAATTCATGATGTAGAATCATTACGGCATGCTTGTCAACATTCGAAACATTCTAAACAAAGTTAGTACCCTACAAATTATCAAAACCAATAAGTAAATACTCCAATACTCAAATAAGTAGGCTTGCCAATTACACCTCTTTGATAGGCTATTCCTTAACTAAGAGAATCAAGAATCGTATTCACTCAGGGTACCGTAACGGTACTAAAATGATTGATTCTTTTTGATGCTTTTATTCGGATCAAGTTTGGTCTCAATAAGTTCTGATAACTCCAAACTGAATTGTACATAAAATTAAATTTAACAGCAAACTGCAAAATATTATTGTTGTTCAAACTGAAAACTGGAAATAAGCTTGGTACCGGTACCTATCTACGAATCTACCTATTGAAAAGGTACTGGAAGGTTTCATTACATGCTAATCAAACATTTTCTTTGTCGATTATATCAGAGATGAAGTAAATAATCCTTTGTTTCGCCTACTATTAGTTTCCTTAATAGTTATTAGTTTTCTTGTATTATACTCTATGATTATACAACCTGGTACGGAACCTATTGTAGGGTAGGCCTACTCTGAAGGTTTTACTACCTGCTCTCATATTGGATAAGTGTTAATGACAGAGTTTCCACTTGACTAAATATTTTCCGTTTGTTTTCAATCTAGAAAACATGCCCTCGGCATCTGCCTCAGTAGGGGGAAAAACTGAATCAGCTCCTAGTCGTGCTGGTCAGGGGCGACACAAGGAAGACTGGAACCTCTGTCTCACCTCTGGCTGTGTAGCAACTGGTACGTATACGACCGAAATAGTAATAGACTAACGAGTGACGAGCTATAATATAACTATATTACTATATTATAGTAATGAGTATTCAAATTCTATGACCCAGTTGCACAAAATCCTGTTGAATTTTAAACATGATTAAATCACACGAGAACCAATCAGAGAGATCTTCTTTTCAAAACAGATGTTAATCTGATTGGTTCTCGTGGCATTCGATCATGATTAAAATGTAACAGGCTTTTGTGCAAACGGGAATATGAGATATAAATATTGATTGAGAATAGCACGCTACTCTATACCGTAGGCCTACTTCAAATATTTCAATTTACTGTTACATTAGCTTCATTTTATTATAATTCTCTCTCAAAAAGTTTATAAGTTTCTGCGTTCAAGTGTCTCTTTGTCAAATTATCCCTGTGAAAAAGATATCAACCTGTTTCCATAATTTTCACCAACTCTATAATAAAATGTTTATGTTAAGAGATTTGAAGTTACTACTGGCACTGGCTCCAAAATCTGTATTCTATTACGGTAATGATGTTTGTCTGCGTTGAGCTAGAAACTAGCTTATTGGTTACACGTTATCATTTTCATCACCACAAACCACAACAGACTATTAGATACAATACTCCTCTATTGTATTCGTTGTGTTTTTACTCTATTAGAAAGATACTGATAAAATTACTTCAATCATGATATTAAATGATGAAGAGATTGATTTCACTCGAATTTCTCAGAACAGTTTTAATTAACTACTGCAATGAAATATTTAATGTAATTATGTGCAATAAAATATTCAATATCATATTTTGATTTATTTTTGTAACAGCTAATGCAGTCCTGCAAAACATGGACAGAAAAGTAGATCCATGTGATAACTTCTACGAGTTTGCCTGTGGAAAGTTTGTGGAGGAGTCGAGGATCCCAGACGATAAGTCTTCGTTGACAACATTCAGTGTGATCAATGACAAACTGCAGGAGCAGTTACGCGACATCTTGGATCAACCTATATCTTCACACGACATCAAACCTTTTGTTTATGCCAAGAACCTCTTCAAAGCCTGCATGAATAAGAGTAAGTCGTTTTTAATAATTTTTTTCAATCAAATTAATGATTGAGAGAGAAATCAACAGGATGAACCCAAATTGTTTCTTTCCCTAATTTTGATAAAAATAGTCCAAATAAATAATGAAATTCTAATGAATTTGACACGAAATTTCATATTGATCAAGTTTGAAACTGCATACGGTACAGAAATGATAATTCATAAAGTAAAATCATTTGAATAAAAAAAACTCAGGTTAGGCCTACCCTTCTGTAGAAATTAAGGTACCGGTAGCCTACATTATTCTTATTATCGTCATGTCACCAATTAAAGTTCAAGTTCTCATCCAGCAAACGATTGAACCCTCTCAATACTTATATGAAAACAAAGATTTCATCATTTTCTACAAATATACGATAGTTAGTATGAGTGACATTTTACTCTTGAATTGCCTAATTCAGGATCCCAAACTAGCTGTCAGTTATGGTGAAAGGAACCATAATATAGGCCTACCTACTAAAATTGTCAGCAGCAAATAAAGACTTGTAATTTGAGTATTATCAAATTTTGATCTTTGTTGCAAAATTAAAAAATTGGGAACAACGTATAAAAGTTTAGGTTTGATAGAATCTCATAACCAGGATATTTATGGTTTGTAAGTCATCATCTTGACAGATTATTTCATATCGGTCAGGTACTTTTCTTGTTTCAAATATTTCTGTATTCGATATGTATGGAGACATTGTCTACATCAGTGAACTATCAATTTGAAGTTACATAGTATATTTCAAGGACTAAAGTTAAGATTAGCAAATAATCATTATGATGTCTCTTAATATTTTTCCAACATAACAATTCAAGGTAGGTAACCCTAATGTAAAAATCTACTTGTAGCACTTTTCAAACGAATATTCCAAAATTGTTAGTGAAGTAGGTATTCTTTTCGATCTTATTCAAATTTATGGAATTGTTTCATTATTTTCCAGCTTTGATCGAGGAGAAGAGCGCAACGCCAGTGCTGAGTATACTGAAAGAGCTGGGCGGTTGGCCGGTGCTGGAGGGCTCCGATTGGAATGAGGCCGAATGGGATTGGAAGAAGAGTGTCTACACATTCCGGGAGAAGGGATTCAGTGTCGATTATTTCTTGGACTTCTCCGTTGGAGTCGATCTCAAAAATTCAACTGTTCGCGTCATTGATGTAAGCATGATTACACCCTTTGGGATAAAGAAAATATTGAAGAAATCTGCTGCTATAATCAAAATTATAGTTTGCCCTTCTCCATTTCACTTCAATATTTTCAATAAGATAGTGATAATTTTATATTGTTGATAAGATAGTATTATTTTATTTTATCTTCACTTTGTGCGCGATATTGATGCTGTGTTGTATTGTATAGGTACCGTTAAAGAAGTCTGTAATTTTTTTGTCGAATTAAAACTTATTATTATCAATTTTCCAGGGATGGTAAAAAATGAGTGATTTGCTTGCAACAAATCACTGAAGTTTGAATGAAAGTATCCTCAAGTGACAAATTCCAGTTGAAAATAGAACATTATTTTCTCTTTTATTTGGTCGTTAATAGTTCTTATAGTGTAGACCTGAAACACGTTCCTTATATCAATGGTAATATAGCTGTAAAAACCAGAAGTACAACAATAACTGAAGAATTTAATGACTTTTCTCTTATCAGTAACTTGCAGAGACTTGCTGTAAAAACTTTGATAATCTGCAAAATGCAATAAATCATTAAGTCAGTAAGTGTGAGAATAAAAATGATAAAAATCCGAAGACTCAAAGTACCCTATCACTCATTTCAAATATGAATTGTTTTGGCACATTATTCTATAATGATATAGGTAGCAGTTAAGAAGATAAAACTGAAAGTTGATTTTGTAAAAAAGAAACAATTCTTTTATCATGGAGTCGAACGTCCTACATTGATGTTCTAAGAATAGTAGTCATAGATTGAAGGTACAGAAGATTTATGAACATAATAAATATTGTTGAAGGTTGAAATAAATACAGACTATAATCTGGTCTTATTATTATTATGTTAGCAGCTTTCTATTCTAACTGGCATATAATTAATCTATAATAATTGTTATTTTCTTCTTTATCCCAGTAATTTTATTTCAATATTTATATATTTTTTTATTTGCAGTTGGATCAAGCTACACTTGCACTGAGTCGTGAATATCTAGTCAAAGGTCTAAGTGATAAACTAGTCGCAGCTTACTACGATTATATGGTGGATATTGCTGTATTGTATGGAGCTGACAAGAACGTTGCCAAAACTGAACTGAAGAAGTCTCTCGACTTTGAAATTAATCTGGCCAATGTGAGTATGGGCTAATAATTAACAGAGTAGATGAAAACTCTTCAATAAATATCATTAAATCAATCCCTGTAGTGCTGCAATTGTATGTTTCAGGGGTGCCAATCCCCCCAATGGTCCATGTCGCAAAATTCCCCCCCAAAATTCTCAAAACTTGGTATCCATTTAGGTACTTAAAAACTGTATATTGAAAAATCCCCCCCCCCATTTTCCCTAGTTTTTTTCCAAAAATCCCCCCCCCCCCCCAAATTCAGCCTCATGTCGCAACTTGCGACATCAAAACATGCTGTGGGCACCACTGGTATGTTTTATGTAATAATAATAATCATCATCAATCTTTGAACTCAAAATCAATTATATTTTATTTAGTAGGTAGTCTTAGTTGTCACTCTGGTTATTCTCATTTCATTTAGTATTTTTCTTTTAGTACATTTTATTTTATTTTTCATTTAGTACATTTCATTTAGATTTTTCTCTAGAGCAAAACCTTAATATGTAATGCATAATCAACTATCTTACGTCATAGCAAAAAGTTCAATCTGACTCTGAATAAGCCAGCAGAGGGCAAATTAATATATTGATAAAAATATTGACATGATAAATCAATTAATATATTGACGACCTCTATTTGAAGGAATTATTATTTCTGTACTCTGATTATGAACACTGATCAAGTCAAGTGCGAATGCTATGATGTCAATTGAAGAAATAAATTCAATCTATTCAATTTCACCATACAATTTCAATTGCTCAAGTATGGTAGGCTAAACCTCACAAACCGCATGAGTAACTCATTACAGACTGTAGTCAACACAAATCATCATATTCCTAGATAATTTGGCTTTGAAACTACAATGATTTTTTTCTTTATTTCAGATGTCTCTTCCACTTGAAGAGCGAAGGAATGCAACCAAATTGTACAATCCCATGACCTTGCCTGAGTTGCAGCAGAAATTCCCCAGCATCCCATGGACAGAATACTTCCGCAATCTACTTCCAGACAAAATCAAAATCAGTCCTGATGAATTTGTAATTGTCAACGTTCCATCATACATTCACAAGCTGGAAGCTTTGATGAGTAATACACCAAAGAGGTATGCACAGTTTAGATAATTATTTTGAAGTGTTGTTGAAAATAATCAGGACTACATTCTACATAGTTTTAACTGTCCTAATCTTCCTAAATAAGTCAGTGCGATTGAATATAACAAAAATGACTATTCCAAATAGCCTGATTGTATGATAGCCTATATTGAATTTATGGATTCGAATATAAGATAATCCATTTTTATGACCCCTTCATCAACACTATGAAGCCAATATCCTGGCTTGACACTATATTGCTATGCATTGCATTGTAAACAGTATTACATATATGAGAGATTAATATATTTTAGTACATAAGAGATGCTCCCTCACACACACCAATGACGCACCACTCCCTAATTTGGAAAAATTCTGCTCCTGCTTTCCCATGAACTGAGAACCCCGCAAAAAAGTTCATCTGTCTTTATTTCAGACAATGCTGACTTTTTCAAAGCCCCCACCCCAGATTTTGGTTTTCTTGATTTGATCAGTCTGCGTCATCCACTATCTCCTTCTGATCATATCTATTTAAAAATTCATGAACAATACAATCCAATGACGAAATATATTTTGAAATTTTGACACCTTCACTATAGATTGAAATTTCACGAAAAAATCATTAGCTAACATCAACTATATACGATCAAAATCCTGATCTATCCGTTATTACTTCCTTCCTCTCAAACTAAGATTGTAACCGTATACTTCCTTCCTCTTAAAACTCAACTAACAATAAGATTGTTGATTGTATTTTCTCAAGAGCGATTGTTTTGAAATATAATGTTATTTTTTATATCTATTTTCAGGAACGAATAAATATTTAATATTTTTCCCTTGGCTTATACACGCGCCTACCGTAGGTAGGCTACATTTTATTTTAATATTTATACACACCTAGAAAGAATGCATCAATATAGGTACCTATTACAAAATGTCTGTGTGCATCTATTAGTGGTAGCTTGAATACAGAAATTTGTAAAACCAAATTTTTCAACTTATCTGTTATGCACAGAGTACAGGCCAACTACGCATTATGGAGAGCGGCCGGTGCATCTGTGAGCTACTTGTCGGACAATTTCCGCAGACGTCAGCTGGAGTATTCGACTGTGCTGTCAGGCCGCACCGAAATCGAGGCCAGGTGGAAGGAATGCACTGATGTTGCTAGTGGCAGGTAACCTTTCATCCATATCAACCATCCAACAGAGTACTATTTCTATTAGAGTAGAGATTATTTCTACATTATAGTTGATGATGCACCATCAAAATGTACTTTTCATTTTTATTGATCAGTTAATATCAATTCTTATTATATTATATCATGTATATTGTGTGGAAATGGAAATGAATTTGATTTTGATTTATGTTTTGAAAACAGTTACTTATTCAATCAAGCTTACTGAAATCAATTGAATTATAGGGAAATAATTAATCGATTTGTTGTATTTTTGTTCTCTCTGCTCAATTTTTCAACTGAAACTTAATGTTGAAACAATAATAACGAAATTTTAAAACATTTCTACTGTGAGTCATACTGAGAAACTGAGAACTTATAATGTAGGCCTACGTTTGTATATTCGACTACAATATGATTAAACCTAATGTGAGTAAATTGATACGTTCATTCTATAATTTTCAATAATCGTGTTCGAAAATATATTGTATTATTCAATCAATTCACTGAGTCAATTATTGTTCGTATTTCTATGCATAGATAAAGATGACTCTCTTCTTGAATAAATATTGTATAAGGAATAAAGCAGCTTCGGCTGGAGAGCTTCCAACTCTCTTATATTAGAAACATAATAAATGTAAGTGGGAAAATAGAATTGTGTTTCAAATCCACTATGCTCAACTTTCTGTAAAATAAATTGAGAAGATAGAAATGAAAATTTGAAGTTGAGAGTTGAGCATGAAAACGAAAATGAAAACGTTTTTGAGCATGAGATTGAAAATTGAGCATGAGATTGAAAATGAAAACGAAAAACAATATCAAATTCGACATTGATAATCTACGTTTTAGTTGAAAGTGAAGAAAATTCATCTTATGATAATACTCATCTTTGTATTTTCAGCCTGTCTCTAGCAGTTGGATCTCAATATGTGAGGAGATTCTTCAAAGAAGATGCCAAAAAGAATGCAGAGGAATTGGTATTACGAGTTCGCCAGGAAATGTACAAAATCCTTGAACATGTTGAGTGGATGGATGACAAAACTAGGTGAGTAGAAAACAAATCTGTTAGCTATTGAATGTTGAACCATAAATAATCATTAAATTGAATATATTCAGATTACGACTGTCAATCAATCAATCATCTTTATTCAGACATACATACGGTTCATAAAATGTACATGAATGCATCAATTAAATTTCATTTGAATGTATCATAATGAACGATTCCTTTGTAGAATGCATGAAAGTGAGTTGGATAACTCAAATCAGGAAATAATGATTATCTTATTGTCTATTCAAAAATCCATGCTCAAATTTCATCTCATGCGTTGATATTTTGTCTAAATAATAGAAAATATAGATTATAAATCATCCCTGATTCCTCTTTCTTCACTTAGGGCCGGTTTCCGAGCTCGGGATTCACCTAAGTTCTAAACTTAGACTAGACTTAACAGCTGGAGTCAGAAAATTGGCATTCCAAAACGGGGTGTAGTCGCAGTCATAGTCATAGTCACGTTTAAATTTAATTTCCAAAAACTAGAAAATTGAACACAAAATAAAATAAAGAGAAAATAATGTAAAGTTTCAGCTATTTTGAACTATTCAGGAATGTTTCATTCCGTCAAGGAAAAACTTTTCCAATTATAGAAATAAGAAAATAAAGATTATCATAAAAACTGCGACTACGCCCCGTTTCGGAAAGCCAATTTTCTGACTCAAGCTGTTTAAAGTCTAAAACTCACCTAAATCCCGAGCTCGGAAACCGGCCCTAAGCGTTTATAAGTGAAATTTAATAACACACATTCAATAAATAAATGTTATTTTTTGTACAGGGCCGCCGCTTTAGATAAGGCAAAGTCAATGACAACTCATATCGCCTATCCAGATGAGCTACTAGATGATGAAAAACTGATGCAATTCTATGAAAATGTAAGTTTCAAATGAAAAAATTCTATTGAGCACTTAGAACTGCCAGCATTGGTTGAGTGGAGATCAATAATGTTATTTATAAGGTATGCTGACAGTATGAAATGAATCCCATTTAATCAATCTGTATTCACACCATTCGCCTAAAAAATAAAAAAAAACTTCAGAATAGCATAACTCAACTTCAACTTTTAAAAAAATGAATGTTTCAATTCAAACATTATTCTATGACCTAATTTTCAATTAGCCTACTCATCACAAATTTAATGTACTGAAATCTTATGAGAGGATTCTACTATAACATATTTTCCACTAATGAATAAATCACATATTTTTTTGTTTCTATCGTATTGAAATCATTCACATTTTGTATGCATTAATTAGCTTGAATCTTTGTGTAGCCCTTATTCGGAAAAATCATCTCAATTGATTAATATTTTGGTTCAAAGACATTGTTCATAAGAATATAATTATTTTTTCAGCTTGAAATTGGTTCGGATGATTACTATGGAGCGATACTCAACTTGACAAAATTCGGTACAGAATACAGTTTCAGCCGCCTTCGAGATGCTGTGAATAAGTCAGAATGGATAACACATGGAAGACCAGCTATTGTGAATGCATTCTACAGTTCAATTGAGAATTCAATTCGTGAGTACCAATATAATATTATCACACCAGGGTCTCCAAACGGATTTTAAAACTAATGTTTTGTAAATAATTAAACAGCTTGCTCCAATATAATTTTGAAGCCAAGTACATTGATATTCCAACTAGTTATTCTGGTCATATTTCAAAAATGTTTATTGCTGAACAAATTGTATGGCGTTTATTTGTATAGCAAACTTGAAAAAATCATTTATCAATCGATTAACAGCATATTATTTGTGCAGAATAACAACATAGTAGCCTTTGTGATATGAATGTGACATCTTTTGTGATATGTTTGTAATTGGTACTTTATTCTTGATTGTGATATAATATTATTTAATCCGTCATTGAAGGAGTAGACCTATATGGTATTATGGTGCATCCATCCCTTTGATCAGATAAAAATCAAAGGAACACTTTTTCATAGGGAATTAATTACCAAAATATTTAACTAGAAATAAGAGCTAACGGAGAATCACATTTTCAGTTAAGATGAAGTCATTTTCCAATTGCAATATTCCATAAAAATGTCAAATAATTTTCAACCTACTATCGGTCTATATGACTCTCTTATTCTAGTTTAGTGAAGGGAGGAACCTGGTTGTTTGTTGTGGAAAATTATAATTCATTCTACCAAAGACAGACCCAGAGACAGACAGAGTGTCAGTGAATCTGGCCATGCTCAATCACCACTATAATAATTCTATGGGATAAATCTTGAAACATATCAACAGCTACATGATTACGAAATCGAATGATAGAGTTCATGAGTATAGGTACTAAAATGATAAATTCAATTTCCAGAATTTCCCGCTGGTATCCTGCAAGGAACATTCTTCAATAAGGATCGACCACACTACATGAACTATGGAGCAATTGGATTTGTTATTGGACATGAAATAACTCATGGATTTGATGATCAGGTAAAATTATAACTATTTTCTATTGTTATCATTCCAGTCATCTCTAATGACTGTACAAATTAAAATTCTCCAGATCTTGAAATTATATTGATACCTCATTTTCCAATTCTAATTTTTCAGGGTAGACAATTCAACAAAGACGGTAATCTTGTGGACTGGTGGCAAGAAGAGACGAAGAAGAAATACTTGGAGAAAGCGATGTGCATAATCCACCAGTACGGAAACTATACTGCTCACAAAGTCAATTTGAAGGTAATGAGGCAGAACAAATTCACATTCGTTCCCGTTCATAACCATTCAGAAAATAACTCAAATCGGATGATAAACTATTTCGTATTTGAAATTATCACAATGATAAGGGAATTCAAATTATTGTCTGGTAAGAATTAAGCAGTTACATGTCCAGTCCAAAATTTTGCATGATTATAGCCTGTGTAAATAAGATAAGCGCTGTAGGCTATATGATCCTCTCGGAGTCTCGTTTTTCTGTACAAAAGTCGTCGTTTTACTTGCATGATTCAATGAAAAAAGTATGATTATATTTTATTGAAAAATAATCGATGCTGTAGAAAAACTGGATATCCAAATAAGGATTTCAGCATTGATGTTAATCCTTTTTATGCGTAAAAACGTCGAGGTGTAGATTTTCATACCAGCAATAAACCCTGAAGAATATTTTTTATCTGTCGTTCACTATTTGCTATAATTTCGCCGAGTGCGGGATTTTTTCATCATATCTCTTCATTAACCAGTCACAAATAAAAGCGTTTAATGCGTTCAGGGAAAATCCTTTCTTAAGATGCAAGAATCAAGAATGCTTTATTGTCACAAACGATGCAGTAGTCTACTTCTTCTTCTATACACAAACAAACTATGATTCTAGTCTCCACTTATATCAAATAAGAAAATTCAAGGTACCGGTGATTTCATGTCAATTATTCGTTGATTATATAGCATAATTATCAGGTTCACAGAAAGTAACTAAGTCAACTCGAATTCCAGTTAAAATGTCCTCATGAGTAGGCCTACCCAAGAAATCGTTGCATAGTAGAAAGCTTGATACCTTTATAAGTGACGAGCAGGTGGTACCCGTTTTTTCTGCAAGGGTTTTTTAAAAGCACAAATATATTGAATTCAGTGTTATAGTTCCATGCTGATATCAAGAGTATGAACAACAATATAAAACAATTTGCAATAGAAAAACTATTTATTGGGATTTTATCTTTCGTAAACTTCGTATCAGTAATTGAATAAATGTGTTGTTTTTATTATAAATAATTGATGAACAAAAATGAAAATATACCTATAACCATTCTCGGTTAATTATTAAGGAGCTTTATGAGAAATATCAAATTAACCAGTTCAGTACTTCAGACGTGATGATGCGTCAAACATGTATTTTGTACATGTAAGCTTATAAATGAATTCCTTCCTTTATAATAATAGTATAGATTAATATGAAATCCGATGTTTCCCAGTTGAATGGCAGTAGTTGAGACGTGATGATCTGTCAAACATGTATTTTTATCCCGAAAATGGACTCTTATAAACGAATTCTCTTAATTATATTCATAGTATAGATTAATATCTGATCCGATGTTTTCCAGTTGAATGGCATAAATACCCAAGGTGAGAACATAGCTGACAACGGAGGCATCAAGGAGGCCTACTACGCGTACCAGTCGTGGGAGAAAGAGCACGGAGCAGAGGCTCGACTGCCCGGCCTGCAGATGTACACGCCGCAGCAGATGTTCTGGATCAGTGCTGCCAACTCGTGGTGCTCCAAGTACAGGGACGAATCACTCAAGAACCGTATCACCACCGGATTCCATTCTCCGGGAGAATTCAGGGTTATCGGTCCACTCTCAAATCTCAAGGAGTTCTCTAAGGATTTCAGCTGTCCCAGTGGGTCAAAGATGAACCCACCACATAAATGCAGTGTTTGGTAGTGATAAGGATATTGTCAGAAAACATTATTGAAAAAATACAAAGACTATTGATGGAGCAAGAATTGAAATATTATTCTGTCAACAAGCTGTACGAACAAATAACAATTAAATTCGCATAGTCGTTTTAGGAGTATAAGTGGCTATAAGTTTCATATAGGCTTATATCGTATTCACCATTTCCACAGAGGACCCGTGCATTCAAGAGTAATTTTTGGTTCAAATGAATACGGTGATGATCTCGTCAAACAATCTAGAGACGCAAGGATAAAATGAATAGTTTGTCGTTCAAACAGGAAATTGATTAATTTCATCATCCAGGATCCTGACGCTTTATAGTTGAATTTATTATTAATTGCATGTTCATTTAGGAAATTTTAAGAATAAGAATCATGTTATGCAGAGACAATTCTAATAATAAATCTCACTTTCCATGCTTCTATATTTTTAACAATATAATTGAAGCTTAGGTTTAGGAAACAACACAGTATACCAATGAATGAAATGTCAAAACTATAGGCCTACTATTTATTACGTGGATAACAGAGATAAAAATATTTTATACAGTATTGTATTCAATAAAAATGTATTGTCCAAGATGCAATCAACATGAAGATAATGTGTCAAACAGTAGAGGATGAAGGCTACAAGCCTATATTCTGATAAATATTTGCTGACTACCGGTATAGGCTATTCAATAGAATTCCGTCCAAATGTGATAGTTAACAACAATTCAGAAATTGTATAAAAGCACAAAATTGGAATGATGATGAGTAGAATGTTTATTAGAATCAGTATTACTGACTTTAGGAGCTTTTTGAATATAGTAAAATGATTTCTGTTTATTTGTTCTTCATCTAATGGTAATGAATCAATATTTATAAATGATATGTTATTGCTGAACTCTCATCATTATCCGAAGTGCAACTTGTGAAGTAGTCGCCGTGGATGATCATATTATTATAGCATTTGGTACTATAGGCCTAGTTATTTATTTAACTTCTCTTTTGGTTAAATATGTATTCTGTCATTTAAGCTATTTTTATAATAAATTGACTTAATTTCAAATATTATTTTATTCATACCACCGAATTCATTATCTTGAATGGAGTAAGAATATTAATTTCATAGCATGAGAGTAACAAATAGACAGACACTATGAAGAAGAGGATGAATATGTTGAATATACAGAGTGGGTGGGAAGATTGAGAACGGCTTGACATTGATTCATACACAGGAACGGATGGATTGAAATGAATCGGGTCCTACTCAAATTTGAAAACTAATTTCGTATCACTGAACATGTCATTATGGTGGATCCACCCAAAGGCTCCTCCCACCTATAAGTAAGGCCTATATAGATTCTTCATTTTTGAAAATTGGAAGGTGATGCAATAATATTATATATAACTTATTAGTTAATAGTTATTTTTTAAAAAAGTGAGGTGAATTAGTTCCTGCATCTAAATTTGCGATTTAAAGTATAGTACCTAATAATAATATTATGCAGTACCACTATTATATGATTTCAATACGAAATTCAAAGAAACATATAAAGGCAAAAGCATCATATATCTCAAACCGCTCTGATAATATTGAAATTTGAAAATACTCATAGGTTGAACTCCAAATTCAAAAATAAGGAGATTGAAAATCTGGCCATCTGAATTTTATTGTTAAGGTGATAGTGAATACTTTTTGTAACATCCATCCAAACCTACAACTTGAACTGAAATTTCAGATTTTATTGAAGGCTACTTATTCATTGAATTTCTGTTTGAGTCATTCTAAATGAATTTTGAATACCTATGAGTTGAAATACAGTAGCTGAATATTGTGAGATAATGCGTAATATTATTTTTACTGTACTGTAGGTATATCGCAAATTTAGATGCAGGGACGAATTTACCTCACTTTTTTGAAAAATAACTATTTCACCTAAAACATCTTGGAACTAGGTACCTTTTTCGCTAATACTCTCTTTTATGTCCATGTTCATCTTAATTCAACTATTTAACATTATGATTTATTTAGGGGAGGAGGGGTGTTATAAAATCTGTATGAATTCAAAATGTTAAAATTAGTCATTGGAATAATGATTAGGATTTCTCGCCCCGTTATGCGTTTTCTCTGATTTATGATTGGTGAGCAGACCATAGCTATTCATCCCAGTTTCCATGTACTAGCCTACTAGCTTGTAAAATGGATCAATAATAATAAATGAATCATCTTATTTGCTATGGGATAGCTGGTTTCAATAAATAACAAGTATTATTTATCAATAATCAGTTATTTATCATGAATGAAATTATACAGATAAGGATAATCATTTTTTCAATATAGAATAAGAATAAAGAAACTTTCAATTTACGAAGGACAATGTTGAAATTCTTAGAAATTGTTTTAAACCAACTGCTTGAGATAGACAGTAAATCACAGATAAACTTAACAAAAAATAAATAACCTGAAAACTAGAACATTCATTCTTATGCAGTTGGAAAACAGCACTACATAGTATACAGTATTGATTAGTTGCCGGAGTAGTAAAGTTCATCATGAATCATGAATGAAAACTGTTGTTGTTGATATGTGGTTGTAATTCACAAACTAAATAAACAAGTCAAATAAATTCTCAAGTCTCAATGTGATAACGATAATAAAATCTGGCTTTAGGGATTTAATGTGTAGCTCTTAACAGTCATAGTATAAAAAATAACTATATCTATGAAATAAATGACATGTGTAAAACAATTTTACAATTTTATGGACTAATGTGGCTTAAATGGAATCAATGCTCATCATACACTCATTAAAATTAAACACGGAATGTGACATGTGAACCTTGACATTTCACATTAGAATGAAGGTTACGATTTATTTATAGCATCAACATAGTTCAATATTGAAATCAATTATTCTGATATTACTCACTACCTAGGGAAACATAGGGGTAATTGCTAGGAAACATTCATTGTTAATGGATTTGGTAAATTAGTGTTTAGTTTTTGAAAGCAAATGAGTTTGTTCAATAATCAAGATGTGGATACATTGTCTTTGGGCTGACTCTGATTCACAGATATCTAAGAAGTGGGGACTTGATCCACTAGTCTCTACTTTTGCTCTCTTTTTCTTGATAATCGTCTTAGTAGCCTTGCAATCACAATAATACATACTGATAATAGTCTATTATGGATAATAATTTCACATTAAAAATATTTAAGAATTCTCCTATAAAATCAAGTATGATTTTGGTTATTGCCAAGTAAGAGATAATGCTGATTCATGGAAATAAAAGAATGATATGGATTTGCTTTTCAAAATGAAGTAATTCATTCAAGTATCAACTTAGAAACTTGAATAAAATTAATTAACAAAATAAGATGTACCGGGAGTCAATTCCAGCAGGATATCCAAAGAATATAATCTATAGGTATGGTACCACAATTATTGATATTGGGGATGTAAGGATAAAATTAAGCATGGTAATTGAAAAAAACAGACTTTCACAAAATATAACTACTTGTGTTCATACAGTTTCAATTAATATTCCAGCTTTATAGTTCTAATTATCAGTGTGAGATAACTGAGCGATTCAACTCTCTATCGAACCTCAATAGAAATATATCCACATCTTATAATCCTATATGATTAAGTATCAAGTAAAGCTTCGTTGGTGTGATGTAGATTGATTTTCTATTCACTGAGGTAACTTAATTACATCAACTACAATGAAGAAACTAACTCAAAAGACATTAATGTTCTTCCAGTATCGAAGAAATGCATTACACTTAGGTAGTAAATCAGCACATGAACAAAATTAGGCCTTTGAAGAGATTCACGATTTAGATTCTTTTCCAGTTATTCTTTATAATGTATAACAATAAGTATCATTTCAATTAAATTAGGAGCGATTCATTCATCACTACAACAATATGAACTATGAATTTATTGCTCATAATGTGAAAAAGTTCAGTAATAGGATAATTGAGTTTTTCAATTGATGTTGTTGATAATACCTACTGTGTATTTTTAAAATTGTGATGTGGCAGTGAAAGGCTCATACTGTTGGATATCAGTATTCTAGGTATAATTATGAAGAATAAAGTAGGCCAATTAGGAAAAATTATAATAGAAGTGGAATAATGAATTATTATACAAGTATTGCCTTCAAAATTCAACAAACAATGTTCCTGATAGTTATATTCACAAATTGAGCACTCAACATAGCTTATATTGTTGTACATTTCTTTGATGTTTAAATGAATGAACAAATTCGCTTTCTACAGTGAGATTTAGTCACGTCACGAAAAATAATGTCCTTACATTTTTTGGCTTTTTATAAATATTTTCTACAGTCTGATTAATGAATGTAGAAGCATTCATGTTGTAAATGCATTCACTATTATCAATTTAAAATTCATTTGAAATTTCCATTCTCACATACCAAGTTGACAATTTAAAATATTATTCTCACAAATAATAGTGACAGACATATCCAAATGATTATTGAAGACGTTATAAAAGTACGAAATAATACAACTAAAAATAAGTATAAATACCACTGGCTTTCGAACAGACTTTGAATAGGTAGTAATAATTTGAATGCGATGCGAACGGATGTCCAAAGGTAACAAACACATGCAGCACTCGGCTGTAGCCGTTCACTATGATGTCAATACAAAAAATGATGCTATAAAACAGTTATAAAGTATACTACAGTAATAATTATTTTTCAGCACAGTGCTATTTACACTCGAAATATTTTCATTGCCAGACACACTATTACACGATTACACCAGTAGTCGTAAGTTCATGCAGGATTTTCACATAATGATTTGAGCAGTGGTGACGAACGCCTAAACGTCGTTTGCGCCGATCGACTGCGCCGCGCGTACAGAGTTTTCGACACTCACATCACCAAATAATAATTCATTAAAACTTACTATGTGCAATAATCCACCAGTCTCACTTTCCAGGGCAACACACGACAACGCAGAACGCACTATTACAATAATTTACTAAAAATCAATCAAACCTAACAAAACACAATTCACCTAAACATAATTCCATACAAAATATATAAAAATTGTACTCAGTGCAGGTTGAACTTAATCAAATAAATACGAAAACTAAATATTAGTTCTCCTATCAGGCCGATCTTTTACAAGAAGTGACTACCTGAATTAGTACATTCTGTATTATTGAGAGGGTTTAGGATATACAGTGCAACTGTTTTGCCTCTCATCGTGGAACAAACTTGGGGATCAAAGTATATATAGGCTATATTCACAGAATATCATTCAAGTCGTGAATATTGAATATTCGGATTTGCCTACCCAAACGGAGGTAAACTAGATGCAATAACCTGCGTCTCTCCGCTGTAAAAGTTTCCACTATAGGGAGGTAATCAATCCATCCAGGAACAATTGTATTGTGAATAAATTAGTTACATAAGGAAGTACTTAAAGCAAATTACAAGTCTAAGGAAACACTAGTAAAAATGATAAAATATAAATTTTGGCAATTAAAATGGCTCGTGTAATCTTGGCAGTACTTCTAACTAATAAAAACAATAATACTAGGAATAGCACAATAATTAAATAATATTTCACTTTGGTATCAATTACTTAATTAATTCTCAAGGTACATTAAATAACAAAGAACTCAATCGATGTCGAGTGTTTTGGGAAGGAAAGTGCGTTCACTCATGTCACATCTCACATGGCACGAACACAGATTTTGATTTCCCGTCTCGTACAGCTGAACAAAGCGGTCGTCGGTTCTAGGTCATCAATTTTGCTGTGGAATGTTAACAACAATAATATTAATTGTATAGTCGTCATTTTCGTTCAAGTCTCGTCGAGTTGGCAGTTCGGTTACAATAGCATCGACTGGCAACTCACAACCGCAACTCAAGCTACGAGATCCGCCTTATATTTACATACATTACCCTATTATCATAATTTAATAACAAAGACATTATCTTACCACAAATACAAATACATCGCTACGATGAACTATGTACAAAATACAATAACAATAGAATGTTATAACTAGTATTATCTAGGTTTCCATAAAGAGGGACTTACAATTAGTAAGGTTGATTCTTGTATAAATAATTATCATTATGTATAGTGCCTGGTGCTCATTCGACTACAGAGAAAGAACACAACTAGATAATAATTATAATGATGATGACGATGACGATGACAGTGGTGATGATGATTTGTCGATGACAGCGAATCGTCGGTGGGCGAGGGGGGGATTGAGGGGTCAAGGGGTAGTGACTAGAAAGGTCGGTGCGCCGGCCAATGGCGTGCTGGGCCTTTTTCTTATTTTTCTCCTCGTTTAGCATCTTGTTTGTTGTTCTCCTTTTTATTCAGCTTCACTCTACAACTGTTGGTCGTCATCGTCACTTTCGCCGTCCTGTCCGTACATGTCGGCCAGCTTGTCGAAGCGAGGTCCCCAGGCGCCCAAATAGTCGTAGTCGTGTTGTTCGTCGTCAGTTCCTGCAACCAATCACAAGCATTCATCACAAGCTGACAACATTATGCAAATTTCACCCAAACAAAATACATCTTTATTGGATGTAAATTGGATGAGTTTGTTTTCAAATGAACATTGAAAATAGTTCATGAGAAAACATAGCCTCAATTGTTTGAGAAGCATGGTATTTTTTAAGATCAATTGAATGTAAATTATAATACTGAATGAGAATGAACTGATTGATCTCTTTATAAACTCTGAGAGCGAAGCTTATCCATAATCCCTATTGATTCAGAATTCATGTCTCGTCAATTCTCAAATGCTCTACAAACAGGATGTTTTTAGGAGCAAGAGATTGAAATTCAGGAAATATTGCAATTGAGTAGCTTGAATTTGGAAAAACATTCAGTTGAAAACAGAAAAAAATATATAATAGGAACTCTTTGTTATCGAAATATCCATTTTTTATCCCTCCAGTCTAGTACGGTATGAGAAATACAGGATACTGATCACTCGGAACACTAATGTTGAGAAGTAATTTGTTTACCACTAAAAAAAAAAATATCCGACGAAGATTGAAAAGGTTTCTGACAAAACCCCTAATAACAATTTAACTTGACATTGAAGACGTTCACGACGCTCTCTCTCCTTGAAATAGAATTTATAAAACTGGCACGAATACAATAATTGTTCAATTATTGAAAGTTGAGAGTATTAGAAGAGAAATTGAGGGTATATCTTAGGCCTACCAAAGGAATGTGAAGTAATTTCAACAATAAAAAGTAGAAAATTAGAATATTTGGGACATGTAATGAGGGATGAGAAGTATGAACTGTTGAGGCTTATATTATGCAGGACAAAATCAGGGGAAAGATCAGTGTAGGACGTAGAAGATTGTCCTGGCCATGTGATTTAAGAAATTGGTATGGCTGCAGCTCATAAGAACTTTTCCAAGCTGCAATTAGTAAAGCAGTGATGATTCCCAACCTCCAATATAGGAGAAGGAACCAAAAGGAGAAGAAGATAGGCCTACAAGGAGCAACCTATAAGAAATGAAAAGTCTTTGGCCATGTTTTAGCACACTAACTTATTGAAACTAATGAACCATTAATAGCCTATAGATTTAATAGTTTATGATATTTAATAAATAATATCACAAAAACCGGGCCCAATACTAGTTGATAACTGAATAAGAAAGCTGAACTATATGAGAAAGCTATTTTAACATTACAGTTGTGTTGTATGTAATGTTGTGGTACTTTTCCACAATGAAAACACAAATTGGAATAGTGAACCACTTTTATAAAAGTGAATGACAGATTCAATTTGTTTTTTCACAAAATATTCTATTCAGTATGGATAACTACCACAATATCAACTTCACAACTGCTCAGAAAACTAGTTGATAAGTTGAGAAAAATTGTAAACCGTACCGGAAGCAAGAGAAGAGAGTGAGCCAGCAGTGCTGCCACCACCTTCGTAGGCGTAGTTGCGCAGATCGTCGAAGGGAGGTGCATTCGGGTCGCTGTCAGCGCGCTTCTTGTGCTCTTCTATGAATACTCCCACGTTTGGCTCGGCTCCCAGTCCAGCAACTGCACATTCAAAACAATCCCATCATTACATTTTTAAAAACAAATACTTTTTCAAATGAAATATTTTTATTCTCTTGTAACTTAATATAATTACTTAATAAATACAGTAATAGTAGTGAAAATAATAATAGTGAATATTAATCGTGTATGCATACATCAATACCGTAATTACTATAGTACAACATCATGGATTAAATTATGTAGTATAAGTTTGAGAAGGGACAGTTTTGGGCAGAAGACTGTTGTGCCTTCTCACTTAAGAATAATTGTTGTAAATGACTGAATAATAAATAAATTTGTCAGTAATGAAGTATGTTTTGAATAGAATATTTTACCAATCTTTCGGAATTAATAATTACCAGTACATGATCCATGATGAATGATTACATTTGTTTATACAGAGTTGGGTAATTAATATGGATAAATAGTAGTTACACACTTATTTTCAAACGAAACATTTTTTATTCTAATGTTTACCTTTTAATGTTACCATTTTGATAGTAAGAGAGGAAAAGTTGTATGCATACATCATTACCCCTCCCTGTACTTTGAAAGTATTGATAGATTACAAAAGAATGGCCTACATGCATTGCTTGTATATTAAAGAATCGAGAAACCAGAGCAAACCTTCAAGAAACAGGGAAGCTGAGACATAGTCAGTTCAAAGTGTTCTCAATTATCCATCTTGAATCAAATATAAAGTGGAAATATTCTAGTCAGCAATATGAACAATTCAAAGGGTATTCAAGGGGAAATTGGAAAAACCTCTGATAGTAAGTTGACACAGCTAAGTGATTGTACGATTGGCCCAACATACAAGCCTTTGATAAGAAATGTTTCATGAAAAAATTGAATTGCAAAAGAAACTGTTGTAACGATTGATCCAATCTACAAGTCTGTATTGTTGTAAACGTTTTCGATGAAACTCTATGGAAAATTGGTTTTCATAGGATGCTTTATCCGTTGATGAAATTGTTAAATCGTGGATATGATGCGAATAACTTGAGAAAATGGTGTTGAATATAAATTTAAGATTGAGTAGATGAGAAATTTTTATTGGTTGATAGAAACGACGAATGATGCGAAATGACTGTTGTTGAATCACGGATATGATGCGAATAACTTGAGGAAATAGTGTTGAATATAAATTTATGATTGAGTAGATGTGAAATTGTCGAGAGTTGAGAATGTAGAGCAGATACTGACATGGTGCTTTGGGCGCCATCTCAGGTAAGGGTCCACCGATCGGAATCTGGAGCGGAGTGATGTCGAAGGCGGTCATATCATCCTCCCCACCACCCTCGTCATCATAGTTGATGATGTTTTCTCTGACGTCATCGTCCGGTCCCGGGTACTTGATGTGAGCCTCCCGTCGTCGGTTGTACACAACGAATACCAGCACAAGAACTGTAAAACATCAAATACACACAGTTAATACAAGACCAGAATAGTATGGAATTTATACGATGAATAATTAATTATCTTTTGTTTAATAAACGGATCGAAACAGTTCTACAGAAATTTATTTCATTTTTATAACTTGATAGAACCCATTCTACAGAAATTTATTTCATTTTTATAACTTGATAGAACCCAAATCGAAAAACCGAAACAAATATCACCAGGAAAATGTTTTCAAATCTCGAGGTGCGTACAGACTTATGCGTCATGAACATGCGCATTTCACTTTCAATCATTCAATCAACTAGTGCTATGCTTATTATATCTGTATCTTATATTATCTTATGTATTTGTACAAAAACAGTAAGATACAGATATAATAAGCATCAGCATCAGAAGACGAAAAGTGAAATGCGTGTCTTTTATGACGCTCAAGTCTTTATATGCAGCTTCGGATGCTCAGCCACAGAATATAAACAGAATGGAAAGTCAACTAGTATCCTGGCGCAAAATCCGCCATATTGAAAGAAAGTTCAGCATTGTAATAGTATAGATTGGAGGTTCGGATCACTCCACTGATCCGGGTCAATCGGTCTCGTTCACTGCCGCGAGCCAATCAAAAGATCAGGATTTTAATTTATAACAAGATGACGCAGTCACGTGACGTGGTCTTGGTGCACTCAAGTATTGGCGACATGTAAGAAGCATTGGTTGGATAGACGTTTGACTGATACTTTCCATTCTCTATGTATTCTGTGGCACAGCTTTACAGTATAGTACACAGCAAGGTATGTATTCTAGGTACATTGGTACAAGCATGGAATGAGAAGCATCACTGGTGAGGATAAATTAGTAACAACATTTTTGTACATGTTCCGTTCATGCTTGATGAAAACTCAAAATCGTTTGAAGATGAAATCCGAAGGTGGTACATTCACACTGGTGGAGCCTCAGTATAATGAATTTCATGGGACTAAGAAAGATCCATTCTTCCATTGTAACAGTAATAATGAATAATGAACTACTTTTAAATTGAGTCTTATGACAAGTTTGTGGGTCTTAGATAGTTACTCCATAACAAAATATTATTTCATCGATGTTTGTTATACTGGGGTTCCACCTGATGTATTAAACAAACATAATAATTTGTCTAATGTCTAATCAAATCAACACAACTACATACATTGTCACTGTCAAAATAGGAAATCAAGCTGTAAAACAGGAAATTGTCACCCCCTTATTTATTCAAAAAATAAGAAAACTAGATGAATCAATCTATAATTATTACGGTAACTCTCTAGTTTTTTTCCAATAAATAAAGACTGTGCCAATTTCCAATATTTTATCCAGTCTTGATATCACCTATACACTAAAACAAATAGGAATTTATGAACTAGCATGCAAGTTAGCAAATCTAATTGAAATCCAAGAAATTAATTTCGATCGGGAGCGAGAGCTAAAATTTTCCAATGGAACATAGACACACAATAATGAGAAAATGAGGACAGTAATGTAAATGGAAACGAAAAAAAATTAAAATAACGGGTAAGATAGAAGAATGATGGTGAAGACGAATAAATAATAATATCTCTCCAGAGACATGATCATTCCTGGAGATAATCTGATTAAGATAATTAATGATGATTGATCTCCAGAGATCATGTATTATCTTATATAATATGATAATAATAATATTTCTCATCTCTCATCATGTGAAAACATAACAATAATAACTCAATATTCGCATATTTCATCATATTTCTTCGCTCAATATAATTGTAAAACTCTTCAGTCTGTGTATGATTCACCATGTTATTTCACTCTTAAGCTGCGTTTACACCAAAGTTATCAACAACATGTTTATTTTCCCGTCCTGATAGATTCTATTAGATTGAACACAACTTATCATACACATGATGTGCATATGTGTTCGTCAAGCTCCGTTTAATCTAATGGAATCTATAGGACGGAAAAATAAACATTTTGTTGATAACTTTGATGTAAACGCAGCTTTACTGGTAATTATTTTTAACGCTAGAACGTAAGTTGAATTTTGTATTGTTAAACACATGAATAAAGGAATCTGAATCGATTTCATTCGTCTCATAACCAACATCAAAGCCTAGAGCTCATTTGGGCTCCTCAGAGAAAACACATGCATTAGAAAAATGGAAATCTACAGATGGAATAATAGTGATAAGTTTATTATATCAATGATAGAAAAAATGAAAAATGGAGAAGATAACCAATAAAAAAAACAAAACAAATAAAATAAAAACGAAAACTCACTGAGTAACAAACACAAGCAAACAATAACAGCAATAATGAAGTCGGTGGATGCGGTGATGATGCCGGATTGGGGCAACTCGAGTTCGCAGTGCAGTCCGGTGAAGCTGTGCGGACATTGGCACGCGTAGCGGCGCTCATCGGCGAAATCGCGACATTCGCCTCCGTTGAGGCACGGCGACCACTCACACTCATTCTCGTTCACGCATTCCACGCCCATCACACGGAAGCCCACCGGGCAGCTGTACAACCCAACCAAAGTAAATAAAAATTGAAAAACCAACCAAAATAATAATAAAAAAGCGTCAAGAGCCGGGCGTGAAGAATGGAGGCGACTCGATCGATGATGGATGATGTATACCAATCTCGATAACTACCAATTTTCTCAAGATATTCTTTCAAGTTGAACGATTCGCATGTAAATTGAACAGTAAAAAACTAGATAGTAGTCGCAATATGAGAAATCACCAATTATATTCAGTGAAGAGCTCTATCAACAGCTGCTTATCTGTTTAGTTAAAATCTCTTACACTGAATTGCTGCAATGATAATTTCAAGGATCACGAGAAAAAGGTTTCGTAAAAATAGTGAATTCGTATAGCTTTTATTGGTGGGGAGTCCCTGGCGGAAAGGTCCCACCTCGCCTGAATATGTAATTTAAGCCGTCAATGGGCCTTACGACCGTTATACTTTAGCCGGGACCGACAGTTTAACGTGCCAATTCGATAACACGGTAGTGACCTGGTTAAAAAACTTTTGGTGATGACTGGGTTATCACGGATCTCTAGGCTGCAAGCACTCTATCCACTAGAGTCGTAAAGACTCCTGGTTTTGAGTTGAAATAAGTATGAGTTTGAGTGTAATTTTGAGCCGAATTTAAGAACGAAGCTTAGATGAATACTATTCTTAGCACGATTTTTCTGCCTATCAACCAATTAGTACAATATTCTGATATTTGGCTGAAAAGCAACAACGGCGAGCCAAGTTCCAATCGAAGCTCATATACTTGTGCCTAAAATTAGCTGTAAAACACCTTTATTAAATTTGTTGCCTACCAATCAGAAGCCGGAAATCCTCTAAAATAAAAAACTATACGCAGTCCGGACTTCAGTGTTTCATAATAGTAATTTTTAAACTCACAGAGGGTACGATTGAGAGCTTTTTATTCAAGACTGGAACTTCATGTTTCATTATCATAACAGAACAGTTGAAAACTTTGAAACAAAAATACTTCCCATAACACACTCAGTGGATGATTTATAACCTCGAATAAAGTTGAGATAAAGATCAGTTCAATATACAACACACCGTATTGACACCATGAGCATGATGCATTCTAATAGAACAGAATTAATATTCGCGTTCATCATCCATCATGAATCAATCGAATCACCTTCCAAACCATGGCACTTGAAACCAAACAAAAATAATTAAAAAACAAAACAAAGATCATAATTGAAAAACAAAACTGTAATGAAAAAAACATGAAGAATTACGACGGAAATGTCTACTGGCAGCTGGCACGTGCAATGAATGGCGGGGGGGTGGTGAGGGGGGGTTTAGGGAAGGGAGTTTCCTTACTGAGAATGATGAGCAGACAGACAAGGATGGCGGCAATAGCTCCCATGCCGAGTTTGAGCGTCTGTCCCTCTTGCACGAGTTCGCAGTTCTCGCCCCAGAACCCGTCGAGACAGATGCAGCGGTACTTCAAGCGCGGGTCCTGGTTGATGCAGACGCCGCCGTTGCGGCAGGGCGTGTCCAGGCACTCGTTCTTATCCGTGCAGCCCTTGCCGTCCGGCGACACTATCTGGCCGTCGCCACAGCTAAACACCATTGCTTGTTAGTATAAAAGCGCACATGCATGACGACATAGTTTGTATGTTTGAGGAATGATTTGTTGTATAATTCGTTAGTTTGGGTAAAGAGTTATTTGTATATATTTTTAGTTTGTGTGAATGGTTAATTTATCATTTGTTAGTTTGGGAGGATGATTGTATCACACTTGCTATTTTTGGTGAATGGTTAGTATAATCTGTTAGCTTGGGTGAATGATTACTTGTATAAATATGGTTATAAATAATAGTGTTAGTACAGTAGAACCTCTATGTTGTGTTTGTGAGAATGGAAATAATGAATAATAATTTGTAGTTAACGAACCAATTGTTTACTAGGCCTACGGTTTATGGAGGGTGACGAATTATCGAGGCTATGGAGGAGGATGAAGAGGAGGTGGTGGTTGAAGGGGAGGAGGAAGAGGAGAAGGAGGAGGAGGAGATGGAGGAGTAGGAGTAGGAGGAGAAGGACGATTCCGAATTATAGAGGTCCGAATTATCGAGGTTATACTGTGATAGAAAACTTAATTAGTTTGAGTTTATTACATTGATCCTTTTTATTAGACTATGAAAAGTCACTGCTATGTGACTCTTATTATATTCAAATACTGTACATAAGTAATTTTCAATAATTTTTTATTCTTTATAATCGCTCATGGATTGCATAGAATTTCTTACACGACGAATATTATGTTAATTTGTTGCTCATCCTCATTATGTGGTGGATATTTCCAGTTCATTTCATTGCAACTATTTCCAGTTCATTTCATAGCAATATGGAGCGTGGGATTTTATTAGGTGATAGACTCCAGATTGTGCCTTCAGAAGGAAGAATAGGAAGTGATACTAATATTATAAATTGAGTAATTATTTGATAGCATGAGAACACATTCGAATATGTATTCACATTCTTTTGAATACAAAATTCCATGAATTACTCTCAACTCTATCAATCTATATCGTCTCCTCAAGCCTATTTCTAACCATTAAAGACATGTTGATAAAATATTATATGAAAAACTAACAAGTGATATCACGTTGATATCATGAGTAATGACGAGCCATATTATTTCCTATCTCCAAACCAATTCATGTTCATCCAAGACATATTGGTGAAATATTAACTGTTAACTATTTATATTCATCCAAGACATATTGGTAGAATATTAAAACTGAAATAGGTACTAGAAAGTTATCATGAGCCAGATAGATCAGTTCTAGATAGAACTTCAAAGATACTCAACATGAATGAAGAATATCAATATACCATGTTGTGAAATAATTGAATGTGAAGTATTGTATTTCAATTGAATAAATTTTTGTCCGATAATATTCCCGATAATACTTTCAGATCATGATAAAAAAGCGAGAAATTCGGAGAGAATTGCTAGTGTGAATGTAACTTACGTGCACTCGTATTCGTTCCATAGGTCGACACACTCGAAAGGATCGGGGCAGATGACGTTGGCGCATGGCTTGTTGGATGGACAGTTGCGTTCCAAGTTGCGGGCCATGGTCGCTTGACCCCACTGGGTACCATTCATGGCCGGGGGAAGTGGCAGATTCTTACCTTCCAGCCGGATGTCATCCAAGCATCCTGCAAATACGAATTTCCAACATTTATTAGGATAACATTACCAAGGAGAGGGTATATTCTACTTCATATTTTATATGAAATGTTGATATTCGACTTGAAATGACCATAACAGCCTTTTTCTAATTGGCTCTTTCAGAATGTTTGAAGTGAGATACACTGACGATTCATCAAGCAACAGGAATGGATAAGACTACAAAGACGTTTTATCAACTATGACATCAAGAGTTATAAATTAAACATGAAGCTTTTCACTATTATTGGTGGAGAGCAAATTAGGACTATCTCATGGTTCGATGAATGAAGGGCCTCAAGTTCAAAAACATCTAAAGCGTTGAGCAGCCGATTTGAAGAACTATTATTTGATAATGAACTAAACTTGTTAAATGATGAAAAAACCCAAATGAAATAGAAATTACAAAGTCATTTTGGAACTATGAGTGGAGAAACGAACAAACTACAGTGATGAGGCAAACTTTCTAATCGAGGTTGAATTAATTCACCATAGCCTTTCTTTCGGAGAACAAAATCTCATGTGCAAAATGATTAGGAGCAAATCGATATGATTGGAGGAATAATTTAATTATTCCAAGACCAGTAATACATTATACAGTGGAGTAAGTTAGGGGCTACTGAAATAACCGTTGATTGAATCAGATTTAGCATTATACTATCATAAATTCGTGGGCATTACCCTTCCAATTCAGCAACAAGCTGTTTCCCAACATAGATTAAAAGATTACTCTATAGTAAATCCAGTAATATTTTCAATGATTAATCTCCACTAAAAATTTATGAGTGATGAAAATAGATAAATAGGAAGTAAATAGTAAATATAGTAGAGTAAGTGAGTAATATATTAAATAGAAAATCTGAAGTAGTTTTTCACCTTTCTGATAGTCGGCGTATACTTCAAACGTTCTGACTCCAGTGTATTCGGCTTTTCCTCCGGCGTAGACTCCCTCCTGCTTGTCCACTAGCAGCCACTGGTGGCCATCGAACGTGAATGTCTCGTTGTAGCGTCGGCCTTCTCCACCATCCAGCTCCAGTGTTGCTGACGAGCCGTACCTTGATACCTGCAAAACAATACAATAGATAAAAATATGCCCTTTTCCTTATGGTATAAGGAAATTACAAGACTACAATAAGGCTTATAAGGCTACTACAATTATTGATAAAATGAGATAAAAATTTTCAAGTACAATTCTCAATTGAACATAAAGTCAATATTTTCGCTGAGTATGATGCTCACACATGAGCTCTATAGTTGAAGTACAAATTTTGAGTGCATATACCTTGAATAATACCATCGTATACCAATCAAAACTAGATATTGTACTGCTGCGAAATGCAATATTTCAAGCTCTAGAATTTAGATTCGACTACTGATTCCTGAAGTTCAAAAAATTTATTCAATTGAAACTCGTTCAAATTTCATCTTTTGGCATTCTAATATTATAATTTTTAACCATTATTATTGTTTCGGATAGAAAGATAACTGTTATTGTGAACATCAATATCCTCTTGACGTCTTATTAATAACTTGAATGGCGTATATAAAGTTCTGAAAAGTTTCAGGAATAATTAAAACTATATACTTTTGAAGTAGTGAAATCATCATAGTTATGTTTAACATAATTGTATTAAAGCAGAGTTATGCACTTACCCTCGCAGTATGCCATTGTCCATCATCAACAGTGATTGCACTAAGCCAAATGTCCTTCTCTTCTGTTCGTAAACTATTTAAATTGTAACGAAAATGTAATTTACTATCCTTAATCTGAAACAAAACAAATAGGAGGGAATTAGTGAGTGACTATGATGGATAAATCATAGTAGTGAGTGAATTATATGGGATTTATTAATTTATTCTTATGACTTTTATTGACAGAGAAATCCTTTAGGATGTTCTGCGTTGCCGTGAATGTCATTACCTATCAACACTCAAGTTTATAGATTGTATATTGGGTTCTTCATGTTTTCTCACTAAAAATTTGCACTTTGACTTCCTGAGTTTTTATTTTATAAAGTTTAGAATCAATAAAACTCATTTCTAAACACAAATTCACATTTAAAAAGCAAACAAATATAAAATTTTGATGATAATATTGAATGGGATTACAATAATGACTGGAACCTAAGAGAGTTACCGTACTCTTATTTCCAGTTGATTTAATACACGCCAGTTGAGTTATCTCAACAAACAGTTATGAATAAGTCACGTCATCATAATTAAATTGATGAATGAGATACAAATTTATTATTTTCAAATGTTAACAGCCCAGTTTTTGAACAACTTCAGTTGAAATGTTTATAGCAGTTTCAAATGCCAATGCATAATCTTACTACAGATCTCTTCAATCTACAACTCATCAAGTGTCCTGATACAATTATTTTCATTCACTGGTAATATTTGTTCCGTAAAATTATTATGTTATGTTAATTGGGAGATTAAATTTCAGTATTAACTGGTATTATTTTTTACGTTATTAACTTATAATTATGTTACATGAAAGAATAAATTTCGATTTGAATGTGTTGCTGACCTCTAGTATGGCATACTCGCGGTTATGCTGGTCGCTGACGCGGAAGAGTTCACCGTGCTCCTCACGCGTGCGGAAACGCAGCTGCATCTGTGTGGAGAAGCGGTCTGGCTCGAAGGAGAGTGCGTACTTGACGTAGCTCTGCGGCCGGAACGTGGTTGGAATTGTGGGCGACGAGCAGGCGGGACCCGTGAAGCCGGGGAGGCAATGGCAACGGGCCTCCGAGAAGCTGCCCACACAGGTGCCGTGCTCCCAGCAGCGGAACGTCGTCTCCTGGCTGTTGCAGATCTCGTCCGTCTGGGGGCAGCCGGCCACGCTGTTGCGAGACAGGCCCGGGTGTGCCAGGTCGTATAGCTGCAAAAACCACAAACAAACCACTCTCATATTAGACAAGTCATTAAGACATTGGTAAAATGTAAGTCTTGTGCTAAGAAATTGTTCTTAGTTATTAGCGAGAACACATACAGTAGCTTGGTTATCTATTCATCTTTGAATTTACAAAAGGTAGATATTTGTACATGAAAGAACATGAATAAATGCTAATGCACTCATAGGCTACAAAAAATTTGAAACATATTCAAAGACAGCCAATAATTAAAATATTCAAAATAGAACTTGGAGTAGCTGATCCTGCATTGTAATGAAAAGCAGTAAAAGGAAAACATTGCAGTTAACTGGAAATAACTGAAGTGTAGGAAACAATGAAAGTTGACTGGTGTGTACTGAAGGAGCAACTATTCAATTAAAGTATTTTCCAAGGAGATTGCAAATGACTTACAAATTTAGAAAATCTATGAACCCATAGGCAATGAAAGACAAACTCTTCAATATATTATTATGTTTCAAGTTATGTAAAAGTAGTAATGTTGTAAAGTGATCATGAATCAGCCATCTCGATTTAAAAGTACAGTAATAGGAAAATCCAAAAAAACTAGTTATCAGAATCATGTTCTAAATTATTGTTCTATTAGAAATTCTGATGATCTAGAACACGTTTTTGAGTATTTCCTCCCAATGTGTTGAAAATTGCAGGGCGTGGAAGTGTAGGCCTATTTAGCAGAAAACGTTGTCAGTAATCAAAGAATTGAGAAAACCCGAATGAATAAAAAACTGTGAAAAACTTTCATCAAGCCTCGTTCATTCAACTACACTTGATTCACATCAGAAATATGCTACGTGATACTATGGGAAAGGATAAAAAACAAGATTCTGTATCTGTAAAATTCTGTACCCGAATCATCATCATCATCATTAATCAGCTTAAAATGAATTGGATATTCAATGATCTTAAACAGCAAGATTTTCCGGTATCGCATGACAACAATTCGATGATAAGAATAACATATCTTATTCTTTATTGATCGATACAATAAGTACCTCATAAAAATGATGGGGAGAGAGAAAATAAGGTAACCTTGTGTATTCCTCTCCCAAATTCAGATAAGGTTGCACATAGTCCGAAATAGCCTAGGTTAAACCTTGTAGTTCTTCACTTCACAAAATTTCACAGTCCTTAATTATTTCCACAAGTCGATTTTCAAATTTAGATGCTTCAAAACCAAACATAGAAGAAATATTTCACAATATTATTCTTATTATTAATATTTCACATATTATTTTATAATATTTCCATTTTGAATACCTCCAATCCAATCACTGTGCTAATTATAATATCTGAAAAAATGATGTAAAGAGTACGGTACTGACCTTGCTGTTATGGAAGACATTTCTGATACATCCGTCGAATCCCTTGCCGTAGGGCATGGCCTGCCAATGGTAGTGGGTGGGGTCGAACTCGTGGATGTAGCGGCCGCCCAGCTGCAGGGGGGTGTTGAGGTTGAGGTACTCGTTGAAGGGGGGGATTGTGCCACGCGCCTGGCAGCTCGAGTCGTCGAACTCCGGTGGGTTGCCGTCTTCCAGCTCGGAAATATCCGCCGACTTACAGAAGTCCACCACTAGTCGAACGTTCTGCAACAAAGAAACCAATTAACTTGAAATAAAAACTACTACAACAAAATACTACTACAACAAAATACTACAACCTGGTTGAATAAATAAATGTTGATTAGATAAGATTTATTCATTCATGTATAAGTTATAACCAAGTCATTGATCACAGATTAATTAATATAACTTGTATGACTGATCAGTGATCAAACTCTCACTGGCGTAAAATGAAAAAAAAGCTGTCGAGTACCTAAATAACTCTGGAAACTGTGCCTGAACAAATGAGGTTCAACAAATTTAATAAAAATTACAGCTAATACTAATATTAGTGAGGATGATTTTTGTAATATATTCCGTATTAAGCATCGCCTGAAAGATTCGCCTGGAATTTTATTCTTCTCATATCACAATAATTCCCATCTTAAACTTCCCATTTTCCTCACTAAATTCCACATAATTTAACTCACCTGCTGAGAAGCATTTTTGGTGTATCTCGTTACAATGACTTTAAGTTTGGTATGTCATGTTCAGTAGCCGAATCACCTTAATAATTTTTCCATTGGTTATCACCATCGGTTTAAAATGCTGTATTGAAGCTTTTCCAGTTATTGGTGCATTGTGAAACAATTTTAAAGCTACAAGTTTTCCATTGTTGAACAAACCATACCTCAGTATCCCAGAAGATATCCAGCCGATGCCACTCGCCGTCGTCGAGACTCTTCTTAGTCTTGACCTTCAGCTCGAGTGTGCCCGAGCCGAAGTCGATGAGCAGCCTCGGTTGGCCTCGTTCGAGCTCCAGTGAGATGAAGTCGGACACCATGACTTCCTCGGGCTCGGGCGGCACTATGGGTCCGTTGTAGAGCAGCTGACCGTCGCCCTTGCGGGTGATGAACTCCAGCGACAGATGCGAGTTGTCGCACATCTCCAGCGGCGGGTACCACGCCCACCCGTTGCCGCGGAAGCTGCGTGCCGTCTGCTGGCAGCGTGGCCCCGAGTAGCCGTGCGGGCACGAACAACTGCATCACAATTACAAAACAAATGTCAATCTCTAGTCAGGTAGCAATAGCACGCTCCAAATTCAAAACGAAATCAAGTATTGTTCACCAAGTCTAGGTGTAGCTGATACTCAGCTACTGTATCAAATATCAATAAACAAACGATAAAAAATGTGATAGATAACTTATGAACTGAACGTTCAATTCGAGAAATTAGCTATGTTTATTTTTTATTCATAGAAAATACATACAATTTAGGTACCTAAAAACGACAGGCGTTCGCTTGAAGATTGAACTCTACAACTTACTGTACTTGAAATTTACTGATTCTCGATTAAAATATTTTCAATACAATTTTCGATTGAATAGTGTAAAGATAGAATAGTTTTACAGATGGGAGAAATTGTTCAAGTGTTATAATTCAATTGTTCAATTGTCCTTTTGTTATAATTTGAATTTAATGGACAAAAAGCCAATTGAAATTTCAGGACGGTTGAAAGGCATTTTTTATTAGCTGCGTAAAGTAATCAGGAAATAGAACAGTTGAAAGAGGGAGCTTCAGCTAAGACCTAGCCTATTTGGAATAAGAATGCTGATCTTCAAGATATTTACATATTTTTCCCTTCAACTGTTTTTAAATCGGTAATAGATTAAAGTTTGCCATATACAGAGGTGCCCATCCCCCCAATGGTCCATGTCGCAAAATTCCCCCCCCCCCCAAAATTCTCAAAATTTGGTATCCATTTAGGTACTTAAAAACTGTATATTGAAAAATCCCCCCCATTTTCCCTAGTTTTTTCCAAAAATCCCCCCCCCCCAATATTCAGCCTCATGTCGCAACTTGCGACATCAAAACATGCTGTGGGCACCCCTGGCCATAAAAGCCCAATGATTCTATCTTTATTTATGAATCTAAAATGCAGTTATAAGCCATCCTAGCAAATTTGGGTGAAGATAATCCGATTCTCTTTAAAATAGCAACGTATAATGAAATCTGCAATGTGACTTATATTGAAACTTGTTTCAATCGACGAATATGCGTGAAGTGAATCGAACTCCACAACTATCACTTGTCATTCCATATCCAACTCAAATTGACGAGTCTTTCTTGAGCAAGCTTGAGAATTGCAACAAAATCAATAGTAGGTACTTGATACTTGGATTGATTTTTTCCCACCCTTTCATGATATAATATACCGTATTGTTTGAAATAGAGTTACACTGAAAAGGAATTCATTGAGAAGCAATGGAGTCACAGCACAAAATTGTTAGAGAAAATTCTCTAGGGTGGGGGTGATGTCTGAATAAGTCAATCGAATCATACTTTCATACTATTTGATGCGATATCTGTTACTTCACCTTGATCCATATCTGCCATCTATACACCGTCCACCGTTGTAGCAGGAGCTGGTTCGACATGATTCACTCTTACTGAAGTTCCTCGCTCCACACGTGCATTCACCAATCACATCCACTCTCACACCAACTAAGGCAGTCTTGTTAGCATTCACCATGTACGGCAGGTTGCTTATGTCCAAAGTGTTCGTACAACTTCCTTCGCAATTCTGATTCTCATACAAACATTCATCTATGCCGACCATTGTTATATTGATACCAACGTCTTTCTCGATCTGTAAAAAGAAGAAGAGAAGTTGTTAATTATAGTTATTACGCTGAAAATCTGCAGGAAATAGTTGCGGGTACAGTCAGAATAATAACACTAGTATATAGAGATCAAATTCTACATAAACTTCAATAATTAGTTTTCTAGTTTCAGTTTCTCAGTTTGCTAGTCACAGAATGTTTCTTCACTGATGAAGTAGTATTATATTTATTTTTGCTCGAGAAACTTCCTAGTTCTTTATAAACTTGAAAAATGGACCGCAAATAAAAGTGATGTCCAGAGTACAATTCATCTGTGAAATTGGTGCACAAAAAATACCCAGGTTTATTGACAGCGACATATATCACATTTATGTAATGTTCATTTCTGTAAGTTTTCACTTGAGAAATTGTATTGAATAAGTGATACAATGTACTCAATGAACTGTACTAATATTTCACATAACTTACAAAAATTCTTAGTTTATTGACAGCAACATATCACAATAATGTAATGTTCGTTTTCTGTAATAAGCTATCACTTGAGAAAACTGCATTGAATCAGTGATACAATGTTCTCAATATGAACTGTACTAATACCTCACATCACCTTATAATATAGGTGTCTCATGCTGTTATCAAAATATTATAGATCCTACTGTGATGCAACATTTCTTTATTGATGGATAACAATATGATTTGATCCAAGTTACTGACATAAATACCAGTCAAATTAACTCACCTCTTCTCTATTCATCAGTACAAGACCGTTCAATTTGACCGGCTTGTAGTATGGCGTTCCATGAGCCGAGAATCGAACATCGGTCAAAGGAGGATGCTTTCTCCTCAGCTGAACACTGAATACATCAACATTATCACGCTCAGTGTTCAGCAGATCAGCCAGTTTGTCTCTGAATCTATCTGCTTTACTCCTTACTATACTCTGCGTCTGTAAAATAAAAACATAATTTTTTGTAATATGGAAAATCGAATAGAAGAGTTCACAACAATGGAGATTTCTCAGAGAGTATAATAATAATAACAACAATATTCGTATGGCTTTTATTGGTGGGGAGTTCCTGACGGAGGTTCCACCCTCGCCTGAATACATAATTTAAGCCGTCAATGGGCCTTACGACTGTCATACTTCAGCCGGGACCAACAATTTAACGAGCTCATCCAATAACACGGGAGTGACCTGTTCAGAGAGTATGAGTTATTTATTTGATTCAGTTCAAAGTTAAGCTACCTAATGTGCAAAAACATACATTTTTTGTTGAAGTACTGTATAATAACTGACGATAAATAATGTATAGGAGTAATGACAGCTCACTGATAACTGAATATTCTCTGGGGAAGATGAGTTTCACTAAAGTATCGTGTACAACTTGATAATTCAAATTACCTTCCAAAGAAAATCCAAACAATACTGTAATAGAACAGGCTGCATGATTTGTCCGATATGTTTTTATTTTTAAAGGAAACACCAAGTTACAGTAGTAATTATTTAGTTTATGAGATGAGTGATCAGTAGACCTCTAATCATTTCCAAAAACAAATTTTATATATTGAAAAACTCCTGTGCTTTTTCACTTATCACTGCTCAACTGAAGTTCATCTAGGAATGATAAATTCCTTACCTTCCTCTCTGTCATCAATTTAATACCAAGGTATCATTGAGTTCAATGGAAATGAAATATTACCACCCTATTGTAATGGAAAATCTAAATTTTCTGTTGAAAGAAATTACTGACAATGAGAAAGATTAGAAAAATATTAAGAATTTCCAAGCATTGATTCGTTCCATTATTTTGAGAAATCGATAGTTTTCGCTTACCCTGTAGTTCCAAACTCTGATGAAATCTTCATCGGTGATGCCAGCTAATCTAACAGATCCAGATTTAATAACAGCCTCATGGGGGATTTCTTTGACGGTGACGGTAACATTTGCCATGACGTCCGTCTGAGTGTGCTTCCTGTCGTATACTTTGAAATGGAGATGGTATTTGCCACTCTTCGTGTTTTGCCTCATGGTTATCATTCCGGTGTCCTCATTGAGGCGGAACTGTGGATGCGGCTCCGAGTCCCAGTGGAACTTTTTGTCTGGCAAATCCCAGTCATCCAGATCGTACACGTACACTCTTCCAATTTCTGAATCCGGCGCTTGACCCTAAAAGCAAACAAACAATAAAAGATCAGACAAAAGTTGAACAGTGATATTTCTGTAGATAGCTGATGTTATTTTCGAGAATAATAGCTGCTATGGAGTTTTCATTCTTATTATTTGCATTTGGCAACTCTACATTGACTTGTCAATGTTTCTTGTAATATTAGCCAGACTAAATACGTGGGCTAATCTTTCTAATTGATAAGCTAACTCAGAAATTTAAGAATAATGTAGTTATTGATCTCTTGATACTTCGTATGAAGAATGAAGTTTGGGAATCGAATACCTCTACTTACGTATACTGAGGAATTACACAAGAATGTGAATGGGTATTGAATGTATATGGACAAGCATACTAATATAAATCAATTCTCTACTGGATCAATTGAAGCGAAATAATGCATGAATATAAGAAATCTATTATCAACAAATTAAATCCAGCATTTTTGGTCGGCTAAGCCGATATATAGTGTGTAGTTGAGAATCTGTAAAACCTGCTGACATAATTTGTATTGCCTCAAAAAATGTTAATGAACCATACTAAGATGAAGGTATAAGTATAAAATCTGATCGAATATGCCATCTATAGATATAGTTGGAAATATAATATGTTATTATCCTCCGCATGGTTCCCTCCCATATTTCTCAAGAATACAGAATCCGAATATAATCTCTGTAATATATGTAAGATCAGTTTCATTGATCGAAATATCTTTTCTACTTCACAAATAAAACTTGAAATATCGCGGAAAATTATTTTGTTCAAACACTATTGATGAGCTACATTGAACATAATTTAGTTCATTATTGAATGATATTATGACTAGTTCTTGCATGACTTTTCAATTGAAGTAGATTTTGTTTTAATCAATTGATTAGGGAATGAATTTGATTCGGTGAATTGATTTACGAGATAATCAATTGAGCTCACCATGTAGTTATAAACAAATATCTCCTTGGATCCAGCCTGCATTTTGTTGTCGTTGACGTCACCGATGACGACGGTGAGAGTGCTAGTGCCAGACATGGCTGGGTTGCCCGAGTCCTTGATCACAATCGGAATCAGGTATTCCTTCTGCTGCTCGCGGTCGAACGATCGCAACGACGAAACCACTGCCATTCCGTCACCGTTCGCTCCCTCTGTAAATAATATGCGAGAGAAATCGTTTATGCCAATATAGAATAAAGAGACAGAAAAATAGGAGGATAGGAAGTATGATACCTCATTAGAGAGAATGTTGAGTTTTGTAGATTTATAAGACCTGCATACTATGACTGGATGAGTTTTTTTTAATGATTAGTATTATTCATTATGGATCATGGAACTATCAAATATTTATCCTCAATCATTGAACTTCTTCAAGGGCGATTTAGGTTCACTTTGTGACACAAATGTCTACATTTTTACAATAGGTGTATACTTAACACGTTTTATTTGAACGAGTCAAAGAACACCAAAATATTATAGAGTTTATATCACAATACAGAAAATTTTGAAAGAAAAAACCAGTACTCTGGGAGAGGGAAATAATGTACAAAGCAAGATGAATTACAGGAATAACTTATGATTACAGGAATAACTCTTCTTGGTTTCAGATTGTGATTGAATTGTAGCTGCTGAATGTGGAATGACCGAGTAAATCTTTTGATCAATTTCACTCAGTGAACAGAAAATGGGATATTGAAATTAGAAAACGGTTGATTTGATTAGCTGAGGGTCTTCAATAAAAATAAATAGTAGATAATCGAGGTTTGGAGTAAAAGTCTGAGTGACTCAATTCCGTACACAATAACGATGCTCTCAAACAATATAAATATGCTGAGTATTAATCAAAGCAAACAAACCAATATTATACAGAAGATAATATTTTGTTGTTTTTCGACTCGTTCTAATCCAGATTCTGAACTTTGGATAAATTCATAACTAGACTATTGATTTAGTAGACAAAACAATATTTTTTCCAAGAACGTTTCAAAATAAAAAAAGAGGAAAGATTGACCTTAAAGTTTATCTCAAGAGGTGCACTTGCACTTGGTGGTTACAAGGTACCTTCCTCAAGGGACACTGTGAGTCAATTGAATTCAGAAATTTTTGATTAATGTGAATAGATTGAAATTGATAAAAAGTTGACCAATGTGAAAAATAAGATTTAGTAAAATGTTGACCAATATAACCTAAATTGAATTTTGTGAAATGTTGACTGATGACTCACTCTGATCGTGCTCGACCTTGAAGGAGGCGCGGATGATGTCGTCGGCGTTGGGGTCCATGCGGAAGGTGAAGGGCGGCCCGTTGCTCTTGGAGCGGTCATCATCATCAGTGGCCAACACCTCCACCACTTTGCGCGGCGGAACGTGCTCGGGCAGAACCGGCCGGTAGTCTTTCAAAAACATTGGTGCATTGTCATTTATATCTTGTACTATCACAGTTAGAGTTGCAGTTGCAGTCTTGGGCGGTACGCCGTCATCTATCGCTAATATTTTCACCTGAAACCAGAAAACGAATTATCAGAATGAAAATTTAACAACTTTCAAAATAGTCAAATACAATTTCAGTACAAGATCCTATTGATATTTTTGAATATTATAGCTATAACCGCTTTAAAAGTTCCGTACCCGAAAGTTTCACTACCCACTCAACCACTCAAGTCTTTGCTTAATAACTGAAATTCCTATATTCAAAACCCAAAAACTCTTTAAATCAAAAATAATTACAGGAAAAATGTTTTTTATTGTAGTAGATTTAACATTTATGTGATTTACATCAGTTGAAAAGTTTAATCAAGAGGAATATTTCTTTGCTTTTTATCATAAATTTCTTTTCCCATAGCTACTTCACTGTAAATCAGGATAAGCCTTGTGAGTTGATTGATATTGATGGCACAGATATCTATACTATGCAAGAGAAAAATGTTGGCAAGAAATTTACTGTTGACGTTGTTTTTAAGATGAAAAGAACTCATGCAGAGAAGCAATATTCTCGAAGAAAGCAACGAAAACAGAACCAATCAATTATCAATCAGTCACATTGGTTCACTTCTATAATTCTAACTTATTATCAATACAAAATACGAGAATATCTTTTCTTATCAGAAAAGATACCAGTAATATTAAGGAAAAGCTCAGGGAAGAGAAGACAAGGGTTGGCCGAGAACTTTAATTCCTTCATATGGAACATTTGAATTGATATAGGCTAATGTTAAATTTTATATCAACATTGAGAACTTCCACCCAGAATCGAGAAAATGTTTTCACTTTTTGAAGTTTTTGAAGAATGAAACCTACTCCAAAAAATTTAGATAACTTCTGTAATAAAAGTTCAGATTATCTCTTATTTATTGAGCAGGAATTATGATATAGTGGTCTCTCTGACCTGGTGCCTTGGAGTTTCCTCGCGGTCAAGTTGACGCTGAATGGTGACAGTGCCTTCTTGACTGATAAGGAACTGTCGCTTGCGGTCGGACGAGCGGTCGATGGCAAACGACACGCGACTCTTGCCGCCCTGGTCGGGGTCGCTGGCCTTGAACGTCTCCAGCGACTTGCCGACCTCGGCGTTCTCGTAGACCGACACCTCGATGTTGGGTCGCTCGAACTGCGGCTTGTTGTCGTTGATGTCCCGCAGCTTCACCACCACCCACGAGTACGCCACGTGGTACTTGTCATTGTCGTTGTCTTCTCCCTAAAACAAAATGAGTGGAACATCGATGAATGAGTTAATATTTGCAATAAGAAATGTATCTAGTTTCAATTGTTACTTTCTGAGAAAATATAGAATTAAATATAGAAAAGTGACGTTTATCGTAGGAACTTATCACTCATAAACAGATGCATTTTTCATTAATGGAAAATTCTTGAAGATCTAAATATATTAGTTATAAGCAAGTTCAAGATGGCACTGTATCCGTATCACGAATACTCATGATTCATTCCGAGATTTACCGAATGCTTCACCTGCCTCGGCTAGGTTCGGCTAATCTCGGATGAACTCGTGCAAACTTGGTTCAGACAGGATTGTGAACCAAATCCGTGCTAGCAAACCGATTCCCCTCCTCCAACCACTACCATACCCAGCCCTGTTTTTGGGTTCACAACGGGAAATGAACACTGCTTTCCATCTCCACCCGTCTCGTCATTCCATTCGGTGCTGTTTCAAGCAAGCCACTCCGGGCTCTCAGGCACCGGCCGCAAAACATCGACATTAAGTTTACGTAGATGAAAAATGTTGTGATGTAATTTAATAAGTATAAAATAGAAATATAATTATTTGAGTTGCAAATTCATCTTTGTATAGGAAGTTGATTCAATTCTGGGGGTTCAATGAACCATTGAACACATAGGACGAGCCGCCACTGACCAGACCCCCATAAATCCTTAAAAAAGCATCCTTGCAAGAAAAAAGGTCAAATTTCAATGATGCAGTCTGCATCTTCGCTCTTCTCTGTGGCCACCCCTGAATAAAGAAGTGATAAGCTTTCACGAGAGATGAAGCTCGAGATTGAAACCTAGATGGAAAACATGCTGAAAATTGATAATATTATATAGCAAAACCTTCACCGTTTTTTCAATTGAAGACATTTCTAGTCGTGATATCCAACAGGGGTATCCACAAGGGGGGTTTGAGGAAGACTGCGTTATTGAAATTCTCAAGAGAGGCTCAAAAACTATTCTTTGGGCACCCCTGTATCAGAAAATATTTAATACTATCCAATGTGGCTTGAATGTATCCGCAAGCATTCGGTATCATTGAAATGAGGAAGGATTCATCACAAAAATTTTATTCCTCTTGTTGCATTAGTAAAGTTATAATAATTGATACTAACCTTATCATTGACCTGTATCCGGAATCTGAAGCCATTGCTTTGCAACTGATCCTCGTAATCGAGAGGTTGGACGATCTTCAACGAACCGGTTCCATCGTTGTTTCGCACCATCGTGAACTTGTCAGCGCCGTATCCACTGTTCTCAATCACCTGCAACACAAAAAAAAACATTGAGGAAATGCCAATCACAATAACAATTAATATGAATGAAATGTGAATGATAAAAAAATGATGATTTTCTTTTACAAAAATATTCTGCTTCAATTGAAGAACAGGAATTTGCTGGTCAGTTTTAGAAAAACCTGATAAATTACATGATTTAGAACATTGAACTTGAATTCATCATAGAATGAAATTATTATCAGATAGCTAAGATTCTGAAATCGCTGCTCAATTCCAATTAAATAAAATGCCTATCGCAGCAGTCTTGGAAAATTGGGTTTGGAACAAGAGTGAAATTTGGAGCAAAATTATAAAGCAATAAAATGTAATTTATTCGAATGAACTGTTCCAAGTCTATCAGACGATGAAGAGTCAATATGGGAAACATGCAAAATAAGTTCAGTTGCCGATAAATGCAGAAGGAATAGTCGACTTGAAAGTAGTGAGACAAGGATGTTCTTCGAAAGGAAGGGATTGGAAAATGAGGAATAATGGATGAAGAAGCGAAGAAGCTCCAGGCATAGGCATTAGAGGCTTCATCCAATAAAGAGCTGTTATTTTGAGTAGGTACTTTAGACGTTTTCTCTATAATAATTACAAGAGCTTCCACAAACAACGTTGTTTTGAATAAATACTCATTGATGGTGGAAACATAATGGAACCTGCTTTCAGGGAACCCCTCAAGCCATTGAGAAACACTTCATAATGAAAGTAATTCCATACTTGGCTGTGAAGAGAAAGTAAATTTAAGGTGTCATGTATCATTTTATACGTGCTAGAATAACGTAAATTAGCAGCCCCTTTACGTTTTAAGCTAATTGATGGAGTGTGAAAAATCACATTCCAGGCTAATTTAAATATATAGATAGTATTTCATTTTGAAAGTTACCATCCCACACATGATCTTAAAATGTGTTTGAAATGATATCAATCAACGTAACAAACTCACCAAATATGAACTTTCAGTCATCGAAACGGGCTCAAAGAGTTATGTTGTGTGAAATAGAAAGTTGTAAAAACGAAAATAAACAGTTTATAAAGTAAGTTGGCAGAATCTTATTTCAAAATATGAGATATCCTACAAATAGGCCTATATGTCATAATAATCTAGCCTAAATCATTCGGTTATTGTAATATCAAATCAAGGAGAATATTTGTTTTGCTGAGAATGATGCCCGCATGAGGCTTTTGCGTGGGTAATGAGATGGATGATGATGAGAGATGAGTGGACCCATAGATTTAGTTGGGTACCAAACCACCGTTTGCCACCTATTTGTAAAAGAAGTCACTATTTTCCGAACTCACTTTGTACTGGAATTTGTTGGTTTCATCCTCGTCGTGTACAGTGACTGTTAGAATGGGTGTTTCGGGCAGGTTGTTGCCGTCAGTCTCGTCCACTTCTGTGAACCACTCGTCTTTGGTGAACATCGGAGGCATATCGTTTATGTCTTTCACTCGTATCGATGCCGTACCAGTCCCTGCAAACATACCACAACATTCATCTAGAGAAATGAACCACTGAAATAAAACAATTGTTTCGAAATTTTTTTCCATACAGCAGACAAGATGATCAATAGAAATATAGATAACTTATTCTCTTTTACAATGTTAATGTTTTGAAGGGACGGATTCAAAGGAGACAACTGCACAAAATAGGAATATAGTTACAAGGTAAGTCATTGCCTGATATACGATATTACTATGAAGAGAGATAGAAAAGAGTGATAGGTTTCAGAAATAAATTGTCAATGGTCTTGTTAAGAATAGCCTACACATGAGGATTCATCAAACAATGGCCATTGTTTGAATAAAACAAGACAGCTCTGCGTAGTAAAGTCCGTCCAAGAAGTGTAACCTAACCGATTTGTTTTGGAAGTGTCAGAGATTCGATGTGTCTGACTTTGTCGTTTCTGTACGAATGTAAAAGTGTCCGGTTTTGGCACCTAACGCACACGCCAATTCGAGACTCTTTCAAAACAGTCTTTCCCTGTCGCTGGCGTAAGGTGTCGCTGGATGAGATAGTCGCTGTTCACTCCTGTCAGGTTCTGGGTGTGTCGGAGGACTAAGGTGGCGCGTACCCATTCAAAGATCCACACGTTCGAAGAACCTCACACGTCAACCGAAGCTTATTGTGTGTCTCAAGTATGTTAGTTACGCAAACCATTTCCTATGTCCTTTACAAGGTCCAGGAGTTTTTCCCCTATACTAAAATAAACATCCCATTCTTTTACAATATGCTATTAGCATAGAAATGACAATGTGGAATATGTTGAAATAATGGATATATTCAGAGTGAAGATATGGATATCTATCAAGTGATGAATGACTTCAATGATCACTTGTTCAGCAGAATAACCTAAAAATGCTAGAATAGAAGTAGAATTACTGAAATTGGAAAAAATTAATAAAGTTAATTGAAGAAGTAGATAAATCTGAGGCTATTTCCCTCACCACTGTTACTTCAAAACTAATTATTGCATGAAAATAGAGAAAAATATTTTTCCAAGATTCATTTTCTAAGGTTCAATTAATGAAAATTAGAGCTGCATAAATTGCATTGGATTTCATACCAACAAGTATATAGAAAAATTCAATGCTGTAGGATTGTTTGTTGTACCAGATGATTAATTGAGTTTACGAGAATCATTAAGCAGAATAGCCTAAAATAGCTAAAATAGAAGTAGATTTACTAATTTTGAAATAAATTGAATAAATTCAATTGAAGAAGTGGATAAATCTGAGACTCAGGACTTTTACTTCAAAACTAATTATTGCATCAAAATAGAGAAAAAGATTTTTCAAGGTTCAGTCAATGAAAATTATAGCTGGATTAATCTGATTCCACATTACATTACTTTAGAAAAAATTTTGAATCAATTTTAAAAAGAGATAAAAGGTGTGGAATACGAAATGGAAAACGTAAATGAAATTTTGACAAGGATGCTATTGATTAAAGTTATTTCAAATACAGGGAATCAAGTGAATTATTATTACATTGATTCAAAGCTTGACATCAATAAAATGCTATTATTGCTATTGCTTACCTTTTAACCCCCCACCATCCATCGCAACAACTTGTATAGAGTAGTCGGGTGTTCTCTCTCTGTCGAGACAGCAGACAGCAGTCTTGATCACACCAGTCTCCGATTCGATTTCGAATATCGGCGATCCAGTTTCCTCTTCTATCACATTCTTCTCTATCGAATAGATGAGTCGTGCATTTGTTCCCTCCGTTGGATCATCGTAATCGACCGCTGTCATTGTCATCACCACCATACCTGCATTCAAATCATAGTAATTAGGCTAGTGAAATAGCTATAGGATTGGGGAAAAATTAAGAAATTAGTTTCAATATTTATAGAAAAGTACTGTGAACTAGATACTGTACTCATGTAGCCTACCATATTCAGAAATATTATATGAACACTAGACCTAGTTACAATGTATTGAGACCTTGCTAAGAAGTAAATTGATCAACTCTTCACGGTTTCAATATGAAAAGTGTACTGAAGTAACGTAATTGATCCTAATGAGTTAAAGTGGATAATTATGAAGCTGAAAAATCATTTCACAAGATTATGACGAATATGATAATTTATTTTTCAGTGAGAACTATTCTACCACACATGATTGAAATAGACAAAACCGCGGATTAAATAGAATAATTATATTCTGAAGTGATACAAAATGTAAATACAGTAATAACAAGGAATCTCGAATTCTCATTCAACAACCGTTGAGTAATAAGAATCACATTTGGTATCATGCTGTAAAATTTTAATCTTTGGTGAGGTTTCTTTGATAGAAATTACAAAAAAGGTGCGTATAGACTTATGCAACACGAAGACGCAAGTTCGAAATTTACTGAATTCACACCAAACACAACTGATTTCCCAATAAGCTTATCACAGCTTTACTGATTGAATTTGATTCTATTTAGCTGCATTATGATTAATTTCACATGATTGATGATTCTACATGAAACTGTAATTGTTATTCAATATAAATAGATGAAATAATATGCTTTTGAATAGATAGAAAATTAATCATAGCGAAGTGTGCTCAATTAACTAGAATAGAAAAATTTGGTCAAAAGTAGAAAGGTGAAATCGAATTTCGAATTAAAATTTCATTTTGAATCTTTTATTGGCATGACTAGAAATACAATAACCTAATGTGGATACTATGCTATACTTGGTAGTTAGTAAAATACTATACTTCCATGTTGGGATAATCTAATGCAATAGAGAGAAGAATATCGAATTCCACTCAGTTAGTCTTTAAATTCAAGAATATCCGGGATCTGTAATTCCAGAAAGCATTTAACAAAGCATTTGATCATGGATGTAGAGTGAGAGCTTATTCTGCATTAGATTATTGACAATAGTTCAAGAGATAAAAACTCAAAAAATGAACTGTGAATATTTTCATGGAATAAACTTCGAACCATACCACTTAATATTCGAAAGCAATTGGTAATTCGTGGTCCCGTCTTTAATTTTTATGTTGATGAGACGATAACTCGACTCAAATCAAGATAATATTTGAATCATCAATAACAATCAATCATTGTTAAGACATCGTATCTATTTTGCGTTCACATTACATTGAAACGAAGTGAATTTTCAAGAGATTTGACGATGATGTTCATATTATTCTGAGTGTTTGTCTTACCTTTAGAACGAATATTTCGCCTGTTGTCCGGTTAATATCGAATTTACTGTTGGCTGGATTGTCGGGATCGATTCCCTGTCCAGTGAGAAAGTAGACAATGTTTTGGGGTCGGTCTTTGTCGCCATCAGTGGCTAGAACCTGTACGAAATCAGTAAAAAATGTGTCACAAGAAACACTCAAGTGAAGAAAATATATATAATCAAAAATAGATAAAGTAGTATTTTAGTATGCGAATGACTCCTCAATCAGAATAACAAGATATGAAAAATAAATAACTTTTTAGTTGTATTGTGAGTGATGTGGTGGGGCTATCTTCCCGTTAGGGAAAAACAAAGGAATGGTGGTTGACAAAACTCATTCACGAACTTTATTTTATCAATTTTAATTGGCATTCTTCTGACCAATAATTATCTTGAGCTATCTTGTTTGACAATTAACATCTCTGAGAGGAAAATTTATGGTTGAAAGACCATAACTATGAATAACTATGCTAGTATCGTGATATACCTTACTCATCTTTAGCTTCAGTATTCATGGAGATCTACACTGTATATTATATGATAACACCATTTTTCTCGAAAAATACAAATTTAATAGTTAAATCTCAAAATTTACCTTCAACAAATCAGATGCTATTTTTTGGAATGCCCGCATAAAGTTATTGCCAAGTTATTTATACTAAGTTCAACCAAATCCAACAATTTCTCACAATATCTATGTAATAGTCACTATTACCAAGTGTCACTACTATTCTCTTTCTCATTAGACAATATAATATGTGTTGTTTGAATTTCCCAAACTTTTTGAAGAAATAATAGAATAAAAGTTGAGACTCTTTTTAAAATTTTCACTGTTAGTTGTGAAGATTTTCGATAGTTTTTTTTTAATTATTAATTTGAATAAAACAGTGAACAATGTGATCATACAATATAAAAACAATAATTCTCTCCTGAGATTTGGAAGCGTATAAGAAGGCGAAAAAGTCAACATTAGAAATGATTAGATGAACATTCTATAAAATAATAATGAACAATCAAATTGCAATAGTTAACAGAGCGATAAGATATGAAAATTCATAACTTGCTATTATTAGCTATCATCACAATTAGCGCAAGCAGATAAGATTGGGAAATATTAAATCTGATAAATGAATTTAGCTTAAGGGTGTGGCGGATTCTGTTAGGAACAAAAAAATGCGGCCATTTTCATCAAAGTTCAAACAATATCAAAGTTGAAACAATTTTTGTGAGAGATACTTATCACAATATTTTGAATATTATATCTAAGTTAATATTTCCAATTTCATTTATCTTTATGATTATACTGATTAATATCAGCAGTGTAATTCAATTCCATAAGGCGATACAGACATTGTAGCTAGTGAAATTATTTAATTTACTCATTTATAATACAAGTGCTAAATCACTGGAACGTTTGTGAGAGAAAAATGGCATCAGATTATGTTATTAATCAAACAATTTTTCTCAATTTTCGAGATGAATAAAATAGCAATACAGTTGTAGTAGCATGCGTGTTATCATCTCGTTATGAAATAATCAAATAGTTTAATGAATAATTCCTCTCCCTAAAAAAAGATGAATGGTGTTGTAGAATATAATGCATGAGTTACAGGAATTTCGATCAGAAATTAATCAACATAAAATATTGATTGGGATGATATAGACTAATTTGTATCCCAGGAACAGATTGTGCAGAAACATAATATAATCCGAACAAGCACGCACGAAATTAAATTCGGATAGATTTCAATTAATGTGAGCGTGAACAGTATTTCAAGTATTCGTTTCACAATAAGAATGAATTATTATCAATATCTGATTGGTATTCTCACAATGAACTCATTAGATCTTTAACCAAAGTGAAATGTGAAATAATATAACCTATTTACTCTCGACACACTTTTCTGTAAGAAAGTATAGAATTCGAATGAGCGTTCATAAGAACTACATTTTGTATCCTTATTAGGCTACTTTTAAAATCTACTTCAAACAAATGAAATCTACTATGTGAAATTGAAAATTATAATAAAGACCATTGAAAGAATTATAAATAATAGTTATTATACCTTTAAGGGAAGAATTACTCCATATAGTTCATTTCTTGGAACAGTTGTGCCTTCAAAGTTTCAAATGACACGTTACTAATAAAATTTCTATTGCGGTTCCTCAAAGCTTTTTGCATCAACTACTAAATCTTCAAGATCTTGAGAACTACCAGCAAACTACTACTGAAAAAAGTAATGTTTCAGGCTACTCCTAAAAGAGGATGAATTCAACTTAGAAAATATTTGTAGAATAGAGTGTGACCTTTATAATATGAAAATAAGTGGTTTAAAACAACTATCTATTGTGAATGAGATTTACTTGAGAGGATTTACCATTTATGTGGAAGTGGTTAGAGGACCTGTACATTACCTGAAGCAGGGGGTAAGGGTAGGGTCCAGGCAGTTCCTCGTCCATGACTGCGGGATAGACGGGCGACGTGAAGACGGGAGGCATGTCGTTTTTGTCGTTGATGTGGATGACGACAGTTGTCGACTTTTCGTTGAGACTGTCCGAGGCGACCAGTGTCAGTTCATACTAACGGGGATCATGCACACACAAAGTACTCATAGTCAATGTTAAGCCATGCTAGGTGGTAGAATTGAAAATAAACACGCACTAAATCAAAAACAAACAAATCAACGTTCTTTTCCCCAGCGGCGAGAAAATAAACTGACAACGTTGTGTGTTCGGGTGAGTTTGCTTTTGTCTTGGTGCGTTGGTTGTGTGTACTTTGGTTTGTGAAAATGTTGATCGATTTTATAATGATAATTTCAGAAATTCCATTAGGGGAAAATTAATAGCAAATCGTGTTTCTTTATAGGAGCACCAGCATTATTGAAAATATAGATTAATTTCCATGAAAAACTCCTAGGGTGTTTATCAACTTGTTGTTTAGCAACATCGAAGTAGTATATTGTTATAGGAAAGGTTAATATATAGTTACTGGGGTTTCAGACAAGTGATAGTTTGAGATCCCATGAAGATTACTGTTTTAAATCACTATTCAAATATCTGGAATTTTCTCATGTTGAATGACTATTCATTCAAATATTGCTACCCTCCAAATGTGGAGGAATTAGGAGGTAGCTAGCGGATCCGCTTTATACATTCAACCCACAATATGTTGAGTAACTATTTCCTATTCTGGTAGCAGAAAATATAGAATTGTCATGTTGAAAGGGAAATGTGTGGTTGTAATAATACTAACAAAGATGGATTTAGAAAATACATTTTCACAAAACAAACTATCCACAGCCATCACACCCTCTTCAGACATGCTGGTGGTTAGTGAATGAGTGGTTGGATTCATGGCAAAATTGTCGAAATCTAAGCGATGATTGAATGGAGAAAGTGCAATGAAAGCATGCATCGAGATGGCAGCGGTGAACGAGCTTGGCGAACAGAAGTGGAATTAATGATAAGTAGAAAAAGAATGAATGAATTAGCTAGAGCGAACGAAGGTTGCTGGACATGCTTTTTCTAGCTTTGTCTATTGATGTGAGACCTGGAGGACGCGTTTCGGTAGGTTGCGGTCATCTTCTTCGGTGATCTGAGTGCGGTAGGTTGGCCTCTCGAAGACGGGTGGGTTGTCATTGACGTCTTTCACGTGGATCACCACCGTCGTGTAGTTCTCTTTCAGGTTGTCAGAGGCCGCCAATCGCAACTCATACTAGCAATTCAAACCACCACCAACAGTTACCGCCACCGTTCAAAATCGCCCCATAGTCATCAATAGTGAACAAATTTTGCACTTCAACTGTTTCATAAATATATAGACGTTTCATATTATAATTATCATACATTAATTTCAAGAATATGCAGCGAACAGTACATTTTTGAAAACTATTGTCATATCACATCGAGTTTTCAATTGAAAATTTTATACAAATGGAATGAGATTTCGCTGATTATTAATCATTGTCTAGGTTTCACTCAAACAATATTAGTACTGAACCTGCACTACAAAAGTCTACAGAGATCGAGGTATTATAATTCTTTGGTTTCCGATCACTCAATTTCAATAGCAATCTTTCGAATATATAAAGCTGGATTCAACCAGTTAGTAGTTACATCAGTATTAAAATAGGAAAAAATGATAAAAATTATCACTGTCGCTGAGTTTGATGTAAATGTGATCGTCGAAACCAATCAGCACTCTAGACGTAATTCATGACAATAGGCTTCACCTTCACCTGTACCATTTTCTACAATTTCAAATGAATAGAAATCAATTATCAATAAAGTAATGTTATTCAATGATGCGAAATGATAGTTATTCGCTGCTGTATGATAGTTGAATCGGCTACTGTATTTGATATGGAACATTTGCGATATTTCCAATTCTTTCAAGACTCGATCTTCAGCAATTTATTGAAGAGACATTTTTATAATAAATTGTAGAAAAGAACATAGTAAAACATTTTCTAAGGGATTAAATCTTAATTGTGAGCTTTGAATGGAGAAAACTGTCACCAAAAATCCTACATTTTACGATGAAAATTCTTCAATCCAGACAATTCACTTTTGAACAAGGGAAACTTGTTCCATGAATTGGATTCCATGAATTATTTGAATAAACACAGAGTGACTTTGTATGCAAGTATGCAGACTTGAATCACGGCGGAGTTTTCACGTTGAAATACAGAAGTTAAATGAATTGGTAACTGAGCGGGCCACGTGTGGATGGCCAGCAGGTATTATTTTGCCATTTAAACCACAATCTAGCCTCTAGCGATCTGGGGCAGCAAAACAGATTCTGAACAAATGAGTAGGGATGATGTAAAAACACTGGAATAACTGAATTGTAGAACGTTATTTTTGTAAAGGATGAATAAAGAGTCAGCGGTTAGCGCCAGGTTTACTTTCAAAACATCAGATGCAACACATTTGATTGTAACGGGAATGTCAGAGCCAGATGGTGACAGGGTGGGGAGAGGGGGTAGATGGCCACAAAATAACACCAGAATTGGGGAATCGAGTGAAACAAGTGGAAAACGAATCAAGGGAAGGAAATGAACACGCTCGATCAAACCGCTTTCAGAGAGAAGTCACGCTAACTGATTTGACAAAGAGTTTTCACTTCACGTGTCGACGAAAAGTTGCAATGTCATTCTGACAAGATGAATATTTCGAGATCACGCTCAGCGCATTTATAATTCGCTTCTCCGATCAACTCCAGCTATGCGGCTTACCAAGACAAATATCAATTTTAAGTCTGCGCTTTTGTTTTTAGATGGCAGCTCGACCTCTTCCACCAAACTCTGCACAATGCCGCTAGCAACTCTTTGCAATTTTGAACCGAAATTAAAAAATAACAAAATCCTAAGCACTTTCCAATTTTAAAACATGCTTTGCTCAACGACTACATCGCAGACCAAACTTGAGCATAAGCTAGCTGCCCATAGATAAAAATATTCAGCTCGGGAAAGACCGTACTAAATTAAAAAATGCTTTCCTCAGGGCCATCGGAGGATTTGCATTGCATAGCAGACAACCCGAACCAAATTGAACCGACTAGAAATACATTCATTGCACGGACTGGCTAATTGAATACCCTAGGCGCTACTATACCAGGGTCTTGCAACATTTCAATGCAAATTAAATAGCTGCTCAGTTCATCAGCAACTGTAACAATTGATTGGATAGATGTAGGTCATTGGTATAAATTGATGAATAGTGATAATGGAAACAGATGACAATTAAATAAATCGTAATTTCAATATTCCATGGTTACTACTATACAGTCGACCATAGATACAGTATTATTGTTCCACACGTTGAACAAGATTGAATGAGATGTAACATGGCTATCTAAATAACTATAAAGCATATATATAAGAGGGAACAATTTTGGGTTTTATAATAATTATCATGTATAGGAATAATACATCACATGAGTTCGAGAAATCTTAGAAATACTAGAAACTTGAATATTTCAGCGACTGTTTCTCTTTGTCAACCGGTGAAACCGGCAGTCAAAGGCTAAACAGTCACCGAAATATATCTGATATACGTGAGTATCGAAGTATTCCTATATACTTGATTATACATGTATGAGCTCTTGAAAAAGAGCTCAAGTATGAAACCTTGAATACTTATAAGCTAGTAACTATTAGGAATGTATGCATATTACTGTAAACAATATTTTTTGAAACAATCTGATGACTATAACAGTCATGATCAGGATGCTAATACAAGAGGGATTGATATCAGATTAAGTAGTAATCTGAGCCTGGTGGTATTAGGTTTTATTTTCTTATCGTTTCATAGTATAGTCGAAGGACACAAGCGCATACCAAATTAGTGTGCAATAAATTTCGTGTGGACAACAACAGGGTTATTCATTGGCGGTGAATTAAGTTGTCCACAAATTAATTGGTACTAGACGACTGGTCAACTGCAGGTTGTTAAACAAGCTGATAGCAGAGGGAACATGGGGTTAAATGTGGCAGTGTAGTGAAGATATATAGCCGCCGTAGATATTCCTATTCGGTCTTCCTAACAACGGTCTGAGTACTATAATCAGCTGGTGGAAAAATGGTCATAGATAAACAGTGCTGAACTGCAGAAGGACGGTGAGGGGGATGGGGAGGAATACACGATGATAACGTTGAAGCTCGTGGAATGGGAACTGAACAAAGGGAACGAGGAAACATGAGTGGGAGAAGACTGGGAGTAGAGATGGAAGACAGTGGAAAGGGGTGAGAACAATAGAGAAAGAGGATCTCGTGAAGAGAGTGCAGGGTAAGCTAAGGAGGGTAGCGAAAAGCCACGAGCACGCAAGTAGAAACAGAGTGTGAAAGGTAGAAATTTATGGAATTAGAAATTGCAAACTTCATGAAAGAGGTAGGTGGAAAAATATGAATAAGAAGTATTAAACGTGGTAGAATTTATAGCTTATGAATGGATAAGATGATGTTTTCTTAGGATGGAGAAATTAATGGAAAATGATAAGAGGAGGAGATGGAGTTAGAAGTTGTGGTTAATAAGGTAGACTACATGGTAGAGTCGAACCACAGAATACCTAACAATGAATACATAACAAAGTGTTCTTTACTCCGTGGTCGAACGGACGAAGCAGAAAGTGGGAACAATAAATTCACGATGAGTGATAAAATTCACCAAAAATAAGGAGGATATAATGTAGATATGGAGAGTATGATTGTACAAAGCATACGGCGGTTCTAAAATAATTTAGAAATAAATTATTAAATTGTGGAAATGAGTAGCTTTAGAGAGTATAAATTGAAGAGAAGAAATTGGTGAAGGGTGGACAACGAGGACTAGGACAGTGGAATTTTCTATAGGAAACGGACGAAAGTAAATTTTCCTTCATAAAATGAAGATATAGGGAAATAGGATTGCGGATGAGGGAATTAGGAGAACTAGGAAATCGGACGAATAGGAAAACTGAGAGTTAGGAGAACAGGGAATGGATGAATAAGGAAAATTAGGAACGGGGAATGGAGGTGGGAATTAGAGAATTGGAAGGACAAGGGAAAAAATTCGTGGAAAAGAGAGGGTGTGTAGAGTAGTGGAGTGATGGTGTTAGGTTGTGAGGAGAGAGATGGGAGAGAATGTGATAAGGGAGAATGTGTGGGAGGAAAGGAAGGAGTGTCTCACGAACCTACTCAACCCTAACTATTCTGTTCGAGACCCGAATAACAGCAACGATCAATTGGAACTCACGAGCTCCAACACGAGAGCGACATCCTTCCGCAGAGAAACAATTTACGACTGCATGATAGTGGAGGATAGGATAGATTGGCGGCAAGCAGTGAGTGACGGCGGTCTGACCAGCCAACATATAACAGCTTGATTAACTTGTAACCGCGACTGAAACTTGGTGTTGCGCCGGATTGAATTGGTGCAACGGTTGCTTGCTTGCCGGCAGCCAACACGCTCATCAACGTCACTCGAAGATGTTCGGCATCGTTTGAACTGCTCACATACGATTCATGGGGCAGACGACATCAAACATGCTAATGCACTGCTCTGGCTATATTACTCGACTGCTACCATTGTAATCTGTTGATCAACCAATCGCAAAGCATGTCTTGGTGCTTGTCATTCCTAGTTCAGATTAGATTGACCCAAATGATCTGACAAGATTTGAAGCAGTTTTCGAACTGGGAGTGATGTTTGGGAAGAGGTTTTCGATACCTAACTTTCAGAACTATTAATATCAACATTTGAGAGAGGGAGTTATGGACTGAGCCTGTTGACCCTAAAAGCCATACTGCCAAACGTCTTATTGTAAATAGAAGATGAATTGTAATAACTATTTATTCTATAGCCTAATGTCACCAAGTAAGAGGTAGGTGGAAAAATATGAATAAGAAGTATTAAACGTGGTAGAATTTATAGCTTATGAATGGATAAGATGATGTTTTCTTAGGATGGAGAAATTAATGGAAAATGATAAGAGGAGGAGATGGAGTTAGAAGTTGTGGTTAATAAGGTAGACTACATGGTAGAGTCGAACCACAGAATACCTAACAATGAATACATAACAAAGTGTTCTTTACTCCGTGGTCGAACGGACGAAGCAGAAAGTGGGAACAATAAATTCACGATGAGTGATAAAATTCACCAAAAATAAGGAGGATATAATGTAGATATGGAGAGTATGATTGTACAAAGCATACGGCGGTTCTAAAATAATTTAGAAATAAATTATTAAATTGTGGAAATGAGTAGCTTTAGAGAGTATAAATAGAAGAGAAGAAATTGGTGAAGGGTGAACAACGAGGACTAAGACAAAGGAATTTTCTATAGGAAACGGACGAAAGTGAATTTTCCTTCATAAAATGAAGATATAGGGAAATAGGATTGCGGATGAGGGAATTAGGAGAACTAGGAAATCGGACGAATAGGAAAACTGAGAGTTAGGAGAACAGGGAATGGATGAATAAGGAAAATTAGGAACGGGGAATGGAGGTGGGAATTAGAGAATTGGAAGGACAAGGGAAAAAATTCGTGGAAAAGAGAGGGTGTGTAGAGTAGTAAAGTGATAGTGTTAGGTTATGAGTAAGGAAAATGAGAAACGGAGAATGGACGTAGGAATTAGGGAATTGGAAGGAAGAAAAAAACTTAGTGGAAAAGAGAGGGTGTGTAGAGTAGTGGAGTGATGGTGTTAGGTTGTGAGGAGAGAGATGGGAGAGAATGTGATAAGGGAGAATGTGTGGGAGGAAAGGAAGGAGTGTCTCACGAACCTACTCAACCCTAACTATTCTGTTCGAGACCCGAATAACAGCAACGATCAATTGGAACTCACGAGCTCCAACACGAGAGCGACATCCTTCCGCAGAGAAACAATTTACGACTGCATGATAGTGGAGGATAGGATAGATTGGCGGCAAGCAGTGAGTGACGGCGGTCTGACCAGCCAACATATAACAGCTTGATTAACTTGTAACCGCGACTGAAACTTGGTGTTGCGCCGGATTGAATTGGTGCAACGGTTGCTTGCTTGCCGGCAGCCAACACGCTCATCAACGTCACTCGAAGATGTTCGGCATCGTTTGAACTGCTCACATACGATTCATGGGGCAGACGACATCAAACATGCTAATGCACTGCTCTGGCTATATTACTCGACTGCTACCATTGTAATCTGTTGATCAACCAATCGCAAAGCATGTCTTGGTGCTTGTCATTCCTAGTTCAGATTAGATTGACCCAAATGATCTGACAAGATTTGAAGCAGTTTTCGAACTGGGAGTGATGTTTGGGAAGAGGTTTTCGATACCTAACTTTCAGAACTATTAATATCAACATTTGAGAGAGGGAGTTATGGACTGAGCCTGTTGACCCTAAAAGCCATACTGCCAAACGTCTAATTGTAAATAGAAGATGAATTGTAATAACTATTTATTCTATAGCCTAATGTCACCAAGTAAGTTCCACGGGCTAGGGAACTCGCTATAATTGAATTTTAGGACATTGACAACTTTGCTTAGCTTCCTTCAATAAAGTCCAATCTAATTCTCAAAAACATTTTAAGAATTTCATTAGCAAGATTCACTCTGGATTGTCAGCATTGGTTGAATGATGAGCATTGATGTTATTCATGAGGAATTCTGAAAGATGAGAAGAATCTCACAATGTATTTATTTGTTCGTTGTTATTCTTTGTGCTAGTTTTATGTTTATTTAACTCATCTCCTTCCTTCTTGTCACTTGATTATGGGATATTATCATAAATTGAATCAAATAAGATTATGAGGCCATCGAATTTATTCATTATTTCAGATCCCTAAAAAATCCCATCAAATCGACATTATTCTCTGTTCGTTGATAATGTATGTGAAATGTGAGAGAAGCAGTCCGTAGTGGGTGAGAGAGAGTTGGCCAGTATTTTGGCGACAATTGTCGTCTGTTCAGGTGACCTGGTTTTTGTTACGTGACATTAGTAAGTCGTAAGAAAGAGCGCTAAGTCAAGACAAACAGCTCTCTCGGGTGCTATCCTCCGTAAGCAGTGAGCTGCAGCTCCTTCTTTCGCTGCCATAAGAAATACATAAAACGGGAAGAAGGCCTCTAGATGCTACTTCCAAGACAGGAACGGGACCACCGACTCTCATTGTTCACCACGATTAATACAACTCTTGGAAATTTGCCCCGTAGATGAGCTGCTCCAAGGTCAACATTTCATAGCTGATTAATTTTCAAAAGATCTCAATCCTGTCTCTGGAGTTCAACTAATTATTTCCAGAACTTGATAATTGGTTATTTCCTTGTAGTTTTCTGACATTCAATCTCAACATTTCAAAAGCAAATTTAACCAATGACAGTGAACAAACCCTCAATATTTCCAGGAGGAGAAGAAAGAAGCAACTTGAAAATTTGTTTTCCAATGAATGAATACTATCAACACTTTTTATGTAATCAGGCACATTATTAAACAGTTTAGGACTAAAAAAGACAAAAGATTTTTGATAAAAGGTGTTGTAAGCTTTAGGAGGCCTTAGAGGATTATTTGTTTCACTTCTTGTGCTATATAAGTGATTGCCCTCGTATAATTAATTGAAAACATATTTGAACACTTGCAAAAAATATTCCAAAAACATCAAAATCGGAAAAATATTGACGACCAATTTCATGTGAAAGATTCGAATAGAAGAAGTTCTGAACTTTTTCTTTAGTTGAAGAGAAAAGTAGGATTAAATCTAAGAATGGTGATCATTGAACATATTTCGAAGGACATTTCAGAAACGTACTCTCTCAGCCGTGCGATTATTTGAACAAGGAGAGAGTGAAATTACGAGGAAATACGAGAATTATTAATAAAAAAGCGGGGATTTTAACGATGATAATTGCCTCAATCTCTCATTTTATCGGTCTGATAATTGAGGCAATCAGTTTTCTCATTTCTACCACTGGCTGGGAAGCGTGTATTTATAATACGGAAGACCATGTTTTCATTTTTTCTCCGGTGTTAGCACTGGTGTGGAAAAATTAATTACGATTTTAGAAAAAAAAAACCGATTCCAAACTTCACAGTTATAAACGATGCTCCAGATAGATACGAGTTCACTTTGCTCAAAGCTTGTGCATTATGATGTTCAGTTACCCCGCGGGTACCACAAACTTAAAAAGATTGTACTGAATAACAAAATATTAATTCATGTTATCAGCGTTTCACTGCGAGCCTTGGAAACGAGAAGGGGTTTCATTTGAGCCAGTACCGTAATTGAGAAAATAGCTTTATTTCCTAGTACAGAGCACCAATTTACGTTACTGCGTTTAAAAGTTATCGGTTCAACTTTCTTCTGGAGAAGAAAATTTGCTTTGTTTTTTTCGTGTCTTTGTACAAATAAATTGAAATGGAGTTGTTCAATGAGTATCTGCTATGGAGGGAGATCTCGTACCCCGGTGAAACATTAATTATTTTTATACCATGTTTTATTGCTATCATAAAACTGCTTATTTAACTTTTCTCGAACTTCTTGCCTAATTAGCTGGTGCTGATACAATTCTAAGTTCGATATTCAACGTTAATTGTACTGATGATTTGAAATTTATTCGAATATTTCCAAATGGAAAATGAGGAAACCAAAACTGGTGTTGTCAGCTGACAAGCTGTCATTCTTTGTTTATTGAAGTAGGGTCTCTTCATACTACATCTCTATAGTCTATTATCAAGTTTTGGGCGCCAATAATAATAATAATCATGTAGCCAGCCGGAGTGGACTTGTTATATTGATATTTCTCGAGTAATGTGGGAAATTTTCAAATTTGAAATCAAGAACTGCTTGTAGTGCAGTGCCAGAGTTAGATACATTTTTCTCCAAATTTTTTCAAAGCTCACAATTTTAAAGATGAAAGGGAAACATAACAGTAAGATTCTCATTTCGTACAGCTTTACACCTGAAAGAAAGACGAATGAACAGTAATTTAGTCATGCAAAAATTTCCTCGACAATTTTTCAAAACTTGCACGCTGCGCAAATGACATTAGCTTCTCTTGCTTTGAAATTGCGAATGGCGAGAGTTTCACAAGTGCTATGAATAGCAATGAGAACTTCTCCCTTCCTTTTACAGCTCTGCTATTTGTCTTTTTACATAATCCAAAACAATACACATCTGACAGCGCTACTTGCTAACTTTGAAATCGGATACAGGCGTGTGATTTCATATCGCATACACTGCTAGTCAGATTGTAGCAGTCTATAACGCAGTCCACTCCTAATCCACGCTTACGGGGGAAATACTCTTATTTCGTCACTTGAATAAAACATTTTTGAATTTATCGCACCCAACAATGTATGGAGAGATATGGACGTCAGCTAGCTTATACCAATTTGTATGAGGAAAAACTGAGACATTAATTATTTCTGGTCTACTTTAAAGAAACTGAGATTGTAAATACACTCGTACTTGAAACTCTGGGATTCTCAGAAAGAAACGCTATCAGATTCATCAAGATCAATAATATAACATTGCTTCCAAGTGGACAATGTATACTACTGGAAACAAAGATTTATAAAACCGAAAAAACTTGCACACCCCTCATAATAACTTCAATTATGCTCAATAAAACACACAATAATTAGTATGCCTCTATAACTTCTACAAATCATCCAGAGGTGAAGGACCGTATTTATAGACACATCTGTCTTTGAAACTTAGCTGGCTTAGTACGAGATTGTTACCTAGCAGTAATCCAATCAATACAAAATAATCTAGTAATTGATTTCCAAGCAATTATGAAAGAAGCTCGAATTCTGCTGTGTTCTTGTCCACGTTTCGTAAATGTCCCCTGAATGAGTGAATTTTGAATGAAAAATCCAGAGGTAGTAAAAGGGTAAACACTTTTAAATATGAAAAAATTCAACCTTTGAAAGCCGATAAATCATCGATATGCTAAAAATATTTGATATTCTGAGATATGCTGAGAATAAGAATGAGAAATGAGATGTGCACAAAGTAGATTCAATGAGAATTTTGATAATAAAACAATATATGTTTTGCTACACATATTATTGAATTGATCATTTCTTGTAGAGTTGGAGGAAGAAATTTTTTCGATACAGATGAATCGTCTGAATTCGATTACACTGTATCAACGAACTAGAACGGAATTCTGAATGTATGCGTTACAGACTGCTCGTACATCTGACACAGTTGCCGAGTAGGTCGAATTTGCGTAAAAGCGCTTATCTTTAGTCGCAAATTGGTTGCAATCTGCGTTTAGGATAGAAAGAGAAAGGCCGGACTCACCCTCTTCCTCGTTTCGTAATCTAGAGCTCCGGCCACGTAGATGGCGCCGGTCATGTTCTTCACGGCGAATGCTCCGCCTATGTTACCGCTTGTGATCTCGTATCGAATACGCGACGCTGCAAAACAAAACAATCATTATTACTACATTGATCACTGATTCAAGTCAGGCAATGAATTTTGAATGTTCAAAATTTGCTGAAAAATGAAGAGGATTTTTGATTGACATGCTGCATCGGATACGAAGCTTAGCCACTAACCCAATTTTTCACATGAACGATACGACTGTTCAGCCGAAGACCTGGTATGTAGACTGGCTTAGTAGCTCGAGTGCTCTTGCAGGTCAGCTGTTGAGCTGGTTAGCTGTTCTGTTAAGCTCTGTTCGCTTATTAGTCGAAAAGGTCCGATGAAACGTTACGTTAATGATGAGGTCTCAACAAATTTGTGCTACGATCAAGATTAAGATGAGATTATTTCACAATATCGGAATACGAATATATATGAGAGATACCAGACAGCATATCATCAACGTTTGTACGATTAGGATGTGATCTGATATATTGCGATAACATACTAGTGACCCCCTGGGTTGGAGAACTCGCTCATGAATTGTTGTATTGTATGTAATCTTCGAGACCCTCTACATTTAATTATACAGAGTTGGTGAAATTTATGGAAACAGCTAAATATTCCTCTTACAAGAATAATTTGACAGTAGGTTTCATTGGGCAACCTATTTGAAATGAAAAATTACACTGTCTCTTCAACATCTTTGTCCCTCATACGAGAACAAATTCATTTTTCAAATGAGAGAGTGGTCGTGTGATACATGATTTCGATGCAGAGTTCCAAAAGAAAATGCATGGTGAGAACCGCACATTGATATCTCAACCGGTATTAGTTTGTTGATGTAAAGTTGTAAATTATGTTGTATATTATTAACCAGCGGATAGTGAGTTCACTATGAGCACTTTCTACGTTCGTGCTTATGTGTGACGGCAGAGCCTGTTAGGCTACTGTTTCATCAATCAATCGGCAATGCAAATGCATGCAATTCGGATTAGTGGGATGTGGTACACGATTAGAAATAACATTTCATGAGTTCAACATTTCGAAAAACCTCTGTCCTTTATCTGTGATGTATGCCAAAAATTTTAAATGCATTTTTTTTTTAAATTTAACTCCACATAAAAGAAGCAGTTGAAGATAATTGATATTGAAAACTCATTTCCAGATTTTCAAGCGTTTAATACAACCCTAATAGGAGTCAATATGCGTTTCAGACTGGATAGCAGCTAAATACGAACAAATTCATTGGTGGAGGTCAAATATATGGTGGAAACAAGAGCATTAGTTAGTAGGATAACGATAATGACCGGTCAGTTGCGATAACCGGTGATTGAGTTCGTCCTTGATGTGTGTGTGTGGCTGCGGGCTGATCGCTAATGCATGAATGCATGTGTGCACGAGCGCAATGAGCATCACTGTGATAGGGGATGACAATATTTTGTTTATCTGGGTGTAAATAGCAGTGTAGCAGTGTGGCACTGTGTATTGCCGCAGAGAGCAGACCCGTAATACGACCTCGCTCTCTCTGCCCAACAGTTAATTAACTTATGAACAGCCCTACGGTAAAATAATTACGGCAACAATGAAATGTCAATAGCGGAACGATGATGGCTTCGCTAATACCCGCGTTCTGCCGCCACCTCCTCTACTACTAGTGTCCGACACTACTTGTTCAGTTGGCGTAACATCAGCGCTAAATGTCCGACATGAAACAGTGTGCTCATCGTACCACAACACAAATACTTTACATAAGATATCAATTGTACTAGTTCTCAATCCATTGACCGTTAATAATAGTCGAGCTGCATAATTGCACATCATAGACGTTCCTGAAATACAAAATAGGTAAATAGCACTGACTCGTTTGTAGCATTATAGTATCCGAATTTTATTCAATTTTGAAAGAATCATGTTCAAGTAGATACTTGAAAATAAAGAATTCAAACTATGGAATTGCACACAGTATGCGTCTGAAACGAGCAGCAGGAAATAGAGGAAAGGAATTTTTCAACAAGTAGATACAGTGATATATTTTAACTAGAATTCTTTTGAGAAAATAGGATAAGAGTCGATCAACCTGATTAAAAAAATCAGTCTTAGTGTTAGAGAAGAAATAAATGAGTGAGAAATGAGTGATGTTGAATGCTTTCATTAAAAAAACCCGTGAGATTCAATCGGGGCACAGAAAAATGGAAGAAATATTCCAAAATTAATCTGTGTGGAAAAATAATAGACAATTCAGCTTTACTTCTGGAAAGCATCGATAAAAATTAACTAGAGAGTGATAAGGAAACTGTACAGATTTGAAAAGCTACGAGAGCACTGTTTAATGAGGATGAGCGAAATTTGGCATTCATTAGAAAGAAAAACAAACGATCTACCCGTCAAACGGAATTACCAGGAACGGTTCTTCACAGCAGTCTAAACTCTGAACGGTTGAATTTTTCTAATGGTTGATTTGAGCATGTTTTATTGACTCAGTTGTTCAGGAGCACAGTGATTTTGTATTTCACTATAAACCTGAAAGAGTGGGATGGTTTTGATAATGGAACACCAGCAAAATGAGATTGTGGTCAGCGAATCGTTTAAGTTGATCACAATAGTAGGTCATCAAGTTATAATCCACTTATATCCCAGAACTTTCAAAAACGAGAACATTTCAAAACTTAAGTATTTTGCAACATAGTTGACGATCTAAGATTCCAATTCACTTGAAAAATAAGTTTGCAGCACTTACTGGAACATTTCGTTCGAGTTTATGGGAATGGCAGTCTACTGTTATTGTGAAATTTAAAGGTTATGTCACAATTCTGGAACTTCTATTCGGTGGAGGGTTAGTCTAGAAATACGTATCTCAGTTAAATGAACAATAAAGCTACCAAACATTGCAGCTGGCAAAATAAGGAAAATGCATGGAGGAAAATCAAACAGCGGAAATATTTGTGCAACAAACAGACGAGAGTTTGAATTACGAGAAATTCAATCGCTGATTCCGAATGTGCACGATACTTTTTCCACGTGGATACGAGTTTCTAACTGACTTCACCGGGATCAGCTTCAACCGAACAGTAATAATTCAATATTACACGGTAAACTTAGAGTAGGCTTACATGTCAAGCACTACATGACGTCATCCAATTTTTGTACTTGTGATTCAGGAGAAACACGACATACTCTCAAATTCGCGCGAATATAAAATGGATCAGCACTACAAATTCAAATTCATTTACGAGGTGAATTATGGTGACAACTAAATCTACTCGTATGTTAGTTAAATGTATTTATAATAATCTCTCTTTGACTTTAGGACACCGAAACTCATCCCCATCAATGGGAAGTATCTGGAATCATAGTTTATTTAGAACCAATTATTAGTTTTTATTTGCATAATTATCACTTTGAACTTCAATTGAATTGTTTTCCTCAATTCAAATTCTTCTCTAACATTTTTATAAATTTTGAAATTTGAAAAGGCTTGGATTTTTATAAATTAATTGTTAACCATTTAGAATATTTATGATGCTCAATGGATTCCTGACATCCTGACGGTATTCAAATTGTAGTTTAATAAATCATCAAATTCATATTTAGTCCAGCACAAACTAGTAAAGCTCACATTTGAAATAATAATAAATACAATAATTGATAGATTTCATGTATGCACAAAAAGTTTAGATGATTCACCAGCACCACTACCATCATCATCATCATCATCATCATTATCATAATCTTATCTATATGAAAAGTAACGTTTTCAACTTGCTCTGAAGCCACGGACAACTTCTATTACTTTCTTGCCTCTTCATGATTCAGATGCTTCATTGGATAGGAATAGTCTATGAATTATCTATGAGCCTATGCAATTCAATAGGTATCTCAAGATATGAAGAAACTAGTGTAGGATTGAATTGGTTTCATATTGCCAACCAATTGAACATGATGAGAACAGAACGGAAATTGAACTGAACAGGCGTCGATTTCAATTGGTAATGAGGAGAGTGATTAGGGACTGAGTAGGGTACGTTTTAGGTAACAGGAGAGCATTCCTATTCTCTGAGGAGCTCAGTTTGCTCCAGCAATGTCAGTTGTAGTTGGTGTTTCTAACCTATGCGCTTCGCTTGGTCTTCCAGCAGAACCTTTTACGGCGATTGGCTACTTATGCATCACAGCCTATACTCCACCTTTCACACACCATTGGTCGATTCAAAAGGAAATTCACTCTCCTCATTTTTTCCACTCTTCTCCTAGAAAACTAGAATTCGGCTATTTTAGAAGATATGAAATATACTATGGATATGGGTCCCCATTTGAGATGGACTATGCATTTTAACTAATATGTGAAGAGTAATCGAATATGAAATAGACTAGCCCCCCCTAATGGAGTATGACAAAAACTAGACTGGAGTACGTATTTGAAAATGACGTTTAACCTTCAATTTTTATTGAGATTATTAGGGACGTTGTCATAGGTGTATTTTTGTATGATAATTGGAAAATTATTTGAAAACATTAGTAGACTTCTTGAGAGACTCAGATGGGATAAGATATCGTTCATAAATGAATTTTCTATAATTGAGTTGAAATTTGATTAGGAAAGCAATGTGAGTTAAACCATATCAGCAAAAATGTAAGCAGTTCAAATTCAACAGGAGTTGATTCAGCTTGAATTGATTTTGTTCAATTCGGTTCAAACTTTGGTTAATTCAACAAGAAATGATTATTATATTCGTTTTGCATATTGAAATTGATGAGAGTATGTCCATCTAAGCCTATACAATTTTATTCATTTATTACCTTAATGTTAATTCGATATCCGATTTTATCGTTATAGTACGTGGTCCAATCAATTTTTTGAAATGCGAGTGCGATCTTCAATTCATTTTTTATTGATAACAAAAATAAAATTTGGATTACGTTTTGAATGAAAAAACCGTCATTATCGCGGGCTACCAGAAGAGCTTCACCGCCTCGACCACAAAATAATACTGAATGCCATAAATACAGAATGAAGTTGGATGCTCACTATACGGTGTTGCCTGGTCTTGCCAGGTCTCATTTCCCTCTAACGCTTCACTTGTGCTCCGCCCGAAATAATACACTGGGGCTTTCTCTGTTTATCGAGCTTTACATATTTTATGAATCGTGAAAGCTGCCGCCGACGCACGCCGTCGGTCCGCTCCTGTCCTCCTCGGTGTCGGTCCGGTGTCCTCTCGGGCGTTTGAACCGTGCATGCGGCCTCCATCGGCGCGCGCGGTTCCTCCGTTTCTTCCGCCTCCGGGCCTTGCGATGCATGTTCTTCGGTCCTGTATCTGTCCTCCTCGTCCTGATGCGGTCGGGTGTCCTCGGCGCCTCCGTCTCCGGCCTTGCGGTGGTCGCTCCTCTTGTCCGGTAGTCCGTCCTCTTGATCCTCTATCTTGGGGTCCTTGGTCTGCTTCGGTGGGGTACAATGATATGGGTGCATAGATTCTGTGCGCGGGTGCATGGTGGCGGTCAAAACAGGTAGTATGGTGGCAGTCTCCTCCTGGCGGCTGTTTGTGTTCTCCGGCGGTGATGAATCTTCGGCGGGGAACAGGAAACTTAATAGAGGCTGATGCTTGCGGCTGGCTTTAATTGCATGTTTGGCGGCGGTTTTTTGTGGTAGGCTGTTTTGTATAACATCTGTTTTTCTAATATTTCGGTTCTTCTAATAATGTTTTCGGTAAATCATTTCTAAAGGTGGTGTATGATGTTGAAATATCTTGATTTTCTTTGTTTGTTTCATTGGAGCTTGTAGGTGTTATATCGGGGTATCATATAGTCGTATTTTTTTAGCTGTAGTTTCTCTTGTTGGGGTGGTTATCTTGTGTTTTTTGTTTTTAATTCTGTTGCATGCTCTATGGTGTAGTTTGTATTTATTTGATGAGGTGGCGGTTTATAATTTCTGTTGTAATTGTTCTGTGTGTGATTATTATTGAGTTTAATCGATCACGGCCATCATAGTGATTCTTACGATTGCTCTGCTGGGCATAGTGGTTGGTTGTACGATTTTGAAATTTTTCATTATTCCAGTTACCATTTTGCCTGTGCTCATAGCGGCGTTCAAATTGAGGAGCAGATCGGTAGCGATCATATGATACCGGTTCATAATTTGGCTGTTTGCTGATTAAATTTTGAATTATGTTGATTTGGTGCGTATCTCTGGTCTGAGCGGTGGTTTGATATTGCCATTGCAGACTGTATGCCATATAAATGATTAATCAGCTGCTTACAATCAGTAATGGGTTGTGTGGCGAGTGCCATTCTAACTTGATACGGTAGCTTCTTTAAAATAATACTTGCTAATGCCGATTCGTTAATGGGCTCGCTCAATTGAGAATTTTTAAACTGTAGGGCAGTGACGAAAGTGGTACATGCACCGTCTAAGTTAGGGTTGAACTCGCATGATATGATGTCCGCTAGCACGTCCAACTGTTTACTTCTGCTCCAATACTGTTCCAGGAAGACAGCTACAAACTCATCCAATGATGTAAATTCATGGGCTCTACTCCGAAAGAACATCAGGGGTTCGCCAATCAATAAATAGTCAAACGAAGACGCCAAAAATTCCAAGAGGTAGGTGCAAGAGTTTGTACTAATTTTATCTGATCAATGAATGGTTGAGGTTGCAAATGGCGATCAGTATTATCAATTTTCCTAGTCCTTGTAATATACTATGTACGTTGAGGTTGTCTGTTTGAATCCCTTGAGGTTGTTGTTGAATATGATTTTCTAATGCTGTTATTTTTTCCTGTGTTATCTGCCATTGACTATTATGTGTAATTTTATTTGCGTTTACTTCTTGATTTAATTGAGTCAGAGTGGATTTTTGAATTAGTAGAGTTCCGTTTAAAGCTTTACAGGTTTCAGTATTTTGATTGATGCTACCTTGCAGTTGGTTCATTTTTGTGGACATATTAATCTGTTTATTTTGTATTTCTTTAATACTGTTAATATTTTTGTCAACTGTAGTTGTTAATGTTTGATTGGCAACGGTAATTTGTTTGTGGATTTCTTGGTGGCAATCGGCCTTAATGTTATTGGTTATATCCTGAATGGGTGTAGTGATTTGTGTATTTAGGTTATCTATCCTTTCATTGAGTTCACATGTAACCGTATCCAACCTTTCCGATAATCCTGCCGTAACTTTATCCTGACTTTCTTTCTGTAGATTTATCATTGCTTTTAATTCTTCCCTATGATTCTCTACTTTAGCCTCAATAGTATCCAACCGTCGTTCTACTGATTTTATAGCGCCCGCTGTCTCTTTCATGCCCTGTTCCATTGTTTGCTTATTTGCCTCTTTCATTTCCACATCTCTTTTTTAATCTCCTGCATCATTTTGTCCATTGTGTTTTGTAGCATAATATTGAACATACTGCTAGTTTGTTCCATCATTACCTTTTGAAAAGGATCTAGCTCTGTGACTGAAAATAGACTTTGTTTGCTCAGATGTGACTCGGCCTCTGGAGATGCGGGTTCGCAGGCTGCTCCTCGCCCCCTTCAAAGTTGATCTCTACTATCCGTTGATTCAATGGTGTGTCAGCGGCGTCGATTCGAGTGGATGATAGAGGTTGCAGACCTGGTGGATCGAAGACTATCGACCCGACGCTTCCTGGTTCCCTTTCTCGTGGCGTATTGGCATCTACCGTGGTGGGGTTTGATGTGCTTGGAGTCGACAAAGTGGGATCTGTGCAACCGCCGTACATATATGAAACTTCAGAGTTTGCGGGAGTGTGATTCATTATGTCAAATATGATAAATGCTAATTAAACAGTGACAAAAATGATAAGCGAGAATGCTTAAAAAAGACACAAACCGGGACTTACAGTGAACAGTGATGTGTAAAGTGTTTGGATACTCTTACAACAAGGTATTTATACTTAAGTTTTTTACAATGCTCTAGCGCCCCCAATGTTTTGTTGATTTATTCTTGGCTAGTTTACAGGCTGCGACTTATTTTCCAACCGGCTTAAACACCTAATATATTTTTGACTAGAAAGTAATAGCAGTTTAGGCTTATAAAATATAATCTCTCTTTATAAACATGTAATTTTTCACAGTACTAATAATATAAAATTTTCTTTAAAACATATAATTTCTCTCTATTTAAAGCTCTTGTTTCCCCAAAAAGTAATACAAATTTCCCTTCGCCAGTTTTCCTCACAACTCGTATAAGTTATCTATAATTTTCAATATGGTTATTGACTTAATTTCAAATAATTATTCAATGAGCTTGGCTCTCATCATCAGTCCCACGTTGGTACGACATGTCTTTGTGCGTATCCGTGGCTATCGTTGGGCGACATGTCTTTGTGTCACGTTATTCTTTATATTTAAATAACGATTAGCCTCCTGCTTGGCATCAGTCGGTAAAGCATGAGATTTGATATAATTAGGTCGTGGTTTTCTAATAGTATTCAGTCTTAAAAAATCTTGATAGGCCTAGATATGGGCTTCTCCAATAACTCTTGTAATTCAATAAATAATAATATATATATAAATGATACTTATACTATAGTGTTGAGGAATAAAAATAAATTGCACACCATGAAAGTTTCATACATATATTACACAAATAATGCAAAGATCAATCGAGGCAAAAAATATATAGAGCGATAAAAAATATAATATAAAAATAGAACAATAATTGAAATCAATAAAAATATCACAGGCTAACTTTATATTCTAGATTTATGGCACGAATCATTACCATGTGCCTTTATCTTAAAATCATATGCATTCTTTTGCATGTAGCTGCGATATGCGCTTGCTAATACTTGTCGACTTGGATAATTCAATCAAAAATGTGTGCTCTAAGATCAGCTTGATAAATTAGCCACTAATAATCCAATATATATATATATATTAAAATCTCTAGTATTTAGTAGATTTATTTGTATCGAATATATATTTTTATCTCAGGGTGCAAGATTCGGCACCTGACGGAATAGGTAGAGCCATTCATCTAGTGAATTAGAACTATAATAAATTATCGCAAATTGTATTGCAAAAAATTAAATATTGTATGCATATGTTTTAATAGCCTAGATTTTGTACTTCTTTGATTTAATAGAATTCTCTAATATTGATCTATATTTTTCTTTCAAATAAATACCTTTAATACTAATTTTACTTGCGCAAGTATTACTCTTATTAATTTCTCATTTATAATAAAACCCTTTCGGCGAGCTAGCTTTGATCATCAGATTAATTCGAAGCACTAGGGCGCCCATCACTAATTCAAATTTAATCACTCACGTGTCGAAAATCTTCTTGTAAGCCGCCGATGTCGATCCAACTCCATGTGGTCCGGGAATATGGTAGCCGGAATCGTCTCCTCCAAGGGGTTATAAATTTAATTAAAATGAAAATGACTTCTGCTTCACAATAGCATCACGAAGTCTTTTAAGAAATTTAATAATTTACTTTAACTTTAACTTTTACAAAATCATTAGTAAGGTACTTCGCTCTAAAATATTTGGGGTCCTCTTATGGTGGCATTTGGCTGGCGAGTGCTGGTTCTTCCTTCTCAAGTTTTACAGATCCTCTTTCCGACTTTCAAATTAGCATAAAATTTAAATATCTTAGTCCTCCGCCATTTAGGTTCAAATAGATCTTACAAAAAATGCCAAAATATTGCTTAGATTATATGATTAATAATTTCTTTGCATTCGAGCCATATCGATAACATAGATTATACAAATTTTTAACACAAAAACTAGTACATTTATATAAATATATAGAAATATTTTTGAACTGGCCTACAGTTGCCGCCTATTAACTGCCGTTTTACTATTGGTGCATGCAAATTTTATTCGGTATTCATGCGCCTGGTAACTCTTATTTCCTGAATACATTAAATTATTTTTATTTGGTTTTTTATTTATGCTCTTTGCATGCTAGTTAATATTCTATACATTAATATTAATTCCATGCTACCTAATAATTAGCCACGTGGACGGGTGTTTTTTCATATTGCACACCATCTGATTGCAATAAAGCTCTGCCAAGGGGTTTTGGTCAGATTCTACGTTCCTCGGTTTGATCGATCTCTAGGTCACCGATCCGTGAATACATGTACATAACCTCAATCTTCAAATATTTTATATAATAATCTATTTATGAGCAATAAACTCCCTTCAAATCCTTTTTAGGTTCTTGTACCATTTAGCCAGAACAAGCTGATGCTATCTAATCTTAGTTATTATCTATTTGGCGATATTAGCCAGTTACTTTATTTCAGACCTATTACTGTTTCTGTTAGGGCTTTTTATTTCTTTTAGTCTCCACAGATTTTTAATATTTTACACGCTAAATACACAATTCTTGGTGGAGTCCAAATTATTGGTGGAAACAAGAGCATTAGTACGATAACGATAATGACCGGTCAGTTGCGATAACCGGTGATTGAGTTCGTCCTTGATGTGTGTGTGTGGCTGCGGGCTGATCGCTAATGCATGAATGCATGTGTGCACGAGCGCAATGAGCATCACTGTGATAGGGGATGACAATATTTTGTTTATCTGGGTGTAAATAGCAGTGTAGCAGTGTGGCACTGTGTATTGCCGCAGAGAGCAGACCCGTAATACGACCTCGCTCTCTCTGCCCAACAGTTAATTAACTTATGAACAGCCCTACGGTAAAATAATTACGGCAACAATGAAATGTCAATAGCGGAACGATGATGGCTTCGCTAATACCCGCGTTCTGCCGCCACCTCCTCTACTACTAGTGTCCGACACTACTTGTTCAGTTGGCGTAACATCAGCGCTAAATGTCCGACATGAAACAGTGTGCTCATCGTACCACAACACAAATACTTTACATAAGATATCAATTGTACTAGTTCTCAATCCATTGACCGTTAATAATAGTCGAGCTGCATAATTGCACATCATAGACGTTCCTGAAATACAAAATAGGTAAATAGCACTGACTCGTTTGTAGCGTTATAGTATCCGAATTTTATTCAATTTTGAAAGAATCATGTTCAAGTAGATACTTGAAAATAAAGAATTCAAACTATGGAATTGCACACAGTATGCGTCTGAAACGAGCAGCAGGAAATAGAGGAAAGGAATTTTTTAACAAGTAGATACAGTGATATATTTTAACTAGAATTCTTTTGAGAAAATAGGATAAGAGTCGATCAATCTGATTAAAAAAATCAGTCTTAGTGTTAGAGAAGAAATAAATGAGTGAAAATAAGTGATGTTGAATGCTTTCATTCAAAAAAACCGTGAGATTCAATCGGGGCACAGAAAAATGGAAGAAATATTCCAAAATTAATCTGTGTGAAAAAATAATAGACAATTCAGCTTTACTTCTGGGAAGCATCGATAAAAATTAACTAGAGAGTGATAAGGAAACTGTACAGATTTGAAAAGCTACGAGAGCACTGTTTAATGAGGATGAGGGAAATTTGGCATTCATTAGAAAGAAAAACAAACGATCTACCCGTCAAACGGAATTACCAGGAACGGTTCTTCACAGCAGTCTAAACTCTGAACGGTTGAATTTTTCTAATGGTTGATTTGAGCATGTTTTATTGACTCAGTTGTTCAGGAGCACAGTGATTTTGTATTTCACTATAAACCTGAAAGAGTGGGATGGTTTTGATAATGGAACACCAGCAAAATGAGATTGTGGTCAGCGAATCGTTTAAGTTGATCACAATAGTAGGTCATCAAGTTATAACTTGGTATCCACTTATATCCCACAACTTTCAAAAACGAGAACATTTCAAAACTTAAGTATTTTGCAACATAGTTGACGATCTAAGATTCCAATTCACTTGAAAAATAAGTTTGCAGCACTTACTGGAACATTTCGTTCGAGTTTATGGAAATGGCAGTCTACTGTTATTGTGAAATCTAAAGGTTATGTCACAATTCTGGAACTTCTATTCGGTGGAGGGTTAGTCTAGAAATACGTATCTCAGTTAAATGAACAATAAAGCTACCAAACATTGCAGCTGGCAAAATAAGGAAAATGCATGGAGGAAAATCAAACAGCGGAAATATTTGTGCAACAAACAGACGAGAGTTTGAATTACGAGAAATTCAATCGCTGATTCCGAATGTGCACGATACTTTTTCCACGTGGATACGAGTTTCTAACTGACTTCACCGGGATCAGCTTCAACCGAACAGTAATAATTCAATATTACACGGTAAACTTAGAGTAGGCTTACATGTCAAGCACTACATGACGTCATCCAATTTTTGTACTTGTGATTCAGGAGAAACACGACATACTCTCAAATTCGCGCGAATATAAAATGGATCAGCACTACAAATTCAAATTCATTTACGAGGTGAATTATGGTGACAACTAAATCTACTCGTATGTTAGTTAAATGTATTTATAATAATCTCTCTTTGACTTTAGGACACCGAAACTCATCCCCATCAATGGGAAGTATCTGGAATCATAGTTTATTTAGAACCAATTATTAGTTTTTATTTGCATAATTATCACTTTGAACTTCAATTGAATTGTTTTCCTCAATTCAAATTCTTCTCTAACATTTTTATAAATTTTGAAATTTGAAAAGGCTTGGATTTTTATAAATTAATTGTTAACCATTTAGAATATTTATGATGCTCAATGGATTCCTGACATCCTGACGGTATTCAAATTGTAGTTTAATAAATCATCAAATTCATATTTAGTCCAGCACAAACTAGTAAAGCTCACATTTGAAATAATAATAAATACAATAATTGATAGATTTCATGTATGCACAAAAAGTTTAGATGATTCACCAGCACCACTACCATCATCATCATCATCATCATCATTATCATAATCTTATCTATATGAAAAGTAACGTTTTCAACTTGCTCTGAAGCCACGGACAACTTCTATTACTTTCTTGCCTCTTCATGATTCAGATGCTTCATTGGATAGGAATAGTCTATGAATTATCTATGAGCCTATGCAATTCAATAGGTATCTCAAGATATGAAGAAACTAGTGTAGGATTGAATTGGTTTCATATTGCCAACCAATTGAACATGATGAGAACAGAACGGAAATTGAACTGAACAGGCGTCGATTTCAATTGGTAATGAGGAGAGTGATTAGGGACTGAGTAGGGTACGTTTTAGGTAACAGGAGAGCATTCCTATTCTCTGAGGAGCTCAGTTTGCTCCAGCAATGTCAGTTGTAGTTGGTGTTTCTAACCTATGCGCTTCGCTTGGTCTTCCAGCAGAACCTTTTACGGCGATTGGCTACTTATGCATCACAGCCTATACTCCACCTTTCACACACCATTGGTCGATTCAAAAGGAAATTCACTCTCCTCATTTTTTCCACTCTTCTCCTAGAAAACTAGAATTCGGCTATTTTAGAAGATATGAAATATACTATGGATATGGGTCCCCATTTGAGATGGACTATGCATTTTAACTAATATGTGAAGAGTAATCGAATATGAAATAGACTAGCCCCCCCTAATGGAGTATGACAAAAACTAGACTGGAGTACGTATTTGAAAATGACGTTTAACCTTCAATTTTTATTGAGATTATTAGGGACGTTGTCATAGGTGTATTTTTGTATGATAATTGGAAAATTATTTGAAAACATTAGTAGACTTCTTGAGAGACTCAGATGGGATAAGATATCGTTCATAAATGAATTTTCTATAATTGAGTTGAAATTTGATTAGGAAAGCAATGTGAGTTAAACCATATCAGCAAAAATGTAAGCAGTTCAAATTCAACAGGAGTTGATTCAGCTTGAATTGATTTTGTTCAATTCGGTTCAAACTTTGGTTAATTCAACAAGAAATGATTATTATATTCGTTTTGCATATTGAAATTGATGAGAGTATGTCCATCTAAGCCTATACAATTTTATTCATTTATTACCTTAATGTTAATTCGATATCCGATTTTATCGTTATAGTACGTGGTCCAATCAATTTTTTGAAATGCGAGTGCGATCTTCAATTCATTTTTTATTGATAACAAAAATAAAATTTGGATTACGTTTTGAATGAAAAAACCGTCATTATCGCGGGCTACCAGAAGAGCTTCACCGCCTCGACCACAAAATAATACTGAATGCCATAAATACAGAATGAAGTTGGATGCTCACTATACGGTGTTGCCTGGTCTTGCCAGGTCTCATTTCCCTCTAACGCTTCACTTGTGCTCCGCCCGAAATAATACACTGGGGCTTTCTCTGTTTATCGAGCTTTACATATTTTATGAATCGTGAAAGCTGCCGCCGACGCCCCAAGATGGTCTCCAGTCTCCAGGCATCTTTCGCAGGAATGGAATCACTTCACACGGGAATTACATTAGGATGATATGATGGCATTAAATTATTTATGAGCCAGGCGCCAATTTAATGTGATAAGATGATGCAAAGAGAACACTCGGGAAACCAGCACAATCAAGTTGAGTACATTTTTTTCTGTATTATCCAATTCTATGTATGCAAGAAATTGTAGGGGATTGCCTCTACGATTTTAAACTGCGGAAGAGTTATCACTGAAAACGTGCGATGGAAACTGACACCTTGACGATTCTGGGCGTTCTTTTCTTTGCAATCCTGCTAAGTATTGATAGCATCTCTTGAATCGATCAACAAGTTTTGATCGTACAATCTTCTATCGCATGGCCGTTTCTCTATAATGGAGAAGGAGAGATACAATAATTGGTGGAGATACATTCGATGCGTCCCATGGTTCAAGAACATATATTATTTACTCTAGTTAGTCATTACCTGGCTTTCCTGCTTCGAAATATATTATTGAAACGTTCAGCAGCAGAAAGAAGCAATCTATCTCATGGTTCTAAAAAGACAGTCGTTTGGTGTAGCATTTGAGAAGATATTAATCACCCAAACTATCCACTGAAAACGTAGCGGAGTGTTTTTCACCACGGCAATTATCATTAAGCCAAGTCGGCCGGCTATATTGTTTTAAGGTGTTAGAGACGCGGGGATTGGTTAGGTTAGACCGGCGGCGGGAATCGGGTGAAATAAGGGTTTACGACAGGTGGTAAAGAGGGTTCAGGGGGGAAAGAGAGAGACTTTCTCAGAAGCGTGCAGTCTACAAACAGGAAGCAGGTGGAATGCACAGGAAGAGAAGGATGCTCGAATGGTGGTGGAATTAAAGAAGAGGTTTCTCGTTATAGGAGTCACAAGTCTAAGAGAGAAAAGTGAGGTGAATTGAGAGGGAAAGATAGTGAGAGAGTGAGAGAGAAGAGCAGCGGGCCAGAAATTCGCACTAGTAAAACCACTCATTACTCAACAGACTTTATGATCTCTTGCCAGGAATTCGCTCCTTTCCCGCCACCTAACAACCAAGCGCACAACCGCTTTCAAGTATTTCCTGCGCCCCGGGGACTGTTTCACGCTCAATTTCACAATATTATATTCTGAGGTTACTTAGTTCACATTTTCTGGTTATTTAGTTTCAATTAAAGAGGTTTTTCAGCGGAGTACCCACCTGCAAATGAGAAATTCCAGGAAAATTTTATCTGGTTCATGTGAAATGTATGACACCAATTTTATTCTGGAAATTGAAAAAAATTGTATGGTAGAATTAAGAGTGTGGCTCAATTCGTCAGGATGCACGGTGAAATATGTCAACATCCGCAGTATAGAAGCTAACTAAAATCTTGGCTCGGTAAAGGATTTAGAGGGGAGGAATTGGAATTTCTCATTTTAATTATTGCCAACACCTTTTCAACTTGAAATATCCAAGAAGATTTTCAATTTCCAAGACTTTTCAGTCACTTATAATAATTGATGATAATCAGCTTTTCCAAGACTTTTGCAAGGCTCCTTGAATTCCTTAAAAGAGCCAATAATTGAAAATGAAGAGGGAATGAGGAAATAATGAGCCAAGAAATTGAGAAGAGGTATAATCAATTCAGCCTCGCTTAGTCTGATTTTCGATCATAGTCATGATCATTACCAAATTCATAAAATATTTGAAAAAACATAATAATAGATCATTTATGAAAGCACATTACCTCTACATTGTAAAATTTGATTGATTTAGAATCTTATTCGACCGAACTCTATATCTACTCTGCTAGAGTCAAAAGCTGGTCTTTGTGTTGATGATAGAAATAAAAGGCTATTGACACATCCACGGACTGGAAATGTGAAAAATCCAACATTAACGATCTATAAACCCATATTTTATTGCACCAGACATATCAATTCCTAGCTTTGAACGACTTTGCAATAATTCCACGCGTAACTTTTATTCAGCTATTGGAATGCCAATTACTTCGGACGAGAAACATGGGCTTTCATCGCCATCGAGCAAAATATGGATGTCGACGGCGTGTTTTGTGTGCACAGAAACATAATTTCATTTTTACTGTCTGTTAACCAATTGATATAAATAGTCTGCTACATAAAATAAGTTGACAATAACCTTCTTTGTCAAGAAGGATATAAAAGATTTGATCTTTTATAAAGCTATTCAGGTTCTTCCCTATGCAGTATTATTATTATGATTACCAAGATCGGAGAAGACATGAAAAATATGTGTTACACAAACTTATCTACTCCTCAAACAAAAATCTTTTACTCGGAGAGGTGCTAAAATAGTAGTTTTATTTGCAACTTGTACAAATGAGCGATTCGGCATGCAATGACCTAATCAATTTTGTTTGTTCGCAAATGGCAGCTTAGCAATAAATCCAGAGATTTGGGAAGGGGAAAAGGGTGAACCTTATAATGAGAGTTACAATGGTGTGGGAGTGGGAGATTTCAAGATTTCTGAGAAACTTTGTACATAATTTCATCCATTTTCCATGACCTGCTCTCTGAAAACACTCAAAATAGTTGAATGGAATAACATACCATTGGAGTGGGAAGCAATAACTATTGCAAACAAATATATGACTCAAATTCTTGTCAGAAAATAATCGAATGCGAACCTTTACAGTACTTCAGTGTTTGTCGAAATTCACATTTCCCTCATTCTTCAATGATATGAGTTTTTCCAAAAGCTTCGATTTATCACATTCAGGACAGAAAATCATTGAATCAAAATGAAAGATTCACTCGCACAATAAAATAAGAAAAGTAATGAAAACCTTTTCAAATGAGGATCCTTATTGCATTGTGAATGTAAATAATCATTTTCAGAAGAATTCCAATTGAAAGCGGTAGATATATAATTTTCTAGATGGCTTATTTTGCGTAGCTCTTCATCGATTGTTCAGAAATGATGACGGCTCAGATTGTACAATGTCTTCCCTTTCTTTCTTGAATCGAATAAATTCTTCTGCTCGAAAAGATGAGAGCAATACAGTTTTAAATTCAAGGAATTTAATTATCTCCAATAAATGGAAAACTGTTATGAAATGTTCCTGTATTGCCAATTTAAGTTAACGAAGAATCTTTGAACAGAATGAGCTTCACGTCATGAAGGAACATTATTCAATTATAGAGATATAAAGGAAAATGTAGAAATAGTTCTAGTTTGTAGAGCTAAAAACGAGTTTGATCCGGAATTTCGATCGTGAACGATCGTGTCAAAATTCATAGACCAAGAACTGATTCTACAGCACAACACATACAACACGGAAACTCCAGTTTGAGTCATATTTCACAGGAATAATATCCAGAGAAGTATCCCGGTATGACATAGAGAATGGGCATGAAAGTTGGGGTTATTCGGCAAGAGTGCTCAGACTGTTTTATTAAAAGAATATATCAAGCTGTTTACCGCTCGAGGCAAGAAACCAGGTTCCGGGGAGACAGCATTGCAGACAATGCAGCAGTCGTCCAATCAGGGACTTGCATGAGGCTTGTACGATGTAGACAACATTGAATAGATTGCAAATTTGTGTGTAAGAGGTTGTGGAGATGCAGTGGATTGCGTCTAGACAAGATGAAGGGAAGACTAATGAACAATGGGGGATACATCCTCTGCTGACGTCATCGGATAATCAGGTAATCCGTTTTAGAACACCTCTTGCTATGAGAATAGTTGAGTATGGCACATATTAATTACAACATAGCACAGTGTGAGTTAATTCACAAACAGAAATTGCACATATGACTCAGTGATACTTGAAATTTATCATACGTGTGTGAATGCATATGTATTATCATGAATCTCATCCACAGGTAACTGTTATCATTGCACATGAAAAATATGACCAATGGTAGTAGCCAAATAAATGATCAACAATAGATTAAAAAAGAGCTGTTGAGTAGCAAAAGCTGATTTATAGCGGTATAGCTCTCAAGTTAATGCAAATCTAATATTGAGGATAAACCAGGCATTTCATCATGGCTGTTGTTCCATTGGAATTGAGAGACTTCAATCTACAGACTTATTAATCAAGGCGAAGATCAACATTGATGTTGAAGAGCTGAGAGGTATTGATATCATTTTCATGATTCCGTTACGAATTAATATAATAATGCGTGTCATCAAAATAATACTCACAGGCTCACTCCATCGATCATCTATTTGATAGCTAACCATCATCACATGAGGCTTTGTGTGAGGCGCCCCTGTAGATAAATCCCCATTTTGAAGCGTCCAACCACCACTTATCAGCTTCTGGCAATTTATGACAATCGATGTAATTTATGTAACAAATGATTTGCACAAGTAGATCCATTTGAGCGACACGTGTTGGCTTAACATCCTGAGAGAATTTATGCCGAGTTGGTTTAGGCGATTTGACAGATGATCCTTATTTAGTATTCACACTATAATGTCCATGGAGGTGGCTGCAATAGCGGTCTGCAGCTGAATGCCGAACGTGAATTATGTGCGGTGTTCGCCCATTGGCCCGACCGACCCCATTCCAACCCCAACGCCAAGCCCCATTCGCCCATTCAAATAGATTACTCTCGGTATCATACGAGGTTTGCACGCGAAAACGTCTATGATGGAAGACTGCATCGGTGGCAGCGGATTTTCGCAAAGCTTCTTCTTGTTCATATTCAGCATTTTTCAACAGATTCGACGCCAGACAATCTTTCCACACACGATCTGGCTTTACTCAAGCCACCTCTCCACCAATAACGATTTCTGTGCTAGATTCAAAACGACATGATAATCTAGATGAGCCGATAGAAGAGTATATTCATTCACTCCACAGCATTGCAGAGTTGTTCTTCCTAGATTCATGAATCTTTTATGTTTATACCGAGCTGAGAGGGTGACATAAGTAGAAACAGTTTCAAGGTTCAAAGTTACAGATGAAGGAAGTAATTTAAAATTCTCAAATGCATTTTTGATAATTGTTAACAGACCACGTTTTTGAATATTTTAGGCTACCAATATAACACAATATGTCAGGGGTTGAATTGTTGACCGAGCGAAGTGAGGTCTAAGATTCAAGTCGACGGTTTTGCAATTCTCTTTATATTTATATGTTTAAATGTTTATATGTTGTGCATTTACAGCGAAACGCAGCAATAGATTTTCATGAAATTTGACAGGAACTTTTCCTTTTTGAATTTCGCGTCGAAGTAAACATAAAGTTTTTTAAAATTTTGCATTTGAAGGATAATACAAAAGGAAAAGGAGTTTCCATTGAACACCATGATTACCGTAAAAATCAGACTATAGAATTCATCATAAATCAGCTGTCTAGTGGATTATAATACTACCCGTTCAAAAACATCGAACATCTTGAAAATGTATCTTTCCATCAACGTTAGTAGACAGTTTTCTACTAACTTTGTCTTCCCATAAGCTGAGGCCATAATTCTAGTTTTGAGTTATTGATATGAAACATTTTTTTTACATTTTTCTTTCGTAATCTGATGATTAAAATTGCAAAAAATATGATTGAAAAGAAATCGATTTCTAAAATCATGAAAAGTGAAAAATGAAGTTTGTAGGAAATCAGCATTATGGTAGTTTATTTTGTTAATTTCAACACACCGATTTTCCGCCAACACAACACAGAATGTTCTCTGATGGGTTGATTGAATTGGCGTATCGACGGCAGCCAGACCTGATAACAACGCTCACACTCACATTCCGGGACGACTCGTCACGGTACGATAGGACAGAAAGCTCTCTGTTTATTTAGGATTTTTTCTAGACATTTTGAATTGATAAATTATTTTATTAATTTTTGAGAAAACATAACAACAGGTTAATGTAACTTACTGAGCGCGAGGTCTACTGTTCCCAGAACTACTAGTAATTCAGAAAGAACTTAATGACACGAAAATAGATTTGTGTAATTATCAAGACTTTCATAGAAAAAATATATTAAATTCGATCATAGAAAAATAGAAACCATATTCAGCATATTGAATGCTGAACCACGATCACTTGGTCGCATTTATTCTGTGTTACATTCAGGTTTTAACGATCAGCTGAACTGAGGTGGTGCATATGGGCCTACGGATATTATATCCTCTTTTGTTTGATTCAGATGATTCGTGGAAAGAAAGTGATACTGAGTCAATGGCGATGTGATCAATACTTGAGAGTAACAGGTTCAGCTGGCAAGAATCACTTAGCCTGTCTGCAAAGAAGAATGTAGAGGCAGCGATCTTGAAGAATTCATCAACTGGGTCCAGCTGTGTACAACGAAGAGGCGTGAGAATAATAACAGCTGTGCTGGCGGATGCCATTAAAATCAGAAAGGGTTGATGCTTGGTTATGGTTGGGGGGGGGGGTGAGAGAAAGGGTTAGTTGGTTGGGGGAGGGGGAAAGGAAGAAGGAATCGTTATCATTGTGGCACTCAGCGGCTGTGCGGACCAATAAAACTAACGACGTGTCAACCTAGCCGCGCGACGGATATTTCTTAGCCGACGCGATCGTGCGGTCTCAGTTTCGGGGACGCTTGTTGTCCGCGAGTGCAGTGATAGCGCCCGCTGCTCCAAACAAAATCAGAAAAACTGGATCATATTTCATGGACGCACAAAGGACGTTTCGGCGACAACCTTGCGCTCGCTCCCCCTCGCCCCCCCCACCCAACAACACGGGCAAAATAAATAACTTCTTTCTACGTTCAGCACCATAAACTTGAACCTTTCTTCCCTGCTGCTGCCTATCCACCCTTCCTCTCCACCGGTATCCGAGACAATCTTCGAGGCTGTTGCTTATTCTCCTCTCAACCCTCACTCTGATAATGTATTTGACAATAGCCCCAAAGATTGAATCAGCTACACTGGACGGTTGTAAAACTATGGCCTAAGCCACAGCAGTAGTCATCCCATAGATATCCCAAATAACGATGCTGCCCAACAGAAAAAGCATCAGTTCATGTCGTGATATCGTAGAGAAATCAAATTTACACAATCACGAAATGAGCTTGGCAAGAGATGAACAAATAAAGTTGGTAACAGAACGCTATATGCTGTACTGCAGCACTTTTTCTACTTCTTGTGGAGTTTCCATTTTCAAACCGAGAATCTGATTTCCGATTTCGGAAGGATTCCATTGAGAATCGGTGGGAAATTGAGGTTGAGTGTGATAATTCAATGCTACAATAAATGAGAATAAATGTTTTTAAATCCAACCCATGAAATTATTTTAATTACAGGCATGATTGATTTGAATCTATTTAACCACAAATTTTAACAATATAAAGTGTACCTACTGTTTGCTGAGAAGCTTTATCTGTGTGTTGAGCTCTGATAATTAAAACACTCATAATTGATTATCAAACGCAGGATATATATTCCTTAGTCTACTATAAATTAGATTTAAAAGGTTAATTTTCTGTAATTTGAAGAACAGGCTGATCTTGTAAACTTATCTAATTTTACTAGAGTCCTAATAATTCCTGTTTGAGTAACTTCCCAACCTTAGATTTTGTTAAATTTTTTGTTTGCTGAATTAATTTATTTTTTTAAGATCTCTGTATTAATTTTGGCTCACCTGATTTCTTAAGGCCTTAAGTTTATTTCTAGTCAGTTGAAATATATTTGTAATGTTCACAAAAGTCAGGTCCATTAAAGTCATATCTCTCTCTCTCTCTATAAATATGTTGTTCCTTCATGTTGTCCCTTCCACACCAGATAGTAAGTCAAGTAGTCTTTATTTTGTTACGTGATTCAAAATTAATTCTAAATTTTTACTGCCAACCAAAGAAACGTAACAGTAGAATATGATGAGAATTATCAATTAATGAAGCTTGAGAGTTGAAAAATCGTGTTCAGCGACCGGAAATACATAAGATAGCGTTCCTGAAATATATAATTTGAATGCATAGACAAGTGGAGCGTTGCGATAGGCAGGCCGCTTCGCGCATTAATCATAGGGGTGGGCCGCGCCGCAGCGTAACAGTGCTACTTATCCCCCTCCCACCACCATATCTATGACCGCAACCCCCAAACTATATACATCATTGGATTCAGGAAGAAACGGCCTACAACGTTTATTGGGAACCTTTTCTTCTTAATCGACTAACAACTCAAATATTCGAGAAATAAAAAAAGTCTATAATAAAAAAATACATTTTTCGAGATATTTTATTTTTTTACGGAAAAACTATGTGGTTTATCGTAAAAATGTAGAGGACCATATTGAAAGCCAGTTATATGAAGATGATATTCAGAAAAGATTCAAAGCTGTACTATGAATAGTAACTGCAGGACAGGCGATTTTATAAGCGCGCGGTTTTTACAACTTACCCCCCTCCCCCCAATCTGTCGACCACCCTGGGACGTGACGACATCGAGTTTCATATACACTAAAGACCCCCTAACAATAATCCGAAGTCAAATTCTCTGCCTCTCTCATGTATGCTCAATGTAAGCCAGCGCCTCGACTATATAACATCTCAAGAGCCAAAGACCAAAGATACATCCTCCAAAGAGATGCATATCATGCATAACCAGTCTGTGGAGAGACAACCTCAATGTCTTCAGTTCAAAACAAAGACGTGCATCTGCATATTTAGTTCTCAATAGAAACGCCACTTCTACTTCATTGTCAACAAAGTTAAGCAAAGCTGCAGCCGATTGGCTGAATAAGCGTTTCATTGTCTCCAGTGTCGAGCTGCATACAGAGAAATCCGTATCTGTCCGGCATGAGATGTCGTATTGGATTTGCAAAGCTGAACTGAGCCAATGCAAAGACGCAAGTCTAGGAATCCAACGTTTCGTTACGAGAACCGTCTGCTACACCAATCATTAGCATCAAACAACTTGGACCGATACAAAACAGCATTTGTCTGTCTGAATGAGAGGATTTCATTGATTTAGGCCAAGTCCTTTCAGTTTATAAGCCGATAAACTGATAGGACACACAGACCACTACAGTTCGCTCAGTTCGCTCAGAGTAATGAAGTGTCCGATTTGGTTAGTCCATCAAATAACGAGCGCATTGCAACAACTGTTCTCCGTTCTATATTAATTGGATGAAGCAACGCAACTGAACCAGAAAGCGTTCACTAATATGTCATGCAATAAATCGAGCTTTTAGCATATATGAAGTGTGTTACGCAACCTTTCACCCAACAAATAATAACTTATAACAAAAATATGATTCCTAGTGAAATGGCCTAGTGGATGGCTCTTAGAGTGAACCAAAATTCCATCACTGACAGCAGAAAATTTTACTAGACTGATTCATATCATAGTTTCATGTTCTATTTTTTATAGAATGATGGTTTCTCCGAGCTTCACTGAACTTCAAATGATAGAATCCATTCAAGAATTGAATTAACCATGAGCCATCAGTAAGTATTTTTTTATCAGAGTTATTGGTTAATGGGAGAGTGCATCTTATCCAATAAAAATCTAGTTCCAAAAAATGATTTTATCTCATGAATAATCCAAAAAAGTATAGCATTTAAATTTAAAGAAGCCGTGGAAGCTATAATTGTTATCGAACTCAATCTTTTTCCTCGAATTGTCCTTTACTAAACTTATAAATCTGCTAATATATTCATGCCTAATAAAGAATGCCAACACATTGTTGGATTTATTTATTTCCGGATATGGAACCGTATTATTTTGCTTGGTGTTGAACATGAGAGTACCAAATATTGTTTTTTAGTTATCTTGGTAATCGCGATACTACTCACGAATATCAATATATAAACAGATATAAGTTGATCACCGATATGTGTGTGAAATAACGTACTATAGATATGCTATGAATATCTGGAAAGTCGTAAATGACTAGAAAATAGGTGGTAGGAGAGTGGAGGCAAATATATGGATGGCGTCATTGAAAGGTGATTTTTCATTGTGCCACTGGGATTTGGATTTATAAGAGCTCAATCGGGTAAGCTTTATATTCGACTTGGGCGTTCTATTGCGCGTTTCCAAAGGGCTGTTCGGGGATTTATGGACATGACTGCCTCCGCTGGCAAGGCTGGCCTGCTCTAGCAGGTTCCTCCAACCCAACGGTAAGCCGCTTACGTTTTAAGGCCAATTAAATTTTCCAGCTTCGACCAGATTGAGCAAACGCCTTCCCGAAAATTCCGTACTGCCTCAACTATAGTTCGACAGGGTCGTGTTCTCCTTTATTCGACCAGTAAGTCCATACTACATACTTCTTCTTCCTTCTTGAACTGCATAGGAAGGAAAAAATCGATGAAAATCAGGAAACCCATTATTTGAACGCAATCAATTCAACTTGAAACTATAAAGATCTATCATGATTGATTTAGAAACTTTCCTACTAATATTGTTGTATCACCAAATTCCCCTTCACCATCTACTTCTCCTATTCAAGATGTTTTCTTGTTATTATTTGACTTTCAATTTTTCTCATTCTAAGAGATATTCTTGCTGATGGTTTATAATCATCAATGACATTGTATGATTATAAAAAAGAGACTGATTAAAAATTAAGTGTCTGATTCCAATGAACTTATGAATAAGGAGGAAATACTTTATTTTCATTTGAATATTCTAATGTCCAATATTCTATATAGATTGGAACCAAATAGTATAGGCTGGAAAGTAATAACTCTTGATTACTGAAAAGTGACGTAATGGAAAGTTCAGGCCACCAGTAACGTTACGTTTCTACTCTCCCTGTCTGTGAATATCTAGATTAGGAGAGCGGAAGAACAATCCAAAATTGTTGAGGAAATGTTTTTTATTTGTGGTAAGATGGTAGAATTCTGGAAAATTCTTTCTCTGAGTTACAGACGGTTTTAAAATATTGGACTGTAAACAGCAAATTCTAGATGTGAGCCAACACTTGCCTTCAACGGAAATACTCAAGTAGTTTCTCCATGACCTACTAATAACTTTGCTTGCAAGGATCAGGTACAAGTGTTCTAGACAGACTGAAAGATTATAGCAGCTTTATTAGAGGAAACAAGCGTGAAAATGACATGTGAGGTTTACACGAGAAGGCAGGAAGCAAAGCTGAGGCCGCAATGCTCAAATATTGCACGTCAAAATCAATTTGCTAGCAGTGAACAGAAACAATGCTTGGTTGCGTTTGGATGATTGAAAACAGTTGGTAGTAAGAACCTCACTTGTTGTTCCCCCCTTATTAGCTGGTACGTTAATGATGAATTAGGTAGAATAAGATTATCGTTCGGTGTTAAAGTTCAAATATTGGAAATTTGTCAAGTAATTCTGAAATGCAATAATTAACAGTAAAAGATTCATCAGTCTGTTTTTACGAGGATTAAATTGATACAGTACTTTTCTTCTTGGTAACGTTTCAGTTTTCCAATTGTGTGTACATTATGTCTATTACCAGACACTACTAAAGATTATACTGAGTATAAAGTATACTGAGTAAAGAATGATCAAAATCTCACCAGAACAGCGATGAAGAGTTCTTCAACTTACCTGAAAAAATAAAGCATTATTAGTAGGCAGTTCGTTTTGTTACAGAATGTATCTTTGAAAAGTTATCATACTAAGTGCCGGTTGCACAAAAGCCGGTTGAATTTTAACCGTGAATTATTCCAGGAGAACCAATCAGAGAAACCGTCTCTGTAGTATTATCATACTACAAAGTATTTTTTAGAGTTTTACAGAATTCAGGATATCCTTTTATGGACACCCTTTGAACTATGGACGTTCCAAATTCATTATTTATCTACTGGTCATAGCCTCTAAGATTAGAAGAAAAACCAAACTAGAAATAAAAACCTGGACATCACTAACTTTTTCTTTCATATCAACGTATGAATCTCGGGATTTCTGCTCAAACTGTTCGCAGGGCCAATTCTTTTAAATACATTTGTTTAAAGTGGACTCGCTTACAATTTTTGCACATTTTTTCTCTTTTTTCCTACTTTCTTCACCAATACTTCCCTTTTCTTCTCCTCTTCACCCTTCATTCCTTACTTTTATACCTTTTACCTGCCTACACTACATGATATACCATAGTTTGCTAGGTATTTTTCCACCTTTCTTTCTTTTCAGCACACCCCAACATGAAGCCTGTTTTTGTATTTTATTAGAAATTTATTTTTGATTGTGACTTTTGTGTTTCGTTTTCTTTTATGTTATATTGTGTTGATTTGAATGAAATTATTGATTGATTGATTGATCTCAATAAAGGAACATCATAAAACGAATATTTTCTTCAAAATAATATTGATTGGAGGTGAATATACATTTTTCCAACAGGTCATGTTCAACAGAAATAGAAGAAGAGCTTCATTTTTTATAAGACGCTTGTTTCATTATTAGATAACGTGAAACATCGACGTGATAATCTGACAGCTCTTTAATAAGGAGCAAAATCTTCAGGCGACTCATCAGTTTTGTTTTTCAATAATAGACCAAGAAAACCTCTTGAACATGAATTTTGAATAATCTTGAAAATAAGATACAGAAAAGCAGTTATTGGATCTATAGGCCTTTGGCTATTAAAAAAGTTGATTGACTATGCCCTGAATAGCTAGAAGGAAGTATAGACTGATGAGACTACAGAGTTTCTTTTGTTCACAAAAATAAGAGCATAACGTTATAAATTCAAAAGAAACATGAAGCAACAGTAATTAATAACGTGCTTATCCTGATAAAGCCTAAGAAGAAAGTTTGTACACAGATAAGAGTTCGAGTAGCACAAATTAGGGCAAGGTTTTGAAGTACGTGTGTACCTTTTATCAAGCTCCAAATGAAATAGTTGATATTAGTTGAGATATAGTAGACCACAGTAGCGGAAATTAACAAAAAGAAGAAATAGCACTACAAGAGGCGTGGCTAACGACTGGCAAACCCTTCCTCATGGATGATAGCTAAATAGCTTTTCTCTCAGTTCTTACGCCATTTTTTTACATAGCATATCTTTCACAAACCACCTCTTCCCACTGCTGTAGGGGTTTTCCTTCAAGGTACGAAATCAACTGTTAGAACTGATCAAGCAGAACTTTCAAATTTCTGTCTTTCCAGTATTTTGTAATATATTATCTAAAGCTTTTGTAATATTACTCGCAATAGTATTGGCAATAAATGATTCATAAAATCCTCTAGAATACAGGTACTGAAAGTCGGATGATTGAATAATGAGAAAAATAGGAAGAATGTACTTTAGATTTCCATGACCAATTTTCATCTCTTCCTATCTATACTGCTAGATAGTATAAAATACTATCCAATTCTCATACTTAGATACTTCTATATTCATAATATGGAATTTACATTCTATACATTCGAAATTCTCTCAAAATAACGCTACAACTGAGAATAAATATGGGGTTGGGTTTGTGTTAGCTGTTAATTACTAGCCTATCAGTGATTGTGAGTGGATTGTATGTTAAGGTTCTTACTGTTGACCATGGAATTATAAGAAGTATAGAAATTCAGGATGGACCAAAAAAGCTTGAAACCGAGAATGTGATATGGCCATTCATTAATCTTACAGAACAGTATTGTAGGGAAAATTGAACTGCACAAGCAAATCTGAAATATGATGTGGGTGGAATGTCAAATGATAAACTCTTTGTTGGGAGATGAGATATAAAATCAAATCAATTTATTCTGGCGTAATTCGCTGGATTTAAAATCGATAAAATAAATTATGAAAATTAATATTATATCAAACTAAATTTGAGAAAAATTCAGATTTGAACGCATTAAAAGCAGTCTTTCTTTCAATTGTTTAACACATAAAAAGCAGATTAAAACGCATTAAACACAGATTAAAAGCATTCACTTATCGACTAAGAAATAATTACAATAGTTATTATTCAATAATATATTTCATATGAGAAATTGAAAGCTGCAGAGAAAATTCAGAGTTAATTGACAAGTTGTCACATCTGCATCTGTTAGATCAGTAATCAAATTGCATACTCCTCTGGTCAGTTGAAAATTATGTTTAGGTTGTTAGGGGAAAGAAAAACACTTGACTGAATCATATTCAATGGCGAAGCTTAGTTCTAGCATCACAAATAATAGCCGATGGACTCATCAATTTATTTAGAATTTTATCTAACATGATAATCAATCAATGCAGAATGCTTAAAAGCATTCCGGCAGTGCATATAAGCTTCAATCAGAAATATCAATGGAATATTTATTATTTAGGCTAGCATTTATGATTTCGTTCATTTGTAGATTGAATTGAACGACGCCGAATAATTGAGCAGCAGTTAGTCACCAGTTTTGTACGTTTTTGCTGCTAATAATTCGCTTAGAGTTTAATTCAAAGTCATCGCCTGAAATGCTATGCTGAAAATTGGCAGCTGTGAATCCGAAATATTCAGGCATCGTTAAAATAACTGCCGGCAACAATAAATCACCTCTTCCAGGGCCAGAGCCCGGCCAGACCAGCAATAACTCACAGCTCGATGGAAGGGCACACTGGATAGAATCCTAAATTGAATGGTATGAATGATATTTCAGACGAAAAAAATCCAGAACAACGCTCAAGAGAAACATTTATTATTAAACCGCCTATACCTTCTAAGTCGCAAGTAGAATTCATTGTCTTGAAAAAAAATAAAGAATTCTCAGCAGTCGAGAAGCTGAGAGAATGAAAATCTGGAATTCCTGGAGATATTTATTAAAAAAATCAACTGTTTTTTCAGTTTGCATAATTGAATGGAAAACTCAATTCAATCTTTAAAATCTTTGAATAACAATAATTATCTATCTCTATGATAAATCTCTTTTCAATACCTCACTATAAATTTAATCACACCATTGTACTTTTCACCACAATTCTCGAAAACAGCGGATTATTGTTTATCTTATCTTTAAACGCAACTTTCAGTTAGTCTATTATGTCAAAATATGAATTTGAGTAGTGTCTGCTTGCCCGTGGTTGAGTATGTTGTATTCACACGAATTGATTATTATAGTTATCTCAATCCAAATAGAAGCATTATTCATCAACAGTATTTTTCCAGGAAATTAAGCCACAGTATCATCTTATTCCATTCTATGCCATCCACAAGACGTTTTATTTCAAGAATATACACTAAATAAAACTTGTATGCCTAGAATACTTGCTAGAAAACTTGTGGAATGCCAAGTAAAATCATATTATATTTAATCATCATGGTGATCAACAGTCAAAGTTTGTAGCGTTTTCGATCAGTTCACATGTAAACTTGGTTAAAAGGGCTGTTCAAAAAGGATTCACATTCGCCCTATTATACATTTAAGCGTATATGATTAGATACCATATTGGATATATGTGTCATTATTCACTTGAGCAGCTTTAGAGCACAAATTGGTTCGACAGTGTAGATAGCTGAATGTAAGATACATTTAAAATTTTCTGTTGAGACTTATTAAACCGTAGAACAAGAGATTAGTGTTTCCCATTCCGCCACAAGAATGCCTTTGTTGATGTGATACATCCATCCATATAACATGCTCGAAATCACCACAAACTAAAGTTCACTGATTCTCAAAGCCCCGTAAGAAGCTTAAACCCCAAGTCGTGATGAGTAAACGGGAAACCTAAATTTCTGCTGTCTGGAAGATAAATGGGGCAGCTCAAGATTAACAACTAATAAGAACGTACCGAGCAAATAGGTCGACTGCTATTCCAGTAACATGGGGTCGACGCCATATTTGAAAAGTAGAGAAAGAAATGTGGAGCCAAAGAAAACTCAGATGAAAAAAGACCGCGAAACAGAAAAAAGGAGAATTGACTCTCCCGCATCCCACTGGCCTTGAGGGCCAATTTCGAAGTAAGAATTGAAACAAAAGTTTCGTAATAATCCGCGTGAAACCGAAACCCGCTTCCGAGCCGGAGTTACTTGTATTTCCTCTTAGCGGTTGAGAACTAATCAGTGGAAAGAAAGTTCAGAGCAAAACACCCTCCGCCCGACAGCTGATGCCAAGACGCGCGGTAATTCCAAAACGGTCACCCATAAAATCATACAGATTTTACGATTACCATTGCATCAAGAGCTTGAACTGTATAGTTACGGGCTCACAAAGCATGCGCCACTTTCCAATCATAAACCTTCTGACGAGAAAAGATCCTAGGAGGATGAAAATCCATTTTTAACAAACTTTGTCTTCTCTTGAGATTTCTATTTTCCTTGGATTAGAAAATTTACATAATATATGAATTCGATGAAATAACTGGGAGACTTTGTGATGTAAGCGTGGAAATATGACTTGGTTTCATAATAATATAATAGACTTGGTTTTATATAAATATACCATGATCAAACTAGATGAAGTATATCTATTAATATATGATTCAAAATCAAATCAAAATCAAAATCAAATCGTTTTTTATTTTGACAAAAAAAAACACAACTCAGTGAAATAAAGATATAAACTTCTATACAGTTAGTTCCTGTCAAAATAAAAATACTACTTGCTAAATTATTTACAATTTGTATGCAAGTAGGAGGTCAGTGAGAAAAGATTTTAATGCTACATTCACACACACACTCACACATCTTTCTCTTTCAAGTTGGTATGTGCAAAAAAGGTAAAATAAGTATTATAATAGAATGGGAATCAGATAATTACAGAAAAATAACTCTCAATAGTTTCAGGCAGACATCCAGTAAGCCATTTTGATATTTGTTTTTTCAAAAGTATTTTGTTCTCAATATTTCTTATATAATCAGGTAGATAGTTGGAAAATGTTGGCCCCAAAAAGACAAAGGATTTCTGAAAAAAGTGTTATACACTCTGGGGTGTCTGGCTGAATTTTCAACTACTCTTCTAGTTCTGTATACATTATCATTCTCGAACATTTGCCGACTTCGATTGCCTGATAACATGTAAAAGGATGATAAGACTTTCAAAACATATTTATAGCGCAATGGCAAACAATCGAAAAATTGAAAGATAGGAAAAGAGTGTTCGATCCTGCTCACACCCTTCATACACCGTACTATGGCTTTTTGAAGCACAATTAGAGGTGCTAGATGGGTTTTGTAGGTGGATCCCCAGCAACTAATGCCATAACTTAATTTGGAATCCACCAGAGCAAAATAGAGTTGCCTGAGCACAGCTGAAGGAATGAATTTTCTAAGGTGGTAGATTTTTTTTAGAATATGGCGGAGATAATTTTTTAATTTACAAATGTGATGAGACCATGAGAGTTTCTCATCCACTACCAGACCTAGATACCTGATGGAATCAGTTTGTGCCACAGTACCACAATCACAATTGATTTGACAAGAAATTGTATGAAATTTTAATGGGTGAAGGAGTTGCCAAGGAGTAGACAATGTGAATAATATATATTTGGTTTTAGAGAGGTTTAGGGCTAGGCCATTCTTATTGAACCAGGAAAGCATTCTATTCAGATCTTCTTGCATAATTTTATTTAGGTTTTGCACGTCTGTATTACAATAAGAGAAAGCAGTATCATCTGCAAAGGAAACTGGAATACCATTAAAATTACCTGAGAAAAGGTCACTTATAAAAATGAGAAATAAAACTGGTCCGAGTACTGAACCCTGCGGGACCCCACAGTCCACTTCCAGGATCTCACTTTTGGCATCCCCCAGGGCAACATATTGCACTCTTTTACTCAAATATGATCTGAAACAATTCTGAGGCACACCTCTTATACCAGCCCTAGATAGTTTGTCAAGCAGTAGCGAATGTTTAACTGTATCAAAGGCCTTTCTGATATCTAAGAAAAGACCAGATACCGGAGGAGCAACTCTGGCATTCAGGCTATTATATAATGTTGACATGAAGCTCTGAAGAGCCATTTCCGTATTACAACCTTCACGGAAACCAAATTGACGTGCATAAAAAAAATTTGTTGAATTTAAAAAGCATAATATTCTTTTTTTGACAACCCTTTCCAGAAGCTTGGAAAAAATCGATAACAGTGAGATTGGTCTATAATTGTTTAATTGAGATTTTGAACCACTTTTAAAAATGGGAATTACCTTGGCTAGTTTCATTGCTGTTGGAAATTCACCCGTTGATAAACTATGATTGAAAATATCAATCAGAATGGGAATCACAACAGTTGCAATAGACTTTATCATTTTTGATGATACATCATCATCCCCTGGAGCCTTTCCTTGCTTAAGATCGTTCATATACAAGAGGAGTTCATCATATGTTACTGGCTCAAAAAAAATAGAATGTGGGCAGTGGGGAATTTGAAAGAAATCGTCAGTCTCTCCCAACTCCTGATCAGCACCGTTTGTGACTGAAGATGCTACTTCTTTAGAGACATCAACAAAAAACCTATTGAAAAGATTGGCCAAATCACAAGGATCCGTTATAATATTATTACCATGTTCAATTTTAAATTTATTGTTACTACTTTTCTTATTAGAGTTACCACATAATTTATTCAAGATAGACCACTTTTTTTGAGGTGGCAGGTCATTAATTGTGGAATAATATTTCTCTTTTTCTATTCTGATCCAGGATTTGATTTTCTTGGAAAATGATTTCAATTTGGCTTTTATTTGAGTATTTTCTGGATTTCTTTTAACTTTTTTAATCAATTTATCTCGGGAATGGATTGCTTCACATAAACCATTTGTTATCCAGGGTTTAAGTTTTCTTAAATGCGTCCCTCTTGTTACTATTATTCTAGAGGATTTAGAACATTCAATAAATTCATTCAAAGTGTTTAGAAATGTATTAAATTTGAAATCTAAGCCATCACTGAAGAGAACATCACTCCAGTCATGAGAGCGCAACATTTCCTGTAAGCGCCCATAGTCTAGAGTAACCCTCTCCCCAATAACACATTTATTAACTAGCCTATTAGTTTGACTGAGCGTTATGGCTACAGCTTTGTGGTCACCTATTGATGTTTCTATTACAGTACCTTTAACAAAATGGGAAAAATTTTGTGATCTGAAATATATATGGTCTATGCATGTGGAAGAAGAATCTGTTACTCTGGTAAACATGTTTATAATTTGCTCATAACCGTAAAAACTCAATATATCAAGATAGCCATCAACTTTATAATCATTATTGTCATTATTTAGTATGTTCAAATTTATATCACCAATTATGATAGAATCGCCTGCCGGCAAGCTTTCTAGTACAGCGCTGAAACTTGTTAAAAACCGCTCAAAGTTGAAGCCGTGCCAGCGATAGAGACATAAAATATTAAATTGGTAGTTATATGAGCTACATCGCAGAGTTATCAAATCCGCACCCTCGATGTAACCATCTACACTTTCACATACAAAATCAGACAATTCAATTGAGTAGTAAGCTATTATACCAGTAGCAAGAGTAAAATTGGAAATACTGGGAATTTGCTCATAACCATCGATGTAGAATTGAGATGCCTCATCACTTGAGTTCAACCATACCTCGGACAATATCAGAACTGCAGGCCTGCGACTCCAACAACTGATATGAGTTAACAAGCTATCAAAATTACCTCTAATTCCTTGTATATTCTGATGAAATACGGTCAAATTGAAGCCATCCGAAATATGAGAGTCATTTACTTCGTCAACAGACTTTAGTAATATACAATTATTATTTAATTCTTCCATTCAGAAATAAAAAAATTAATACATTATTTAATATGCACATAATACATGATATGATTGGAATATTACGAAAGATTGAGAGAATCACACATTCACACACACACACGCACACACGATCATAATGTATTCTCATCATGAAAGAAAACAACGTACGTTTTGAGCTCCTTAGCTATAATATTTATAACAAGTACTTGAAGGAAAGAAGATTGTTCCATAATTTGCATCTACAGCTTCTTAAAATTTATGTGTAGTGCATATATCCATTAATCTCTACTCCATAAAATTTATGTATAGTGCACATTCATTTGCGATTTTATCCATAATATTGATAAGAGAAAAATATTAAGCTATTATTTATTAGCGATCATCCATTCAAGTCCATCATAGAATATGTTTAATCATAGTCCAGCATAAGTAGGCTATGAACCAGTATTTCTTACTGACACAACCAATACTTCAAAATTGCTGAAAAGTTTTGCTACCAAAGTTTACCATTTAGATACCCCTCCTCTGCAACCCCATAAACATCACATGCTTGCTCAATTTATCTTAGCAAAGGAGTAATTAGGACGCTCCTGCTTTTATAGAGCAATAACCAGGTGGAGGTTTGGGGAAGTGACTATTTCATAAATTTCCAAACTCAGCCGCTTTCTTCACTGTTAACCTATTGAGATGCAGTCTGGGCTAATTACCCGGCAGAATGCCTGGAATAACATCTCTACTGTTTTGGAGGATGCAAATGAATAATTATCAAGGCAGCTGACAAAAGTTTCTGCAGTCAAATCCAAGTTGTTCAGCGAGTTTTAATGATGGAAAGGTGAACTGGATGAATTCTATCGATTTTAAGTTCTGTCTGTATATTTCCCTGAAGAAATTACATAAGTATTTTGAAAAATTATATCGAACTCCAGTAATGATATCGAGAGATATTGATATTATTAAATACATTTTTCATCTTGTATTGAATGCAGTCTTTGGAATGACTTAATTATCATGATCATAAGGGATTTATTCAAATGACTCAAATACGTAGAGTAACGTTAAGTTGAATACGTATGTGGTCAAGTTATCATAGATGAGAGTAAAAAGCTATTAGTTGAGTTTCTTAATACATTCAAAAAATTAATGATATTACATTGATCCTCTCTGCAATTTCTTCCCTTTTGATTCCAGGTGATGATATTTTGATATTGATCCACATACAATAGCACGAATATTTTCAAGTATCAAACCAAAATAATTATTTTCCCTAGTCTAGTTAAACACACATCGATTTATGTACGAACAATTTTTTGCCGTCCTCATGAATTATATTAGATTGAACAAATGCTATCAAACAGATTATGTTTGTGAAGTTCCGTTTAATCTGACAGAACTGTCATACGCTAAATAAATAATAAGTTATACTGTAAAATACTGAGGGACGAAGTTTGAAAGCAAAAGGGACTCTTCTATAACTAGGAGAGTTCCAATAATTTTTAGTCATTACAATATTTTGTCGAACACTCCGATATGCTACGATATTGATAATTTGAAATTAATCTTGAATGGCACACATTTCTATAAATGGATCCACAAACATTATTAAAGATCATAACACATTATCAAATAGGTATAAAATAATTATATCATATTAAGATATCAATTGATTGAATGAAGTATTGAAAATTTAATTCAACAATAGATTTTCACACATTTGAACAATATCTACTAGTAACTAGAGTAGTTTTCACAAAACCCGATGTGTTGATCCAACTATCTAAAACACAATCATGAAACCACAATAACCGTCGTCTGCAGTCTGAAGTGGAGCAAGTTGTCATCATCCTATCGGTTAAATCACCACTGTGGTCAAAGTTGCTCAAAGTTTCCACCTACAACTTAGAAATGAAGTTCGATTACCACCACTTGCTCTAATCTTCTTGAGCGCGCTGAAATTCTCTCAACCGACACGATAAGAATCTTTGAAAGCTAGAGGGGAAGTGATGACGTAAGTATAAGGGGTGGTTGAGGGGGTACAAAGACGAAATAGTTGAGCGCAGGGAACAGGAAAGAGAGCGCCGACGGCCGCTGGTCAAGAGATAGCACATGCTTGCTCGCTACTTTGAGACGTAATTAGGAGACAACTGGAGTGTTGAGTTTGGCAGAGTTTTATGGAGGTGGCTAGAGAAAAAGAGAGGACCGAGATACTTTTGATGACTGTATTGAACAAAAAGAGAGGGGAGATTCCTCAAGTATGAGGAGAACGGGTGGCAAACTTTGGAGGATTACAAAGCTGACCGAACCAACTGCTCGATGATAAAGTTGGCATCCGATTCGTGGACTCCACAAAGGAACAGCGGCAGAGTTCTTGCGAATTTCTTCGACCTCACAATTTTGAACCAGTGTGGGAGGAAAGGACGGCCGGTAACAACCAGAAAAACGAGAAAAGAAAATAGAAAACATTTCTCAGTCTAGCTTAAGCCGACAGTGGATTTGCAGAATGAAGAATGAACGCCTCAATACATTTCTAAGCACGTGCTGCTTAGCCTTCAATTCCAAATCTGCATCGTCATTCTGCACAAATCGGAAATTCTGGCGAAATCCAATGACAGCTCTTGACAGATGATTTTCCTTGTTGGATAGAAGTTTTCCACCAGAATTCTTGACAAAGTATGCTGGGAAGTGCAAAAGCGCAAAAGATTGATTTCAAAATACAATACATTATCATTATTATTGAACCATTTCATTATTAGGCTACACTATTACAAAATAAAATAATTATCTATGACCAAAGTATTCTACTGTTCTTGGATATCTCCTCAGCCAAAAATTACACAATAAGATTTCTGTTGATGTCAGCAGTATTTTATCTATTATTTTCATATTTATCATGTTCTTTTCAACACTTTTTAGTTTGTATATCGCCATCCACCTTATCCTATTATAAAATGTGAATAATATTTTTTTTAATCGTATTTTTTATATTAACTATTATCCATATTATCATGTTGACATCCTAAAGCAAGTTCAGAATACTCAGTTAACTAGCATGTAAGTACCTGATGTCACAGATATGAATGAGTATAATTTACAAATTTAAAGGAATTACCGTAATTTTTACGGACAGTTCTCCTCATTTCATAACTCATATAATAGTTTTTGTTGGCTAAAATCCAATTATTCAAGAAATTTGATGAGGGACAAATCGAAAATTCTGATTATGAGCTTGATCAAAATTGAAGCAATGTATGGATGTGACAGGCATGATAATTTATTTGATTAGATGATAAGATCAGTTGTTGGAAACGTGATTATGAAGAACCTGCTGACAAAAGCTGTGTGAAAATTAGCTTAGAAAAGATGGTGCTAGAAGATTGAAATCATCGCAGATTAACTGCACCGTAATCTGTGTCTGCAAACTAGAAGAAAACTTAAAATGAGTGTCTGAGAGACACGTTCTGCCCGGATGACGAAGACGAGACTGAAAAAGAAAAATTTATGTTTCCAATTTCAGATCCGGATTAAATTTGTGGATAAAATGTCAAGACGTACAACTTCGGAATTAATTTGAAAGACAAACTTTTGATCTGCTTTCGGCCCAAGACAGAAGAAAATGGGTGGGCTCGAAAAGAGCGGGGAAAAGATCCGGCATGCATTTCACAAGGAATGCGAACAAGAAAGATAATGAGCTACTCGAAAATTCCCGGCTTGCTGAGCCTCCGTCGCGGGATCAAAGTGAATTCCCGAACAAAGCCAAAGAATTAATTCGTCCAAGGTTGAGGCAGCCGACGCAGTAAATGAGACACCGGCATTCATTAAAATCTGGAACCACACTTTTGCCACCACCGGTTACAGCTGACTCAGCATCAGCGCGGCCGCCGAATCGTTAAGCTTCCATTTATGTTGAAACGTAGTTTCATAAATTCAAAACCATGACGGCATCTCAGGTCTATTCATAGGTCGCGTTCTCCATAAACGTCTCAATAGAAAGCTGCAAAGAATAGAGCAGAAAACTTCACCTTTGAGCTCACTATTTCTCAAATATTTTGGTCTCCAATTATATTTCAATTAAATAGACTGATGAATCTTCTCACAAGATAAGACTTCCCAAAAGTTTGCCATGCTATTTCTGGAAGATGATGATCAAAGATACTTGCAGACTCACCAAGTTGACGGAAGTCATCTTCATAAAAGTGTAAGTCTCAGTAGAAAGCACTATCATTTTCAAATTTGATGTTTTCTGTTTGGATGACTATCCTGAAGCGTGGAAAAGATTTGGGATAGTTAAAGTGAATTCCGAGTATTAACATAAATAAAAAGATTTAATTCAACCGGTTCGATATGCCTAGATTCAAGGTGAAATAGATTGCTAAAATTTTACAGCTGTGTTTCTAGTGGGGAAGATTGTTTTAATTTAAGGGAAAAAAATATTTCAAATTGATATTTATTTTAAAGTAAAGTAAAAGGAATTTTGTTATTAATTTGGATCTAAATCTTTCTAAATTCAAAATTTATTGTTTCAAGTGTTTGGTGAGAAAATAAAACAAAATTATGTAGAGTGAAGAAAAAATAACCTATTTTGTGGACTATTTTAATGAATCAAAATTCGGGGGAGAAACAGTTTTGGGCTGTGCCTGTTGATTCTCCCCCAAATTATTTTACATAATAATTTTGTATCATTGAATCAATAAAATAATAGAGTCCTTGCATGGAATATTTATGAATTTCTAGTAGCTAGGAACACCATAGCTATGAACAAAAATCACCCATTTCCATATAATTTGTATGTGGAATAATCTTTGAGCTACATATTTTATATGATTTTAAAGCTGCGTTCACACCAAAGTTATTAACAAAATGTTAATAACTTAATCCTTATAGATTCTATTATATTGAACATAACTTATCATACACATGATGAACATATGTGTTTGTCAAGCTCCGTTCAATCTAATAGAATCTATAAGGATTAAGTTATTAACATTTTGTTAATAACTTTGGTGTAAACGCAGCTTAAGCATTCACTACACATGAATACACCTACATAACACTGATTAATTTTAGGCTTGGCTGGTTCGTCTGGAACAGATTTGGCTGAAATTCTAATACAATAATGGGTCTAATTGAGTTATCTGAGAAGAGCTATTGGAGGGTCATTCACACTAGTGAGAAGCCTGTAGCTAGATGTTTGCAACATATATCAACGTCAAGAAGCAGAGCTATCGTAGGAGCGTTGTCTCCAGGAGGGATGGAAGCCAGGAGGTGAGCGAAGAGATTGCCACCTAACGAAAGGTAGGCGGGAGGGGGGCAATGTTATTGTTGTAGGGACTTATTCGGAGTAGTGTTGTGTCTGACTTGTAGCAGGTAAAGGCGCTTGATGTATTGAAGGAGACACCCTGGTGAATGATTGATCAACGCGCACGAATCTTGCTACTGATTCACGACATGGAAAGTAGAGCTTCTTTCTCAAGCCAAAGTGAAGCAGTATCCGTGATGCATTAACGTGATAGCACCCTCTGTCACAACACTTTTTCATTCACTTTCAGTGAATAAAATAAATTCTGTCATGTCTCACAATGAAAATTGCGTTTTGAATAGTGATGTAAATGAATTTTCTGAAATGATGATTTGGTGAAGATCTGATCAATATTTTGAAAAGGCGATTAATATTCGATCAAGATTCTTATAAATATTTTTTATGAAGAAGGTGTATCAATAATTTCTAACGGTATTCTTCTATCTAATAATTTCACTCACATGCTTGGGTTTGTAGCAAAATGAAGAAATACGATCAAAAGATAATGGAATGTTAAATTTAGACAATGTTTGGAGAATCAATATCATCCATAATCTACAATGTTTTGGACATCACGTACATCTAATGCTTAGAACATCAACATCTTGAAATCCACAGTATTTATTCACTGAATACAAAAATGCGTTCAGAGCTTGCATTACAACTCTGTTAAAATAAGCCTGATATAAAGTGTGTAAAGAAATTAAAATGATGGTCGATGAAGAATAATGAAAAAATGAAATTGAAACCACTGAAGACACTCCAATGAGGTTGACTTCAACAGCAAGCAACATGGTGAGGAAAGAGGAAAATGGAAGTGAATGTGATTAGTGAGGGAAACCTAAGCCTTCATGATAATTAACGAGAGTTGAAGCTCCTTTCAACCTTGACAAATAATGGGAGAGAGCTTTTTTTAAATATTCTTGAGAGTATATCTTCGTTGACAAGAATTCTTGAACACAAGTTCCTAGAAACCCCGAGAAAAGGAACTGAGTCTCTCTGGAACAGGTTATTTAGAAATTAAATTGAAAAAAGGAAATGATGAGAGGGTACTTTTTCATCATAATACTTTCAGTTGTTGTGAAGTAACAAGAATTTTTCAGTGAAGGTTTGGATAAATTCTCAAGTTTCTGAGGCATTTGACTAATTAAATCAACCAGACTTGTTATGGAATGATATGATTTGTGATTGAATTTATGAATCCTACATCATATTGACAGGCCCATCCACATCCAACACTCTAACGTCCTGTCACTCAGCCTATTCACAAACGATCATTATTCATTTTCACAAAAATATTCACATTTGTATGAAGTGACGTACATGACATCAAACCATCTAATTCTCATGATCGTATTTTAAAAAATTTAATCGCGAATTTAATTCTTAAATGTAATTGATAAAGCGATGAGATCTCCAACTTGTAAAGATGAAACGTGTATTTTAACACGTTTCATGAAGGCAATAATATTATGATTTTAGCTCCGTGCTATACAAACTAGGGTGAGTTGGCTTTTGGTATGCAAATAAAGGTCTGGATTGGATCACATGAATAGTTTTAAAATAGTTTTTGAGGCCCATTAGTCCATTATCCGTTTGTCAGTTACAGATGCTTGTTTTTGCCTGAAAAGATTGTTGTCTGAGAGAATTGATAGGCTGTCTCAGTTCAGGCAGTTTAAACCTAGCATAATTGTATTTTCATGAATTTATGCTCTTGTCGGGAAGAGTGACGTTTTAACCATTATTTTTTAAGAAGTATTATTTTCTTTTTTTCTTCTCCTGAGCGACCACAGACAGCAAAGCGAGTAGCTCTATCTAATCTTTTGTTTGTAAATTCATTATTAGTTTCATTAATATTTTAAACCTGGTAATTTTTTAAATAATCAGTAAATAAATTGTTCAGTATTTATGTTTAACATTGTTTTCAATTACACACACAAAAGCTTCTAGTTACATCTCTTTCCTTCAACCATTACATATTTGGTAAAGGCTTTATCTTCCTATATTACAGAAGTATATATAAGACGAAGCTTTGAGAAAAAAATTGTCACCCTTCAACATTATGAGGAACATGTAAATGAAGTTGAGTGACACAAGATACGAATTTTCCCTCAAAATACCCATCAAGACTTGAGCAGATCATGAGAACCTTTTATAAGTGGAACTCTTCATTTCGTCATTCGGCTTACAAAGGCAAATGATGTTGCCGAAAGGCCTAAGTCCAGAGTTGTTCAGTTTCCTCAATTCCTGTAATTCCTGTAATTCCTCCTACCCTCAATTCCTCCACAGTTCCTTGGGCAATTCCTCTTCACAACCCTCCGCCCACAGCATTGTATCGAAGAATCTTTTCAGAGCGAGTCTAAAATTGAAAAAGTCGTTGGCTGTGGAAAGCCACAGTCGCCTTTGTTATTGCACGTTCACGTGATTTAGTCGCCGGGCCTAGAAAGTGACTTCGTTAAGCTTTTAGCTTTCGAGTACTTGGAACGGTCTCAATGAATGATTTAACGTTTTTGTATCCCTTGAAAGAAGAAATGAGCATTGCGATACTACACAATAGGAATTGCCAATGGTATATTCCACTCAACCATTACAGAATGCCTAGAAGGAGATTCGGGAAGACGATTGTCGATGTATTCTCCACTCAATCTCGACGACTTTGCAATGCAATTATCGAGTTTCCACTTGGAATCTCTCTAGAAAGGGAATAATGTGAATGGAAATCATCATGATAAATGAAAAATGGTGTATAATTTGTACGGAAGCTCGATAATATTCGTGAATGAAACATTCAATGACGATTGGGTAGGCCTTCATATGAATGGACTCTTCGAAATTAAATAGATTGAACTGGATGATAGACTTGCTAATCTGTTCGTTGAGATATGAATTCAATGAAATAAATTATGTGCTAAAAAGCTATCTGGAGGATGAAATTGAGAAATCGATATTCAAGTGTTTATTATTTGATGATTGGTATATAATAAAATGATATTATAGTATTTTATGAATTATTATTATATGATATAATCATATTATAATATGTGATCGATTAGGATAGCAATCCTCAGACGATGTACTTGCAGGTTCACATGCGTACATGTAACATAAACTCTTCACAAAATATGTGTACTCGCTCACAATCATAAATAGATTTTCAAATTCGTACTGTCATGTCAGTTCCATCATGTTTGAATCATGAACTATCAACAACGGTTGAATTTTTGTTTTCGAAGAGCATTGAATACCGAATGAAATTCGAAAATACTTCCCCCCCCCATTGTTATCTCACCTAAATGTAGGTAGTAGGCCTACCAATTGACTTGAAATAGGATTCTAATTGATCATCAATGGCGAGAAAAACTATAAAGCTACTGGCTTAGAAGTACTGATACTACATGTATCACGTAACATGAGTTTATCAAAAATAACAATTTTTTATATAAAATTGTTTAATATTTTATGAGTTTCTAAATTGCTCATGCTACAGATGATTCAAAATTCAAGATCTTATTAACTGAGGAATGATAGAAATGCAATAAAATTAGTCAAATTCTGCACTGTGAATATTTAGTGTGACCAGTTTGATTGCGAACGGGGTTTTTTATCCAAGATCTATCATAGTATTTGAAACGTGAGATAAAAATTGATGCTCGCTTGCTTCGTTATAACAACATGAAAATGAAGGACTGCAATTATTCTTTATTCAGTATCATCGATTCGGCAACACTAGGCATCGTGAACGAGAAATAGAGATAACAGTGGAACAGCGGACTTTTGTGATCCAGTCTTAATTGTGTCGGCAGAAAATAGCCGAAAAGATGATCTCTGTGCCGGCGGCAGTTAATTGCTTTGGTAGCCAGGTCGGCAATAATTCACTTCGAAAAGAATGAACAGACCCAGATAAACGTCAAACGATTTCTCTATGAATGGCCAGATTTTTGTCCCAACGTTAGATTTTCAAATTGAGAAAAATTGTGAGCACAATAATTTTCAAGTCGCGTTAGAGTATTAGTTAGATATAAAGTGTCATGAATATATAGTGCCATAGAGTAGCAGAATCACCAAGCGGATTTCTCACGTATCTGAATTAATGATTCAACGTGCTGTTTCCCATCACCTGGATATAAATCGACTCCAGCTATTTCATTTCATGGTTTCATTCCTGGTTGCACATCGAAGGATGGTGATTTCAACATCCATATTTCTTTTAATACTCAGAATCTGACTATTTTTCTAGAAGTTTCGAATCATTAGCGAAACAAATATTCGTTTGTTGTTCAGTTGTTATTGATATTTGCCATCTGAACAATCCATGTACCAATCAATAACAAGTGCCAACTTCGGTACATCAATTTATCAATAAAACTACTAGAAGCCTGTACGCTAGTATTTTCATCTGTCATAGCTGTTGTCCCTGTTGATTTTTATACAATGTACACTGTAGTACACTATTCAAACTGAGGATAATTGGAAGAATAGGTATAGGTTGGATTCTGCATCCTGAAATTTGATACTCTATGGAAACTCTGATGAATTTTACATCTCTCTGTATTACTGTATCAAGTCTGTTCAACTTGATGAAGGGTCTATGATTACAAAAAAAATACGTTACTGAGAATTCTGTCCACTTAGTAATGAGGAGAGCAGGCCGTATGGTGAACTGTTAGAAAATACACACCAACAACACTGTAAACATTCTCCAATATAAATGGGCAACTCTGATCTGTTTCATTACAAGAAACCTACTAAAACTCATTTATATTGAGCAATAAACTTTGCTACATCAACTATATCTCATATTCATATTCATCGAAGCCAATATAAGACATTCATGATCCATGTCATACAAAGATGATTGCCAGAACGGTATGAATTTCGCATACAATACAAAAGCAAACCTTCGATATCGAATTAAAAAGTTCGATTGAACAATATCTATGGGGGTATTATTCAGTACTACATTATCACGCCAAATATTCAAGAGCTAGTGATAAGATTAATAGAAAGTGGTTATAAATAAAATCCAGCCTCAAGTAGAAAATACTGTGAAGCTGATTGTTAGAATGTGATCCTTTTCCATTGCAATTTGACATGGCGATCTGATATTCTAGTAGTTGGCCTACAATTTGTGTCAGATTTGCTGTGCTACTTGCTACTTTATAGTGGGTGCTAGTCCATTGTTACGCTAACATTATTCTAACATTTCAAATGACTGTTAAACCAGACTGAAACTGAACCACGTTTGGTCACGCTAGCTTCCAACACGAGTGTAGCTCCTCATTCTGATTTAACAGCCGGTAACGCCCATTAGCGTACTCCTTCCCTTCTTATCAAGGATCAATAGCAGATGGGCTGGATTGTGGAGATCATATTATACTTCTTAGTGGATCAACTTTTCTTGTCTTCAAATATCTTTGTAAAGTTGACCTCTCACATCAAACTTTTCAACTAGTTTTACAAGAAAATCAATTCAATGATGAACTTTATTTTCTTTTCACCTGGGAAGACTAGAATCTCCTGGTGATTGGAAATTATCATTTTCAAATGAAAAAATGAATAATTTTTAATCATTACCGAAAACATAATTGTTGGCAAACTCTCAATTACGTACATCAAAATGTGTGCGCTCGATCGAATAAAACCAGAGACAACTAACTGATACAAGCTTATCTAACTGATTATGCTATCTTTTCTCTATGATAATACTCACCGTTTTAATGAACATGGAATGTTAAGATGGATACAGACTCATGTTCCACGAACAAGTGCATTTCACTTTTCATCATCTCGTGCCATTCTTTTTATATTTGTATCTTACTGTCTCTGTAAAAATACAGATATAAAGAGAAGAGGAATGCGCATGTTTGTGGCGCTTAAAAAATACTTCATAAAACAGATGAAAGACATGGAAACTTACCTCTTCGATGTGAATGATGAAGGCCATAAATTTTGTTTCATCTTATGAACGTTTTAATTTTCTTGTGAAACCTAATAGCTCGCCACTTCACTGTTCAGGCGGAGTTTAGGAAATAGCAGGCATGAGAAGATCCCTTGGCAAACGTTGATAATGTTGTAGACAGTCAAGTTTCCATTAGCAAAAGCTGTGCAACAGCGGACACCCCAACCCCCAACCCCCCGCAGGTAATACAGCATTTACGCTCAGTAAATTCGGACCGACCTCCGGGGATCTGCATACAGATTCCTGTGTTTGTTGCTGTGAGAGTGCTCTGAAAAATCTCCGGCTCTATTGGTGATGCCAGTTGAGAATTAGAAGGGGCCGGGATGAGTACGGAGGGGTATAGTGGGTTTTTGGAACGTAATTGACGGTTCGGCTGTGCCATAAATTCCCGTGACCTACGTTCTCACTTCTCAAAAACGCGGCGACTATCGATTAGTCATCCATCACCGATCGCGTCGGCCGCCGCTGCGTTGTTCACCAACTTGCCACGTCGGTGGTCGGGACTCGGGACTCGGGGGCCTCTCCAATTGTGCGTGATGGCGATTGCCGACTGTGCATGAGCATGTGCGTGTGTGTATGTGTGCACAAGCTCTGCCTCGCTACTCCAATTTCTGAAGTTCACACCAACACACGAACCCTCTTCTCATTCTATTAAAACTCGATATTTTTCACAGTAACAATGATGAAAGTTACGCCAATAGCTTTCATTTTTTCACGCGGCTTTATTCAATTCACTCACTCATATTGCATGGCCTATCACACGAAGCGCCTCTGGCTTCAATCATTTTTCGCACCAAAACATTGAGTAATTTACCTGTGAAAACTTGTTTTTGTTAAGCAGAAGGTGTGGAAATTTTAATTGGTACTGAGTTGAGTACTGTGATTATTCTAGATGTTATTTTTGTCACTTCATAATTGATATTGAAATTTATGAGTTAGCAACTAGAAATTACTTATTAACTCAAGTTGATTATTGTTGCAATTCATTCATTCAGTCATAAAATCAGGATAACATTGATGATTTATGCATTATCGGAAAATTTCAAAAAGATCCGATCAGTGATAAGATGAGTGAGTGTAGCTAGCTATGAGATATGTATTGGGCATGTACACTTCAAGGTAGAAGTTCTTATAATCATAGTAAAGCTCCACTACCCGAATTTCTAACAGAGATTCAATGGACAAGTTAAAGATACAATTCGACCCTATCTTGTAAATGATTATTGCATACGATTGCATTATTGATATGAGAACTGTATCTTAGGACTATAGAACTTACACACATCCAACTCTCAACTTCCTCATTCTCTTCTTTGGAGATATACTCTCAAAAATCGATAGCCAAGGCAGTTCACGCAACCCGAAAAAATCCAACTGCAACTCTATGTTTGAGTTCTGAACACTTCAACTAATTGGAATCAAAATAAAATTGAATTGGCATCATTTTAGTTGGGTAGCAGTGAGTACGATTGCAAAAAGAAATAGTTAGTGACTGTGACGATGATTTGTGCAGCGATTCAGCATGTTTTGGCCGCTCGCCACCACTCAGCCAAGTCCGGTCAAGGCAGCCAGACTCCAAGCACCGAGCACCAGGGTTCACTGAACATTCACCAAGATAATATTCATGCATGAAAGGGTGGATACTCATGGAAAGGAGGCGATAGAAGGAATATGATCCACGCTAACTCTATTGATTTGTGAATAAGAAAGCACAACTTTTTAATTGAAATAATAGCTAGTAAAACTGTAATGACTATACACGAGAAAATCCCCAACTGATATAATACTCCTTATTACTGCTCAAATCTCGTGGATCTTTCATGTGATCTATCGATTTTTGTAATGAATGCTGAATCCTCAAAGGAGAAAGGTTCAAAGCAGAAAGTCGATGATAAATTTCTAACAGGGAACTATCCTGGAAACCCTCATTAGCTATCTTGTAAACTTCATGAATCTCACCTTGGATTCAATTATGTTGGTCTTGAGGTAGTAGAGAGTTCAGTATAAGTTAGTAGAAACTATGAAGCTCCAACCATAGTTCACAAATAATAGGAATGCTCGGCAGTTGATGAATAAGACAACTGAAATTAAAGATTAAAATAAAATTTCTATCTAAAAATAAAAATTTATTTAAATAAAATTTATTTCTATCGAATAAAATGTGTAAAAAATTGTTTGTGAAAGTGTCTAACAGAATGTGCGTTCAATATGATCATAATTATTATAATAGTTTATGACTTGGAAAGATGTGATTGAAAACCCAATAATTGTAAGTGACGTTTGCATACGTTCTTTGACAGCATTGAAGCCATATTCTGAGAAATTTCTGGGTATATCGTAGCTCTGAAATATTGGAACTTTAGAAGTATAGTGATCGAATTTGGAAAAAAACAGATTCTCTCAAGTCCTTCGATGTCTATCAAATGAATTTTTTCGCCCACTTTCCTCATATTTGAATTGAAACACGGAGTGGTTCACATTGACGAAAGCGGAAAATTCACAAAGAGTTCCAGCCATTCATCAGCGTATTGAAAATGGGAGACACTGGCTGACTGGCTGCTTACTGCTACTGTTGCAAGTGGCACCTGCTGGCAGGGGTTAGGTCAGCCAGAAGTTAGGTGAGAGTGTGCTACACGACTTGCCGATTCAGGCGCTCTAAATCACGTGACTGTCGCCAGAGCGTGACTGTCTGTTATTAAAAAAGAGCCGTGATCTACGATCTGTTTTTCGAACCCCTGTGTCCGACAATTTGCGCTGCATCCAACACGTTCCGATTTCCAACCAATACCACTCAGCACTCACGAAATCACAAGTACCATTGGACATGGAACCCGGTAGGGTTCCAGTTTAAACCTAAAGAGGAAATTCAGATTCCTTGAAACCAAATTTGTCCTTCGGAAAATAAATTCATATTGAAATTTGAACAAGAAACCAAACCTTACGATATTTACCATTCTGAAGATAAATTTGAATTGAAATCATTACTTTAAGACAAATGAATAAGCTTTCTTAGAAGCGAATCTATATTTCAGTTGGATTTGTCAAATAACATTAATGCAATGAAATTCACAGATTTCTATTTCAAGCTCACGATTATCAGCTTCTTATTTTGACACATTTTGAGTATCAGGATGTCATCAAGGTTAGGCTTCTATTAACATTAGTATTGAGTGTTATGCCAGATATTTATCCCATTGAGCTGCGATAATAAAAATGGGAAGTGTATCAATAAAAATGCAAATATATAAATTTAATCTATTCTGGAACTTGTCATTAATGTACAAATTCAATCTATTCTGGAATTTGTCATGATCATGAAAAGGAAGTTATTATTCACAGCTTCCATCATCTCAATTATTATATACACGGGGGATTCAATTAAATTGTTATATTTCCTTCACTTCCTAAATTTACAGGGGAATACTTTCAGTAGCGTCCAGCATATTGAAAAATACTCATTATTAAATAATTGGTAAATTATTCTAATGAGATTGAATAAATAATGATAAAAATACTAATGATTGAATAATTGGTGAATGATTCTGATGAGATTGAATGATGAACTATTTCAATGGACCTTACTGAGATTGAATAATGAACTATTTCAACGGACCTTACTGTTGTAGTAACAACAGTAATATAGTGGGGATTGATAGCAGTTTCCATAAATTATTGTTGATCTACGAACAAAAAATGTTATTGAAGTAGCACTCAATCATTTCCACATGTAAAAACACCTCACTTGGTACATGCATTTTATCACGATTCTGGATTGGTGATGGTGATTTTTTTTATACTGTATACATTCCAATGATTCACTCGAGTTGCTTCATCATTCAAGTGCGCATGTCAATTAGAACTCGTTCAGCTTTTGAAATAACTCATTAGAAAACACCATTCTCTAGACTCGATGTACTTTGACAATTCGTCTCTCAGCTCCTTAGCTTCTCCAGGGGGAATTTCAATTCAGTCATGACAGAATCCAGAGCGACTTCATTTGTTCGAAATTCATCTCAGATCTCTCTCTCTCTATCTTACCGTACTCTGATCGTATAGGTTCAACAGCCGCTCTCATCAAGAAGAACAATTAGCAATCCAAGGTAGAAATCAGATCTAATTGAATAAGATATACGAATATTCGAATCTAGGTCATTGGATAATTGAATTGCAACGGCTGATTGGAAAGAACATTCTTGTTTTCTGGACGAATGCATTCCAGAGGGGAAACGATGATGAGGAGAATGAAATGAGATGTTGAATGGAAAAAGGAATAGTGAATAGAATAAAATATAGTGGGGAGGATAGAATGAGAATAGTTTATTAATTGAACAATAAAGTCATATAGAGATCATTTTCATGTACGAGTTATGCATAGATAATTCCAATTTGAAGATATAACTTATTCATAGTATGACAGAATCTCTGTAATATAAAACTGATTCTTCTATCGTATATTGAAAAATCTAATCATTCAAACTACGAAGTCAGTCTCAGTTTGAATTTTCAATCAATAAATTGATGTATTCGTTACTAATACCTATTCAATGGGAATATGGAATGTTTTTAATTGTCAATAATATTTATTGAACGAAATGAACTCTCTTCCCCAATGAGCTTGGTTGAAAAAAGATTGAGCAGAATGGTTCAGGTATTTGACGGTGGATTCAACGGTCAATATGGAAGATGACACATGTGGAATAAAATGTGAACTGGCTAGCAATCATCTTCGGCCAAGGATATTAGGAGAGAGAAGGAGATTGTTGAAGGAAGAAGAGGAGTACAGGATGAGAAGGAGCAGACGTCACGATTTATGAAAAGTAGAGCAGCTGCACAATCATGGCCTGACAGAGTTATAATGTTCTTCATCGGGAAATGGAATGTCATAGGAGAATGAAACACACAGTTGACGGGATTTCGTTCAATAAATGAATATATAGCGAGGTTCACATAGGTTGGCTTGCCAGGGATAAAGTCCATGAACTTCATTTCCTATGTTGTATGTCACCATTATAGTAGACCATGTAGTTGCTGTTATTTGAGATGATTCTAGGATCGTGTGTGATGTTTGCTAAATTCAGGTCTTCTATTTCAACGAGCATCGAATGAATTCGACACAAAATATTCTTACTTCATTTACTTCATTCTGGTATACTTTAAACCGAAAAGAGGAGCGAAAAGAAAGATTAATAGTTGATATGTATTTGAGATTGATGATACAAGAATGAGAAAATAACAATCTAGAAAACGAATCAACTTAATAGCACTGACGCCCATGTCACTAAAAGAATCTGGATGCAATGGATTGTGGTAAGGACTCCCAACAAAAATAATAGTAGCCTTGAATAGAACGGAGATAATTTTTTTCGATACTCAGTGAACGAAAAAATTAAATGAAATCAATTTTTATAGTTTGCATAACACATTTTTAATTTCATGTTGCACAGCATTTCAACCAATAGGTCACGGAAAAGAGCGACAGAATAACTTCAAAGTCTAAAAAGCGAACGCTTTTGAAAATATGTAACGATGTACTATGATGATGAACATTATTAAATACGCAGATTTTGAGTGAAATATAGCTGGCACAATGCATTAAATAACGACAGAAATAAAAACTGTCGACAATTTGATGTAATGAGTACTGGATATGAGTTTCTGCTTGTAGTTATTAATATTAATCAACGCTGATCCCTCTAGTTCTGCCCTCTCTCATGCATGTGACACCGAACATGAACATTTAGTCAGCAGTTGGAGAAATTGTTGCTATTTTTTGAAGCGTATGATGAAATGAACATAACTGTAACAAGGACTTATGTCATCATATTTTTTATAAACATATCGTTTTGCAGTGTCATTTGCATGTAGTCTTTACATCTCATGACATTTCAGATTGAAGTTGATATCAATTATGAAGCTTTTTAATTATTCCAATTTGTACTAATATATTCTTCAGCATGCAATTGGTGACATACATTGTAATAAGACTTGCATGAGCATTATAACACTTGAAACCAAGTCAAATCACTTTTCATGTGATAGCCTCATTGGGATATGGAAAAGCCTGTTGAACCAGGAGTATTTATTTAACTATTTAAAATTTTGAATATGTAATTCCACTCAGCCTTCAACGTTTCGAATATGAAGTTGAACGAAATCTATATCAGAAACTATTTTTTCTTTTCATGAGATAAATCATATTGTTAATTTATTGAATTCCTGGATTTTGAATACAGGAATCTATAATATTTAGGACATGCTCTATCCTCAATGCATACACTCTATTCAGTGTCTGCAAGTTGAACTTTCTGAGGTTTCAGAAAGCTTCATGTAAACAGCTTTTCAAAAGCTTGAATAATTAAAAAGCTTCAGTAGCTTCATGTAAGGTTGAATTGCTGCATGCCTTGATGAAAGCAATTCAACAATACATTCTCATTTACGTGAGATTTTTATGAAGAGTAGGTTTCTAACATTCACATTTTATGGCGAACATCACATATAAGGCGATCAGTGAATACTGCTCATACTTACCGAAGCAATCGTTGAAATGGTAGACTACATTCACAGACGAACAAAGTGTTTTCTGAGCTTTGGTACTTATTGTAAACGGGAAGAATCAGATAGGCTGCACGGAGATACGATTGATTCCTAATGCCATACTTAGGGATTCTTCTCTACTTCCATTTTGCTCACTTAAAAAAAGCTTGCTCCTCAAGAAAGCTTTGAAGAACACAGGTGTTGTTGAATGGTAGACACTTGAAGACAAATATGGTAATGGAGAATAGGGAAACTTAATGTGTTGGAGAAATGCTAAGGACCCAGTATGCTGCTCCTGATCTCTTTTGTTCTCTGCTTATAAGCACCATAGCGTTTCTTGTTAATGCTGTAATTTCGCTGGAATGTTATCGCTAACAACGTCCATTCTCCCCAGGCCAATTGAGTTTTCCCACCTGTAATCTCACTTGTCGAATTCTCACGTTTCCTGCATATTGTCTGGAAGCATATTAAATTCTTGGAAGAAAACCTGGAAGAGAACAATTATATGGAAGAGAAGGACTAGATAATATAAACAACTAAATCAAATTAATTTGAAATGAAAAATAAAACTATGAATGATTTGGATTGACCGTAGTCAACATGCTATGTCAAGATTTGACAAATTTAGTAATCTGGAAGTAAAATTCATCGAAATTATTATTATTTCCAATGCAACCTGTTGTGAATTGAAGTTCTTTGCTTGTGACATTATTTCGAGACAATTTATTGTTGAAGGGAATATGAATCCATTACTTTTGAGTACGAACAGTAAACTTCTAATCAAAAGAAGTTTTTACAAGCAAACTGTTTTATAAGTGTCAAAATTCAAAGAGTGAGTTAAGTGATTAAATTACGAACAAACACGCTTTAAAAATATTGAAAAACGTCCAATCTCATGACCATTTTAACGCCAGAAAAATCGAACAATGGATATTCACATGAACATGGGAATAAATTTTCCACTGACATACCAATATTTTCTTTACATCAAATCTCATTCAGACTGTTCAATTATTTTGTCAACATGAACGTCTAATATTGTCAATGTGGGCGAAATTAGCGGTCCATTGGAATTATCTTGGTGAAGGTGAAGAAATTTAGTTGTATCGGTCAAATTTTATTACAAAGTAAAAATTCTCTTCACCCAACAGGATGAAGAACGAGAAAGTAAGTAAAACACGATTCCGGCAATTTCGTCTTGCCCGCTTCTGATAAAAACCTGTCACTCTTCATCATCTTGAAAGCTGAAAAAACGTTGACTCCAGTCTATCGGCGAAATTTATTCGTCGGAGATAGCCTTATCGCACGAGTGGTGTGTTTTTATTTCGCTCAAATGTTCCGCTTGTTTATTGCCGGCTAGGCGAGAAATCCCTTCCCCCTCCCTTCACCTCATTCAACCCTTTGTCACCGTCACGACTTTCACTACCCTCCTCCCGACAACCACTATCGCTCCTGAGTGGTGCTCCGGCATTATTGTTTAAATTACGCGGGCCGAAAGAAATGGCGGGCGTGCTCTCCATGAAAATGCCAACTATCTGGATGGCTGTGGCTCAGAGGCCCAAGGCGATGGCTTCGACCACCAAACAACATTTTCCACAGCTGCCTTCAAGCCTCAAGCCTACCGTCCTAATGAAAAATGACACCGGCTAAGAGGATTCAACCCTAGGGAAAGACAACAAGCATAGCCTAACATAGTTAACCTAGGATAAGTTATGCTCAGTAGAGGGATATATATGTTATTCTCTAACAATATAGAGTCAAACAACAAAGAAATAGCGAGATCCAGGTCTATCTACTTCTATAAACAGAATATTTCTTATCTTCCTCTCATCAAGTGAAATTTCAGACTAATTCAGAGATGCTTCATATAAAAAATAAAGCCCCTTCTCACCAGGCGTCAAGGAGTTAGCGCTAGAACCTCAGTTAACAAAGAGAAATACAGTAGTGGGCAAAATGGGAACAATAGTCTGGTGTTCCAAGATTGTAATCAAACTATTTCCCTTTGTTGAGCTAATGAATTTTTTCCAATGTCGGGACTAATGAGGAGTGCATTCATGCTGTTACAAAGTGATTCTAATTTATTATATCTGTAATCTATTCTTATCTATTAGCCCACTGAACAACTGGTTCAACTGCTGTCTACCTTCCCGTCGGTTGATGTGAAGCGTGTTGCCTACTTCTCCCCTTCAATACTACAAGGAGTAAAACACACACTGATCTTATCTTCTTGACTTTTTACTGTTATAAGTAATTTTTCAACACAAATCTCATCATATCTTCATTTACGTGCATATGCGGAGTAATAATGTGAACATATGATAATACATTTTTTGTAATTAAAAACCACTTCATCCTGTATTTTGATGTTTTTTAACCTGGTCATTTAGGTTATATTTCAGGGGACAGACACGTGCTGAGGAGATGAGGTGACACGTATTTCCGACAATGAATATTATCGATAATGTAACTTGGTTCAATAATTTATAGCCATATTACCTGAGCCTACTACTGAAGCAAGTTTCCAAATTTGCGGCCTAATCTCTCCTGATCTTTGCACTTTGTTGGACACATCGCAGACCACCAAGTTGTCACCAAGTTCGAGGGAAGACAGTTGAGCGTCAGCGACAGTTTATTATGGAGGTGTAATTGCCGATCAAGATAAGCCGAAGATGGCTGGTTAGGGCCGAGGCGTGTCCTGATTATAATCTGGCCAGTGTTGGAATTTGTAAGTTGGTACGCCTGGGGCTGGATTCGGAAACTCGTTAAAACGCAGCAGTAATTACTTGGAAAAGGGCGGCAAAGTTGATCATCGGCTTCGGAAGTCGGTTTCCGACAGCCGCCATCTTGCCTCCACACTGATTAAATGAGTGCGCCCGCCAACCAAAAGTCAACTCTCAACTGCTCAAAACTGTTTTCCAACTTTTTGTACCCGATAATTACTTGAAAAAATATTTTTTTCTATTTCTTTAGTAGACATAGATTTTCATTTAGAGATCCTGACGGGAAATTTATCTTATTTAATTAGACTATACACAAATATGAAGTTGACAAAAGTGAATAATACAAGTTCGAAAAGTCGACTGCTTACTTTGAAATGATAATTTGACATATTCATGAGAGGAATAAGGAATGGTTGTAGTGGCAAAAATGGTTCCAGAGACTGAAATAAGAAGTACAAATGGAATGGATCATATTTATGAACATTCATTCATTCATTCATTGCTCCTGACCAACAAACGTCATGAAAATCCAATTGATGATCACGGAATTCGATTGAAACTGGTTTTGGCTTGGAAAAAATTCTCAGTTTCTCGTTAAATGAAAAGGAGTGGAGTTCAAACATTGGTATCGAAAGCCTTGAGAATAATTAAAATTACACTTATGACATTCTGTTATCATAGCATTGGACAAAAATAATACATTAATTGCCTGTAAAAGTTTGAGATGTACTTGTGAGATATAACCTGAGATCTAACTTTGTTTTATATAGCCTGTACGAAATAATGTAAGGAATAGAATTATATTATGTTATTAATGGATTTCTCATATCATTTTTAGGATATAAAGTGATACAAAGTATAAGAGTAAAACTCTCTATCGGTTTCACTTTTTGTGTAGTTGAGAAGTTGATATTGTGGTAATTATTCATATTGAATGAAAAAGACTAAGAAATTGTCAAAAAACCACTGATTTATTGATAATTAGAAATTCTCATAAAAGAAGTTTCTTTCTCATAATTAGAAGTTTCTAATTATATAAAAGGGCCTTCTTTATGTAATTATTTGAAGCTCATATTTCATTTTCCCTAGTTGGGACTCCGAAGATGGACAATATTATTTTTCAATTTGAAATCCCGCAATAGACCAAGAATTCATACAATATAAATGGAATTCAGTATTGTAACCAGGAACTGATTTAAGATGATGTTGATCCAACTTCAAGGAGGAAAAGTGAAGTATATTCTCAAGCAATTGATCTAGGAAAATAGTTATTGGAAATTGTGCATGAAAAACTTCGACATGACATTAATTGTAGTGCCTGAAATCTGTGGAACTTCGGTAGAAATTGGCAAGGAATGAGTTATTTCATCCGGTTATTGAAAAAGGTACTTCTCATTGTTTTTTTGTATACTCATATCAAAAATATAAGAAATATAAATTCATATTCATGGAATGATATTGATCAGTCTTTGGGGGAATTGAATAACTTGTAGAGCTTTGAAGCTTTCTTCAATGGGAACGCCAAGTTTTATAGTACTGTTGAATTGAATGAGAGACTTTTTCTTACAAACCTTGTATTGTGAGATTGTTTTTTGAATGAATACCAATCAAAGAAGCATTCATAATACAGCTCAGTGACGTAATTATTTCCAGGAATCTAATAGAGTATGGGACCCATTAATGCCAGTAATATTGAAGTTGATCAACTTTTATATCGTTGAAAATGGATTGAATGAGAATTTCGACTTTCCAATTGTTGACTGTCTGTTGTCGATTTGATAATGGCTTTCGAGCTTCGACAACTCTTCCACGTAAAACGAGTGGGGATGACAGTTAGATTGTAGTTGAGTGGAAAATTGAATTAGGAAAATAGCGTATTAATCCAAATTCAAGAGTCACTAATGGATGAAGAGTTACTTGGGCACTTTTGGCAGTGAAGCGTGCAGTGTAGAGGTAACAATGAACGGCGTTTTCAAAGCGATGGGATTGGAAAGTTTAGGCGCAAATAACTGCGCAAAGCTCTTTATTTGCCGCTTTCGATGGCAGTAAATGTCCCGGGCGAGAATAAAGTGCGGTTAACCCCACCGACGTCTGCAAAGTCGAAACTTGGGCAATAAAGAGAGAGAGATTTCGATTTAGTTCTCTTATCCGTCTCAATGAACTCGCTGGGGAATCAATTTGCCACTGTAACTGATATCAACTTGCAGCCCATTTACAGCCACTGAACAACTTACATAAACAATAACTTATGATACAGCTGGCGTGACATGCGGAGACAAATTGCAAAGTGTATTGTAATCTGTTGCTTCCTGTTTGACTGCTGACTAATATGTCAACTTAGTAACAGTTAGATACCACATGAGCTTTGAAACTTGTTACACATCAACGAAGTGTGACATTTTAACCACCAAACGATGTAACTCAGATGAACATACATGATAATAAGTTCAAACGTCACTTACCACGTTCCCACTGGATCTGGATGAGAAAGAGAAATGGAAATACCGAACCGAATTGTAGAAAATTTACTGAATTAATGCACTGTGCATGAGTAAAGAGGAATCATATTCTCACACTTCTATTATTCGATTAAAGTGCTTTGTGTGAGATTAATGTGTATCTACAAGTATTGCTTATAATGTTGAAAAATATAAACGCCTGTTCTTGGGGAATAATTTTCTTGCTTTCTCACTTGACAGATCAGTACTGTAGAAATGAATTGTAATTATTTTGGAAGCTATTCATTTTTCCAATATAAGATAGTAATATGGAAACTCAGTTTCATCTGTATTCAAATGGACGGGAAATCTTCATTGGGAAACCAGGTTACAATCATTCAACATTTGAATAATTGACTTAACGAATAGAAAACATTTTAATTTGAACGGTCAAATTTTGGAAAATTAACCTCAGGAATAGAAAATAGTTGAATTCAATCGAAGATTGTGGCTTGAAAAAAATCTCAAACTTCGACAATAGCCTTCTACACGAAAAAACATCCACACTCCCCCCGTGTTTTCACAAACAATCCTATTCTAGCTGTAGCATTGTACCGGACCACAAAGTTCACAAATCTGGATTTTCCTGTCTTTCTATATTTTGCGCCTTCCTCTTTTACTTGCCTGTACAATGGCATGCCTAGAAACGACCAATATAATGGGGAGTTGTAAGAAGAAACGCAAACATAAAAAGAAAGATAAAGCTTGGCTGGCGCTATTCCCTACATATAAATGGGCTATTAAAAATAATATATACGTTGCATTTTTCTTCTCTCCAAGTTTTCGTCACATACGGCATGAAAACAGCTACACTAACTGAAACTAAGACCCACTGCTTGTTACTGACGTGCATTACTACCACTACCATTCCTCTTAGCTTCTCCACTCAAAAACAGACACTGCATCTATAGAACCCATGTATGAATATTCACAGACTTCTTTTGAGGTCTAGAGAGACTTATTTGACAACATATAAAGCATAAATAATAGACATGAATCATGAGCAAATCATGGGAGAGATAAATCTATCCATTTGCTATCAGTTTAACCAAACGAAATTTTTCAATCCCTCCAGGAATCAATATTCTCAGGAAAAAAGAACGAAGGCTATCAGGAAAATGTTGTAGCTCATTGATCCATGTTAAGTTTGTTATATTGGATGAAGTGAAACAATTTTCAAAGAATATGATGAGAGCAATCACACGCTTCAACTTAGAACTTGTTCCTCTTTCTTTCAAAATCATTTCTCATTTCATATCTCATTTGAAATCGTATTAAAAATAATTAAATGAAAATTTTAGAGTTGAATTGGTGAATGTATTCTATTGAATCCTTTGAATGAGATGTATAGTTTTCAAACAATCAATAAATAGAATACATAGTGGATATTATATGAAGTTTCAATAAGTTACTAGTTATTTGTCTCTAAGAAAAATATTTGAATATACTCGTTCTGTTATTACCTTTGTCGTAAGTTATCTGTTTCTATTATTACAGAATTAGTTTCACAATGGTCGTCAAGCAACTATTGTTTCACTTCTATTTGCTTCGGGATAAATTTGTTTATGGATTAAAATTAATGTAATTGAATCAAGAAGTTTTCATTTCACTTGAAAATATACTAAATTCCTATCGAGAAACTTCCAGAAAACTCCTAGATGATACAAATGGTATCCAACAATACCAGTGAGCAATCGTCGTTTAGCAGAGAGAGTGTTATCAGGTGAGAGGAGGAAGTTCATTAAGTACGAATGTACGGTATTGGCTCTGGTCCAAGTAATCTTGTTTTCAAGCATGAATTGGACTTAACTTATAACCTGACTTACTCTCGGCTAATGCTGGATTAGGCTACTTGGGGTAGCTTCCAGATGCACTCCATTCTAAGCCGTACGAGTTCATAGTTAGTCGTAAGCTGCATATTAAATGTCGGTAGCATGAGATAATTGTTCGATTGTATGGAGAAGATTGAATCAAATTTGGTTTTAATGATTCTGATCCTCTTTAAAAAACTTCTTCTTGAATATGTAATTGATGAGAGTTTAAAATGATTTTGAAAGAGTTAAACCTGTTTTAAATATTTTTTACAAGAATAAGAAATTGATAATAATTATTTATCTATTTATTGGATAGAGTAAACAATACAGTAGTCGAAAGAGAAAAACAGGCTATTGCCGAAAACTATAATGTGAATACTCACTCATCAACTGTTAACGAAATTGCTGCTTTGATTAAGTAGTACTCACCTGTGGAAGAAGGAGAAAAACACTATTACAAGAGTTGACAAAGCACTAAAGCATCGACCAATGCAATCTGAGAACAATTGTCAGGATGAGAGTTGATAGAGAAAATTTTCTATCGTACTTGAGCTCTACTCTTTTATTCTTATACTAGTAGGTAACCCGTGCTTCGCAAGGGTCTATTTTAAAACTGCAAAATGAAAATTGACGTAATAAAAAATCGAAATTTGAAAATAGACCTATAACCATCCTCGGTTAATGAAGAGTCTATATGAAAAATTCAAATTAATCAGTTGAGTATATTTCAGACGTGATGATGCGTCAAACATAATTCCCTATTCCTTACGTGAATAAGCCAGTTCTTTCCTTTATTATAGTATAGAAAACTGAAGAATACATAATACTTGGAAACCTCACAGAATCATATTGTTTTTTCCAATACATCAATAAATTTTAGTTCGATTAGGATCCTCCTCAATTTGAATCAGGCAGCCTTTTGTTTTCCCAATTCCAAACAAAATACCTAAAATACTCGTTTCACTGGGAATTCGTGTCTGATAGTACATTATAACTGAAGAATATAAATTATTTCTTATTTTATTGTGATCTATTCATGTTTTTCTTATGAAATTCAATTATAGGCCTACAGCATGAAGACTATGTCCAATTCATTTGTACTGGTGGCAAAATTTTACATTAAAAATAATTATTTGATAAAATCCAAGTTCAATAGTAATGAAAACAAATTCCTTCAAAAAATAATTGATAATAATACGTTTCGAGGGAAAAAATAAAGAACAAAAAAATGGGAAGCCTCAGAGATTCGAACCGAGGAACCATCGCTCCGTAAGTAGGCCTTTTACCGCTGCGCCGTTCGTAATAGTAGTCTTATAACCTGCCCACAAATAGACACACTTTGGGCTATGAAACTTCATGTAGCCTACGGTAGCATAGATGAATTTGAACATTAATTTTGAAAAATATAGAAGGAGAATTGAAATTTGGGCTTCCAGGTGCACGAGATTGATATTTTTATAATGTATGTTCAAAATTTGGAGATCTAAATCATTCCCGTTTTTCCGGTATGCAATCCACAAGTTGACATGTTTTGATGCGAACAAACGAACAAACGAACACACGAACAAACACAACCCTACTCTCTCTTATTATATAGATAACATCTACTCATATTGGATTGATGTAATGATTAAATCATCATAGTAAATAAGAGAATACAAGAAATACATGATTGACTACAAACTTCTCCACATTTGAGATGTTGTGATTGGGAGATGGAAATATGCTAGAAAGTATATAGCGTTAACGACACTTTTTCCTTCTCTAATATCACGCGAGAACAATAAGCGTTAAACGAGACAAGCACTCTGACTGCTTGCCTGAAATTATGAGGCCCAGTGCGAGACAATGAAAAATTACAGTTACAAATACCTGTGATGAAGTAACTTGAAACATGAAGTTGAAGTGTGCAAAGTTCAACAACAGATGAAATTATTCAGTGGATGAATATCTGGCAGCTGAGTTTTGAGAGCGAGCAACTTCTTCAACAACTTCCGACTGCTGTAAGGAAGGCAGAACAGTTGCGGCGGTTTCCTGACTTAATAAGAAACAACGAGTGTTGACACAATGATGAATTGCGCTCAGCTGCTGAGAAACAAAAATAATGTTCGCGAGGTTTACTGCCAGTTGAGGCTCTTGAGCCCTCTACCACCCCTATCACAAGTTATACGTTTTTAAATTGTGAGGATATAGCGAATTACAGCTGCTTCGCCTTGCTCTGCAATGGAGACATGGACCAGGTGTCAAGTTGAAGCGCTCGGCTATTATTATCAGAGTAGTAGGTCGGAACAAGCAAAAAAATACTCTCTATGAGTACGACCTGCAATCATCAATTGTATTGACTGGAGTACATTAAACTTGAAAAAAAACATGTTATAGTTATCTTTGAATTGAATTGAATATCTGGGAGTTTAATCATGTCATGTATCTTAGAGTGGTCAGTGACGTGTCTTCAATTAGTTTTTTGTGTTTTCAATTTTCAATTCATTCATTAATTCACACACACAAGATATAACCTAAATATGCGAAAAGATCTGGTGTGGCGAACTCACACAACTTTCCTTGACGTTATGAAAATCGATCACCTGACGCTAGTGTTCACGCGCAACTCAAGTCTACTATCTTAAGATCTGAGCCAGCTGGTGACAGCGCATTAACGCTGGATACACACGAGATCTGCTATCTCTTCATAGTGAATGGATTGATAGAATCAACAGTTGCCAACAGTTTGTAATTGAATAATCACATTTTCTCGAATTTCGAGCTTATCTTCAATTTTAGGTGAGAATGTTACTGGACATTAATTGTAGAGATTTTCATGCTTAATCTTTTCCATTTGAATGTTTTTGTTTCAATTGTATCTGAAGCCTGATAATTGGGAACCCAAAATCAAACTTTGCACACACACAAATACAGACCAATACCTAAAAACAACTTTTTTGGACTCAGGGTGACCTTGAAACATATAGAAATTTAGAAATTGGGGTACCTTGATTTTTTTCGGAAAGCAATACTTTCCTTACCTATGGTAATAGGGCAAGGAAAGTAAAAATACATGGAAATGGAATAACAACAATCATAATAGTATAGTACTGAATCAAGATCTGTGGTGCAAAATAAGGGAGGATTAAAGAGTTTTCGAACTATGGCCATCCATGTACAAAGAAAAGTATCAATCTTTGAGAGGATAAGAAAGGTATCAGGGGAAGGGAAAAGAGGGTAGGTATGAAAGGATGTGTTGAAGGGAGATAATGATGGGATGCGGAAAACGATAGGATGATGTAGTAGAAGAAAAAACTAGTGATTAAAGTCTTTTTCCAATGATGATAAGCTGAAAATCTCTGTAATCTATTCATTTTATTTATTTGTGGATACAATTACAAATTATAGACTATGAATATGATTGGGAAAGAGCAACAGGCTTGGCCCGCAACTATTCTATTCCCAAATTTTGATGATGAATAACATGTCCAAAAGAATAGGTCATGTTTCTACTATTGTAGTTGGAACAATGAGGAGAATATGTATGAGGAGAAAGGATGATTCTGAACGTCGAGAGTAACCAAAACTGATATAAGGATATTTATCTGTGGACTTTTCCAGAATACGTTTGTTGTTTGAGAAAAGAGAATGGACTAGCCATTAGTTATCATCCAGTTGCAGCTCTACTTCAAGGAGATATCCTGGCTCAGAAGATAATTATTACAAGACTTTTTTACTCGGATAGCCAATTAAATATACCGATGGGAATGCACCAACCAAGCTCCCCGACAACCAAGCTCCCGGGAGCTATAGCTGTATTGAGTTGTTCTAGGCGTGTTTGAGCAAGATGTTATTTAACATGGGAACTGGGTAAAGTGGTCTACCGGTTGTGAGAAGGAGAAGATGTGCATCTTGAGCTGAAAGCCAAACAATTGCACAGTACAACAGTACTTGAGTTATCTGCATATTGATCAATAATATTATTCGACCTTCAACCCTAGCTCTGAGGTAAATCTCGGATAATACATGACTGGCATTGGTCTCTCCTCGATATTGAGATGTATACTGCATCCCTGATTCTAATCACGTGTTGCAGACAACCGGAGGTGGGTAAGCTCTAGTGTACTAGTGGTTAATCTGCCTTCAATCTCAACGTCGAGATGCTGTTATCATGATTGATATATTCATTGCATGGATGAGAATACGGACCTGATTAAAAACTAACCGAGAATGGGAACGCAGAAGTTTCAGACTCAAAATTGAAGTTGATTGCACCATACTAAGACCAAGGAAGCTTTCGAATTACGTTTATTTAAATATGCCGATGCTTCAACCTCTAGCAGGATTGCTCCCATAGATTAAAAGAAGGGAATTAATCAGAGATTTAAAAGCTTAACGCTTCACATGCAAATGCAGAGAACTCAACGCGAAGACCGATCTTCTATTCTCAGTTTCTGGAAGCGCTTCCAGTTCATGAATATTTAGGATGAAAGAAATTGGAGATTCAAGTTTCTGTATGCAAGACACCAGTACAGGAAGAATTAGAACTGAGCAGTCACTGTGAATTTCGAGTCTATTATCTATGTGCAGAAAATTGATATCAATAGATGACTTTGAGTTTTGTTATGGTTCGACAATTAAGAGTTCCCGAAATTGTTAGTGACTGCTTTTGGAAATGACAATATTCTATTAGAATTTTGTCAAATATTCAAATAAAATTTTTTCGCATTCATATTTGCAACATTCATTTATTTTCGATTTGAAGTGCATGAACCAAATCGAAATTGTCGTTATTCGCCTTATCTTACAAGTAACATACAAAACAGACCCTGGAAAGTAAACAGTCTTATTTCCTTTGCTTTTGATGTCATCGCCAAGAGAATAAATGATACAGATCTCGATGCTAATGGATCGCTCTGCGCTATGCAACAACACTCATTTGACAAATTCAAGAAGACTCCAAGATAAAATATTTCAGCTAAAAGTGGAAACACTTTGGATTGCTGAATAGCGTATGCTTATTTAACATCAAGAGAGAAAAATGGATGACAGAAGGAGCGATAAGGGGATGCCTGGATGGAAATATTGAATTTATTTCCAACGTTTGACATTTTTGTCAACCGGGAAGAATCCTTAGTCACGTTCGGAATGTTGCACGATGAGAAAGCATGGAAACGACGTGGAGAAGCCCGAAGAAGGCATCTGCTTGGAAGGAAGAGGAAGCGCCTGTCAATAAGTTGTGTAGTTCACTGCAGGGAGAAAGTTATTAAGATGAAGAAGCAGTCGGGATAATCTACCTGCCAGTTTTGCCTTCTATAAAAACCGGCGCCATAACCAACAACAGAATTGAGAAAAAATTCAAGAACCACTCACACGTCACTCTGCGTAGAGGTCGTGGTGCCTTGGTGCCTTGCTGCGTAGGTTTCTGTAACTCACTTTTAGTGGAGATAAGACAGTACTTTACTTGATGCATGTGTTTAGTGGATATGAGGATAAGAAGGAATTGAGCGTATTGTTACAGTAACATAAGAGCTCTCTTCACGATCAATTCATTTTTATACCAATTTCTATACCAGATGTTTCAATTACATCCACATAAGTGGAAGTTATCAATATTATAATTGGATACGTATGTAAAAGTTCACTAGTATTTCTTGGACAGTTCTCTGAATTTAGTCTACAATCACTGTGAAAATTCTAACAATGTGAATATGGAATTCATAAAACAAATCTATTACTCCGCAAAGAATCCTACTCTCTATTTTGGCACAAGCCGATGCCAGTTTGCTTGCTAATTAACTGTGCAAACTTCTAGTTCGAAACTTAGTAATAAAAGTGTGCTCTCCACGCCAAATCTTATGCTCATTTAGTGAAACTTTCAGCAATAAAGTTCCAGTTTTTTCTCGCAGCTCGGGATTAAATTTTCAAGAATTTTCTCGCATCCTACAGACAATAAATTCACTAGTATTCGGTATGTTGGTCCACTGTCCGGAATTTTCTCCTGGCAGTAGCCTTGCTACAGTAGGTAGCCTACAAACAATGTGATTTATCACCATCATAATTAAATTAAACTCGCCCGGCCAACTTGCTTCGGACAATTAATTCGTTGGTTCAGCGATCCGACGACGAGTCGGCTGCGAAATTTCGGCCCTGCATGATAAAGCTACTTTCTATTTGTATATATGCTGCAAATGTTTGATCCGCTAAACCTCTATTAAATCAACCTTCTATTATAGTTTTCCTGATTAGATGTTTTTTCCAAAAATTTTATAAGCTTGTATTTCAAAACCATCTTTGTCAGTTCTATTTACAAAAAAAACCTCCAGTTCATGAACTGGAGACTTGCAAGAAAGCTCCATAATGCTTTGGAAAAGTCTATCAAATCTCTTTATACTGTGACTGAATATAGTCAATATTTAATTCTACTCGTTGTTGTCCTAATAATCTGCAAAACTATTAAAATCTGCTGAGGATACATTCATAAGAGATTGACTATTTTAAGATATTGAAAAAGTACCTTTCTTACTCGAAATTCTGACAATTAAATGTATACTAAGCTCTTATAACAGAAATGACTCATGTTTCAACCAACAAATTCAATCTTTACAAATTTGAAAAATTGCTTGAAATGGATGGTTTTTAGAGTGGTATGGAGTAGATAGTAATGGATAAAAACCGTCGTTCAGTAAAATCAATGAGTGATTCTATCATTCTCAGTGATGGACATAGGACGTGATTTTAATGGAAAGCTTATATTATAGAACTTATCTACTCCAATGAAAACGTTCAACCTTGATTGATTGTGTAATCTTAAATGTGTTCTGGTTATCTTGATCTATGCTTTCTACTCTTTAGGAGATTCATATCAGGATCTTGAAAGGTAACCGGATTTCTTTCGTTCTTTCAATGGACTTGCTAGACATCTAAGTACCAAATTCCTCCACTTCATAAAAATAGTGACAGTGATAAGTTAATTACGAGAATACTAGATTTCGAGAGTGAATTACGATAGTATTCATTTTAGACTTCATACAGTATCCAATCTGGTCTGATATTGGATTATTCATTCTGAATTGGAATTCATCTGAGCGTATTCAAAATGTAATTATCTAGATGTGTCATTTTTCAGACAACATGGAAGTTTGAGTGGTAGAATAGTACAATACAAACGTAAATACAGGAATTCTGTATTTCCACTCACTCCGAACAGAAATTCATTAACGAGTCGCTACTGTGAACAAACAATGTGTTCAAAGCTATGTTAAATAGAATACTACTACAACATTCCAGTATGACAGACTTGCTGATTAAATCGCATTCTAGTTTCATACTATGGATTCAATAGTATTAGTTTAGTATATTACAGTACAACCTAATTTTGGCTTCACGTAAATAGAAATTACTGCATATCCATCTCAGGCACGTTGTCGTCTCAGCACTATAGTGAGGAGACGTTATAATTGCAGTGGAGAAAGATAGGAGAGCAACGTTGCCGATCCTCACTCAGTCTTGTCAATGCCTTCCTTCTATAGACGGTAGCTGATACAGGTTTATTGATGAAATACTAACTGTTCATTCTCGTTTAAAAAAATAAAATATCTTTTATTAAGCAATAAATTATATTTTTCAATATTGAAAATATTTCATAATAACTCAGATGAAATATTTTGTTAATTAATTATTAATTCTACATTGTTAAAAGATGATCTGGCAACAGAGCAAAGCGAGAAAGAGATAGCGCTATCCGCAATGATAGACAAGGATAGCAATACCATTGCTAATCAAACACTGCCATTATAACGTGGACCTCACTACAGACACAGAACGTTCAACGGAATCTCACTCGATTCGCCAACCCCTATCAGCCAAACGGAGAGCTGTCACTGTCCTGTAAAAAACCCCTCGTGTGGCTTAGTCCTAATTGTATTGCTCTCTTAATAAATAATAATTTCAGTAGCCCTAAAATAAGAGGGTATTACAATTCAAGTTATCTTAATTCTGCTTTCTATAGAATTTCTGTTCAGCAGAAAAAGAAAACTATTGATTCTTATAGGTGAACTCACATATTATCATTCTATCAATAATGTGTGATCACGCTTGAAATTATCACAAGCTTGAAATTACAGCTTGAATTATACCTGCATACCAGCGTAATATTGATATCACAAGATAAAATTTCATGAATATTTTTCAGATCTACTAGCAAAAGATGAAAATTTATTCATCTCTATCCACAGATGGAGACAAAAATATTGCACTTCATGAGCATTTATCACGAGTTCTGTTATTTTTGGAGTGGTTTTTAAACAATGGAGCTACTTCCGAAAAAATGTGTTCGTGATTAGGAATAGAATTTAGTAATAATGTAAAGAATTCTGAAGAATCTAAAGAGTTTCTGTAATAATGTGTACTTCAGTAGACTATTCTGTATCATACAACAATGAAAATTTCATGAAACTGTTTGAGTCTCATGGTAGATAATCAACGTAATGGCAGTAAGGTCTGCATTGCGTGATTCTTATTGAAATACTCAATGATCTTCAAGATTTTTACATTTTTCATCTTTTGCACTGAGTTCTGAGAGAGCTCTACATTCACACGTTTGAAGTATTTTACTAGGCCGCTTACTATGAGACAGTCTATTATATCTACTGCTTAGGCTAGTTACACACACATCGATTTTTGGTCGTACGATATTTTGTCGTCACTATGAATTCTATGAGATTAAACGGAACTTGGCAAACATCATATGTTTGAAATCATCTGTTCAATCTAATAGAATTTATAAGGACGGTAAAATATCGTACGACCAAAAATCGATGTGTATGTAACTAGCCTTAGGGGAGTACATATATACGAGTAAATCGTTAATTGTTTTTAAGACAGCAATATAATTTTTCAAAACAGTGAAACCATACAAGTATTGTGATGAATCTTTCAAATAGATCTCATGAAAAGAGAGAAAAATTGTGATTACCTTTTAAAATGAAGGAATTTGCTAAAGGAATAGTTAGCGACCGAGCGATAAAGCTTACTTATCAATAACTGTATATTAGATAAGAGTACCGTTCTGTACTGAATATTTTTCTAGGAAAATTATTCAATAAAATTGTAATTATTTTGCGAATAAAGCACAAATTATTTATGAATCGCTTACTGATTTTGAGGTTACACTTTGTTTACTATCGATCAGATGTTTTTAAAACAGTTCGAACGCAGCTGACTGATTCAAAGCATTGTCAAATGTCATGCCGGTTTTCATGCAAGGTAAAATATCATTCCTAAAAATTATAAAACTATCAATAAAGGATCAAGAATTTCAAAATAAAAAATAAAATGTATGTATTATTGTTGAAATTATTTATTATTTAAGAAATTATATTATACGTCAGGTCTTATTGTAACTAAATAGGTCATAGCATGAAATTATATTATTGATAAAATGGCAGAAATTAATTATAATAATCTCAAACCTAATAAAAATTGTACAAGAATATTAATTTATTAATAATTTAATTCAACTGAACCACATGGTAATTAAATCTCTATGGCAGGTCTAAGCCAATCACAGTGCATAGAAATAGCACCAAGACGGTGATCGTTTGAAAGCAACACATGTTAATCTATTATCAGACACCAACCCTGCCTTATCAGTTACACTAGCACGTGTACATTGTATGAGAGGAACTATGTCTAGAAGATTAAGCAGTTTTAAGAATTACATAAATTAAATTATTATTGTAATTAAAGGAATTGTATTCTACTACTTGCCACTGACGTCATGTTTACGTCACAAGCGTTCTACCAATGGCAAATTTTTATGCAAATTATTACATTGAGATTCTGAGAAGCAAGGTCTAGCCTAAAAGCTTAGAGAAAAGAGCAGCACTTCCCTTTTGAAATCCTCACCGTGCAGATCTCTTTTTATAGTTACCAAAGACCTATTTGTGAAAATTTCTTGTTCGATTTTAAATGTTCTATTTGTGAGCCGATATTTTAGGCCAATTTATTTGTTATTCGTAAATTTCTGTTCCCATCAATCGATAAATTTAAAAGCTTAAAGTAAATTATCCCTTAATTAATTCGGTGAAGGAGATATTTAAATTAAAATTCCCCACGTGCTGAAACCGAAGCCTGGATTGCCGCCGATCAAACGATTTTTTGATCTAAAGAAGAAAACCACGACGACCAAGGAATTTCACGTGAGTTATAAGTCATAAGGGGCCCCAATCTACGCTTCGAAAAATATTTCGGTGCAGAAATATAAATTTTTTCTTCGTTAAATTATTGGCCACGCCGACAAGCGCTTTAGCATTTAAGAGCCTAGAATTTATTCCTATTGAATTTATAACAACTTGTAGTTAATTAGCTATCCTCCGCTGCCTGAACCACGACCCCGAGCAATTTTAAAAATATTTTATAATTCATTCTTTCACTATTTTTTCAAAACTGTTCAATTTTATCAATTGTAAAATTCTGTTGAATCACGCATGGTATCATGCAAGCACAAGAAATTTTTTAACTATTCTGTTAATGCTAAATTATTATCAACCTGTAAATCAAATTCTGAATCTGCACTGTATGATTGCATATTTTATTGTAATATATTTCAGTTTTGTTAATTCGCTTTCTGAGTTCGATTATTTCTTAAGCCTGTCAATTATTGTGTCTGATACGTTCTATATTATCAAGAACCGATCGAATACGATCATTAGAATAATTGAATTGAGCTGGATATTGGAACAGGTCTAAGTGGATGTAGCGAGTGGGGTCAGATCAAGATATTTATTCTTTGTCCTTACCTGCTCATATATCAGCTTTTATCTGTTACCTACCTCGACTTAGGAGTGAACACATCAATTGTACAGCAGTGGCAGCCATAGATCATATAAATTCCTACAATAGAGCTTAAAACCCGACAAGACTCTGTTCTCGAAATATATTCTGAACGATATTTGGTTCAAATACCGTATTTTTAATCCTTCAGAACTTATTAGAGACGCAGTCCCGTAAATTATCTACATCGGGATTTTTGCTCGACCTGTATGATTTTGTATGCTCATTCTTCACAGGTAATAATTTTAAGGTATCCGTATTCAGTGTTTAGCGATCGCTACACTACTTATAAAAATTTCATCACAATACAATTTGTCATTAGAAGAATCAAGGGTGAGCGAGCGTTTAGGCCTCCCGCGATTCCGACAATTGTATTGAATCTTGTAGTGAATCAATCAGTCTGGTGTACACTCAGCATCCACACACGCAATTACAAAATTTATAGCCGCTACACCATTGACTCAGTACAAGATTCACTCTACATGTGTGAAGCCTTCAAATCACGCTCCACATGATTTTGCCGGCCCAACGTGAGGCATTTAAATACAGCATTACATCATCCTACATGTGTTGTCCTATCCTTGGAGGTGAGAGTGACTCCCCCAGGAAGAGCACCACAGTATATAAGTGGAAAACGTAAAATTAGAATGTTATCATTATCAAGACAACGCTGGAAATTTATAAACGTGTCAGTAAGTAGCAACTTTTGCCTGATAGTACTTTAGCGAAGTTGTGGGATAAAGAGGGTCATCAGGAAGCTGGTAGTTGTTCTAAAGGGAATATAGATTCTGTGACACCGGCAAACTCACAAAAGTCGAGCATCAAAGAAACACCACACCACTACTGAGCTCATGATACCCTGATATCTTAATAACTTCCTTCCTTGCACCGATCAACTTACAGCCTCCTTCCCCTCCCTCGTTTTAAGCTTCTCTGCCTCATTATTCATTAATAAGGACGTAGCTTCACCCTCGTAAAAACGTGCCAGTAGTACTCATACACTCCCGAAACGGCCCTTCTTTACCAACTGAATAAAGAATGATCATCGGCAATCGCACTCTGTTTTTCAAGGCGCTTAGTCGACGTAAAATGAATTCATTCATTTGTCGTCTGTTCAGATTTAATATACTTCTGTAACGATCACAATTTTATGACTGAGTGGATGGTTTGTTGTTCATCAGCCAAAGTCCTATCACTTATTTTTGTTCTCCAATGATAATCGATAATCGTAAGTTTTCTAAGCTCAATCGATAATTGTTGTTCAGGATTTATCGACAAGTCATTGAAAGTTATAAAACAGCCTGAAGCACTCAACATCCAGAAAAAATCTACAAATGATTGTAATTCACAGATAATCAGCAGAAAATCTGAGCAATACGGAATCAAACTCATTGGGAAATGTTTATTACAAGTAGTTTGAATCATTTTCCCATGAACTGAAAACTAAAGATTTCGGACTTAAGTAGTCTAAAGACTACAGGTTGAACACAAAGAAGAAAGGTTATAGGGAGCTATCTATCTATTTGACTTGGTGTTCGCATTCGAGTTGTGAATTAATGGTATTCTACGAGAGAGGAGGAGAAACGGAGTGAGAAGGCAGCAAGTTGGGAGCTTAAAAGTCAGTTTGACGGAATGGATTAGGGGCGTTGGTTACGCAGAGCCAAGGTAATGAAGCGTCTTCAATGAGCTTCATTGAATAAGCAGCTTCTCATCGATGCTTGACGAGAGCTGCTTGTGTTTCGACGTTACGTGTGTGTACGGATGGTGGTGCACCAAGTAAAGTTGGTAGGCTACGAAAAAGCGAGTTGAACGGCTTTCAAAGCAAACATGAGCGCCTACAGCAGCAGCAGCCGCAACCCTCTTAGCTTCTTCGTCTACTCAATATTATCGCAACCAAACGCACTTCTCCTGTTTACATTCCTCAGCCACAACCTGCAACTGCTTCCATGTTTTTCGGATAGCAAGCTACGAAGAATCCCCCGATAATGAACTGGAAGATCTCCTACACTACCAACGCTCAAATTCATATAAATTCATTAGAATATAATTGAAGCACTAAATATATCAGATAATAAAAAAATAGATTAATAAGAATGAATAATCTTGTTAAGAATACAACAACATTGTTAAGATTGAATAATAATCTATAAGGCTATAACGTAAAATAACATATTAAAATCACAAACTGAAACAGCTAGTTTCGATGTTTCACATCATCTTCAGGTAATAAAAGTTAATTTCAAATAAACGTTTTACTAATATTGAAATTCATTTTTGAAACCTGAAGATGATGTGAAACAAGAATATAACGATTTAAACATCATTAAAAAACTTTATCTATAATTTCAGCTCCCTCAAAATTATAATAAATTGACATTACTGTTATTCACCCTTCAAATTAATTGCCATTGAAATACGATTGGTATAAGTCCAATCAGTTATGAAATTTAATTTCATTGAATTACAACAATTTCAATAATCTAAACTGAGAGAGAAGGTTAATAATTTTATTGGGCTCTCGTATAAAGATGAGTATTCAGCGTTGTATAGGTGTTGGATTGTTATGAATTACATGTTGGATTATTAGGTGACTCATTAGAGCACTTGACATCCAATAGCGATATTTATGTCGTGCGAGTATTGTATGATACAACAAATAAAGTGATATTATAATGTTCTCAGTACATAAGTTGTACAAGAATGAATAATAATTATTTATATCAATATTTTGAATGGGGAAATGACATGCGATGATTAAAATTTTCATGATTGATGTATTTTTAATCCCGAGAACTAATCTTGTGAAACTTTTGAACGCATTTCATCTTAATAAAACTCAAATTTCTTATAGAAAGAATAACGTGAACATAGGCTATATGACTCACGCCTTAGGACTCGGCAGGCAGCAATACAGCGAATTAAAAATGAAAAACAAGTTTCGTGATCAGACATTCCCTGTGAAAATGGTTGGGTAACGGACAAAGAAGCTAGATTACGTGGCAACTTGTGTGTGTGTGCATGCGTGCGAGTTGGGTCTCATACGATGACAATTTTCATCCATTCAGAACGTGAGAGAAATTCTGATCAAAGATCAGCTCCATTCCTGTTGAAAGCAACAGTTGCTCCCAATCCGGAGTCATATCATCGCCAGGAAACTGCATGCGAGGCTGGAGAACGAATTGGAGAGAGACGAGATGAGAGAGGAAGTGTGAGTGGGAGAGAGTGAATCAGTAACAGTGAGGTAGTGAAGTGAGAGAGATTGGCACTACTGTACACGCGTGGCTATTCACCCAGAATTCAATCTTGGCCTCAGGGTTCTTGGCGCTGAACAGGGCAGATGCAAGAAACCAACACCACACAATCTAATCATTGAACTGAAGGCCTCATCGATTTCAAACATGTTCTATTCAAAAGTTCAGAAAAAATCAAGTCCATCACTCTACTCAGGAGAAAATGTGTTGGAATGGAGCTGGAATGCAGTTTCCTGCAGAAACTAACCATACTAAAGCCAAGATAATGAAATAATGATAACCTTTAAGTAAGTAGTTTTCAAATCAGTTTTCACCCTATTATCATGATATCAAACGTTGAAAGCCATTAAAAGATCTCAAATTTTATGTATTATATCGATTTTTGTCCCGTTTCTAAAATTTAAATCTCATAAACACCCAACGTAAAGTTGTTATAATAGTAGCGCATAAGTTCGCGTTACTAGCTGTGTCGATTTATTTACCGGCCAGGATAGCCGAGACGTCTAATTTTTCGTTGCACCCTTCAGTCTGTTATAGCGCTACCTTGTGAGTTTGAATCCCGCTGGAGGTATATAAACATCGAATAAAATCAATGACACACTTCCCAAGCACAAGTTGAGAGCTCATGTGGGCATCATCCACAAAAAATGTATAGTGTAATCTATTTCTTGAGATTTTTTATCAGGCAAATCTTCTTCTTCTTCTTCTCACGAACAAGGATTAGGCTTTAACCTGTTCCGACTCACATCTACCCAATTATTCGAAAAAACATTAAAATGCTATTATTGCAACCGCTTGCGTGGTCTGCCAACATCTCTTTTGCCTACTGGCTGATAATTATAGACTTCAAATGGTATTCTTTCAGCTGACATTCTTTGAACATGCATGGTCCCTCCATTGATGCCGATTCTCCTTAACTCTTTTACTTATGCTGCAGATTTTCAATTCTTTCCTAATATCTTCATTCCTGAAATGATCTCTTCTGTCACATCCCTTGGTTCTTCGGAGAAAAAATCATATCGGCTGCCTGCACTCTACTTCCAAGTGGCTTCGTAGTAACCCATGATTCACTACCATAGAGAAGGACTGGAGCGGCCATTACCTTATGAAATTCCATAATTGTATCTGTTCTAGCTTTTTTACCCAAAGTCCTGCTGATATTTCCACATATAATTTGGAACTTTCCCATTTTCTTCTCAATATATAATTTATCGTTGTAACTAATGTCACTTCCTAGATATGTATATTGAGATACTTGTTCCAACACTGTATTTGTTCTGGCCAAAGAACTCGAATTGTAGCGCCAGAATGCCAGACTATAGTTCTGCCAATAGCAGGCTTGTGTTTGCGCCGGCGCAGACCGTCCTGCTTGCTTGGCATTGTGGATGGTTTTGTGAGTCGTCCTTGTCTTGTCTGTCTTGTCTCGTCAGCCCGTCTTGTTGCAAGACCAAAATTGTGTTTGTCTGTCATGTAATTTTCGTTCGGAAATTTCTTGTAAATTGTTTGAGTGTAGTGTGTGTGAATTAAGAATATAACAGCGTAAATAGTATTGAATTGAATTAATTTGAATCGGATTGAATTTATAAAGAATCCAGTTTGAGCTTTGTTCAAAACACAGTGCATGGCCTGCAAGTTGAACGCGAAAAGGCAGCCCGGAAGCAAAAACCTTTCTATTCCCTGATTTCGTCCCACCCTGAACCTGACCAAAACACCTAATAAAGGCTTCGAAGGGCAAGTAGTCAAGATTGGAATAAATTTGGTGAGTTTTTGCTCTTTTTTATTGTTCATTAATGCAGAGTTTGACTGTACAAATAACCTGGCTCAAATTGAAGATTAAATTTTGCCCCTTGTTTGTATTTGATTATTTAAATAGTAAATTACAGTCCTCTGGTAGCTCTAGCCTGAGCTTTGTTCAGAACAGTATTGTTAATGACAATTTTCCATCTGACCAAATATTTGCCTCTGAATGCCATAATTTTAGTTTTATTAGTTGATATTTCAAAATTATATTTCTGTCCTATTTCATTGAGAATATTAACTGATCTTTGAAGGTCATTTTCATTGTCCTGCACTATCCAAAAATCATCAGCAAATAACAATGCATTCAGGTGAACGTTCTTTTCAAGTTATATTCCTAAACCTACTCTAAATTTCCATTTTGGAAAATGTGGTTAAGATATGTAATGAATAAAGTGGGTGATAAACTACACCCTTGTCTCACTTCTTGGTTGACTACCATTTCGTCCAGTCGTTTATACTATACTGAATTGTAGAGTGAAAAATATCGCTGAATTAGTTTTAAATGAATATCAATGTGGATTCAGAAAAGTTCGCTCATGTTCAGACAACATTTTCTCCGTAAAAAGAGTGATAGAGAAAAGGAGAGAGTTTAACCATGAAACGCATTTATGGCTTTTATTGATTTCAAAAAGGCTTTCGATAGAGTGAATAGAAATATTATGTGGAAGATTTTGATTGAAAAAGGTTATCCTTTTCATCTCGTAAATGCTATAAGATCACTGTACAATGATACACAAATAATAATCAGGCAAACCAATTATATTAATTGGTTATTTGACAGCTCTCGACTTTCAATACTCAAATATTGAAAGAAAATTATTGAAGGAAAACATGTTTACTATATATATCCTTAACAGATTCACGAATCCGTGATCATTACCGGAGTGGGGAGCTCAAAAATTAAGGAATAACACGATATAGGATTTATTCTATGAACGGTCTGGATAGGAGTGTCAACATCGTGGAAATAACTGAGCTGTGGTTGACGATGGAGAAGAACAGCATCTGTTTTATCACAGTATGAGTGAGAGAGAGATAGGGTATAATTTATTTGGAAAAGACGAGCAAGACGGAGTAATGAGACCGAAACTATGTTCCAGATGAGGAATACAAATTCTCTGCGTTCGACCAAAGCATTGCAGCTGAACAAGCTCGAGCACTCTTCAACCCCTCTCTACAAAACCACAGGGTTCGAAACCATTACAAGCCACCAAATACAGGATGGTGCCGACGGCAATGCGAATTTCCCCTCATTCTGCAAACACAAACTTCATGATTTTGTTGTCGCTGTATCAGTGTCATCACTGACCTAAGGCTGGGTGCAGATATTCCAGGTGAATTAATAATAATTAATACTCGTGCATAACTATGATGAAGATTGTGAGCTAGAAAGGTTCCGATATTGACAATTGTCAGTTTATCGAGAAATATCTTCAGATTAACTCTCTCATGTTCTAGAACTACAATAATAGTCGCTTATGGAGAACAAAAGGTATAGTAGCAAATCTTTTTCATAGTAAACAATTTTGACAAGCGGAATTGGGTTGAATTGGAAATGGAACTCAGCGCACCGTTATAAACAGATAAGGTGAATATAACAGAGCGCTACATAGAAAGCTGAAATTCGTTTTCGAAAATATCAAATTGGACAGCAAGGATTTGGATAACCGGAAGCGAGCTTTTACCAGATATCGTCTGTCTTTTCCCAAAAGCTTTTCAAATCATCGATTTGTGCTGCAAGAGTCAGCTCGAGAATCAAAAACCTATATCATTCTCATCGAGTTTAGGAGAGGTTGAATTGCAAAATAGTATCATAAATTCAATAAACAAATATCGAGTAATAAATAATGGAATCTATCGAAATCAACAAACATTTTTACACAAACTGTATGCTATTCTTCGACGAGGGAAGAAGTTCCTCTATTTAGGAAACAATGAGATAACAGAGCTCTTGTACTTATGTTAACACGCGTTAATGACGAAACATGGATGTTAAATTTACTCGGTGCGATATTTTTATCAATGATCAAAATCGTTCCTCAAGGATGGTGGATTATTCATTATCTATTTGATCTTCTCTACTTTCCCATTGCTACTAAAACAAAACAAAACTTATACTTCTGTACGCAGGATTAGAGAGAGTAGACTCTTACTCGAGAACTATGCATGCTCTATCCACATTAAGGAAGAGCGTTTAAAAATCGCTGGACACGAACACGCTTCATAATCATTTTGAAAGCAATCTCTAACTTTTCATGGTATTTTCTAATGATGGTGTTGAAATGGAGATTATCAAAGAACAACATCAGTTGCATCAAGACAATGATCAAGTTCTCAGTTCCCACCATTCGCCCCGTAACTTACACAAAGTCCCAATGCTCATCGAATTGTTCATTACAGTCACGTATATTTTCACAGATGATGATAATGATGACGATGAAAATAATAACTTTCCAGGGGGAAAAGTTGAAGCAACAATGATGCTATGTGCACGAGATGGGAAAGAACAGAGGCGAACAATCTTATCTGACCTAATTAAATGCTGGCGTGTTCTTGTAGCGGAGTTCCTCAGTTGAAGTAAGGCTAAGTGCGGGGGAAAGGGTAGCAGTTTTGGATCCGAATCTTCCTTGCCAGGTGGGCGATTCTTCTCTTTGCACTGGAATTTCGCAGTGCCCCGGAACAAAACGGTTACGACTCGTTTCCGACATTATTTTGCCGCGCAAAGCACACTTCGCCCCTTTCAGAGCAACAGCAACGCACCCTTGAACTATTCTTTGGAAACACTGAAACAACGCGGCTGGAAGGGCAAGTGCTCTCTATGTCTGCTGTTGCACTCTATCAATGGATGTCTTTGTTGGTGTGCAGAATGCACAGTGCAAAGGCCTCACAGACTTCTCTTGTACAGTTTACAGGGGGTTACAACTTATAATTTTCAATTCCATCTGCGGCTTAAAACTAGTAGCTATGCAAAGAATTTCTCATAAAACGATTTACAGTTTCTTTCTAGAGTAGTACACTAGAATAGTCATATCATATATCATTAATATACGTATACGATAATACAATAGAGAAAATGTTGATAAGAATAGAATAGAATATAACTCTGAAAATACGTAGTCATGAATAATACGAAATTGTCCAGATTTGCAGATCTCAGATTGTCCAGATATTTTTTTTCAGATAAAAGTGAAATAAGTTTATTTAATTGCTCGTAGCACTAAAATAGTTGCCCGTCATGAGAAACAATCTAGTATTGAGCAAGCAGATGGACACGTATTAAATTATAAAAATTTTAACTGGTTTAAATTTGTGGAGACATAGATAGGAAAGACAATTTCGACCAACATAATGCAGGGATACAAATAAAATGTTTCAGTGAATAAGAGTGAACAGCACAACACAAATAGATGTAGAGCAAATGTCACCGACTAGATGTAGGCCTCAGTTCTAGGTTATACGCATTATTAGGTACTCAAGTACTACTTCCAGAAGCACTAGTAATCATCCTAACATTCACATGAACAACTTTATGGACATTAGTGAGAAGCTACTTTATACTTTTATTGTATAAAAGTACAATAATAACAACTGAGCCAGCGAGTATGAAGACTGATATTTCAATTCAAAAAGTCGGAACATGGAGTATCATGTTATACGGTGCTATTACGAGTCGTTGAAAAAAGGGCGGCTGGAATTGAGAAAAAGTCGTAAATAGAGGGAGAACAAGAGCGGATCGTCTGTAGGAGTCGTATGTCGTCGACACACAACCACAGTTGTCGCGTTCTAGGCTGGAAATTTTCATGGCCTAGGCAGTGACCATTTGTTTCGGCTGTGTCCGGTAATTACCCTTAATACTCGCCAGTATCTAGGGGCAGGGACTCGCAAAATGCGATATACAACACTGCACACAGAATCTTTTATACAGTGCAGAAAAAATAACATTCGTAGCACACATAGCGAACATGGCAAGAGCCTGATTTCACTTCACCGCGCTTACAGTTCCCATGGCACTGAGGGTTCAGGGAACAGCATGAATATGTTTCAATAATTTATGAGCTCTCCCTTTGTTTTGTTCTTTGTGGTAGTGTGGTTTGTCGACACAGGAAGAGGAGGAAATAGAATAGGGAAGATAAAGAGAGATGGAATCGAATTCAGTAAGTGTATGCAGAATATCGTCGCCGAATTTTCAAATACAGACACTGTGGAAAATGCATATATTAGCAAGCAGTTCAAACTGCCTTTGAGCTCTCGAAGTGTCAATTTTTCAAGTAAAAAACTAATATTTTCACTTGGATTGCTGGTATGGTGAGAAATAATTTTCACTTACATCAGTTGTACAACCCAAATCAGTTCGTAATACATCAGCCTATTTAACTGTGTTCACAATTGAGGAACAAAAGATGGAATATAGAGATTAAGCATTTTATCAATATGGTGAAAATGAACGGGTTTCATGTAAATAAGAAAACAATATCCTATAATATTACAAAAATATCAAGCCACTATTGTTGAAAATACTGATCACATCAAATAATATATCTAATAATACAAATGCATAGCAAACAATAAATCTATGGATTTGCGTCTCTTTCATCTTCAAATAAGAGAAAAATCACATTAAACTGATATCCTTATTCCAATTTGCAATTCGCACTGCATGAAGGCAACTGATCCCCTACAGATACGTAACCAATACAGTTAATACGTGGGAAGTCGCCAAACTTCCCAAAAATAAAAGTTTTCCAAGATTTGACGTGAATAGATTGAGACTATCCACAGTGAAGTGCGAGTGAAATTTATCAAGGGGCAGGAGCACGGAAGAGAAGAATGAGGTCGATGTAAGAGGATTATGGTGAAAAGCAGGAGAAGTAAATAAAAAACAGGCGTGTTATGAATAAAGACGGAGGCAACAGCTACCACACCACCTAGGGTGCACATTTTGCAGGGGACGATCCCGAGCAGATAGTGTGGCCTAATGTATCATGCATTACGTTCCAACGTCACGGCAAAATACAGGCTGGGCTGGAGTGGGGGTCTAACATAATTTAATACTCTGGCTGAAAAGATGTGAACGAGAGACCGCTCTTTACAACACCAGGACTACCTCCCAACCACATGCACTCCACCTATTAGAGTTCGTTCTCTCCATCACGAGCTTCAAATTCATCTATTTTGGGGCTGGCAACACAATACTTGTTACATGGGAAATAATCTCCACATTATCAACGGTCCTTCAAATTGAACCAGTACAATCCACTTGCAAATTTTCAATCAATAATTTACCGTCAACATGTTCCACATTCAGTCTCGAGACAGATTTTCTGACTAAAATTTCCCTCATATTGAGGGTGAAATTGAAGCCTCTCCACTGGAATTTGAAAACATTCAGCTGCTATCCTCTCCCCTTGAATAGATCCAAAAAAATGTCGTCATTCCAAATATTGACTTCCCTCAATATTTGATTCGGCACCCCCTCCTCGAGAATTTTAAAATGCAAGAGAAACCTCATATGAATGGGATACTAAAAACGATATCTGAAGGCAAAGTTTGATCATGTACCTCTCAGAAACTATTATGATTTTACAGTAATTTTCAAAAATAGTCTCCATTAACAAGAAATATTACCAGAATAATGGAGAATTATGAAACTTTGGCCCAGAATTTGTTGAAGTAATTTACTTAGAAACAAGAATGAATGCTTGCACAAGCAGTATAGGCTACTCTCAGTCCAGTGGGAACCGAGCAATGCTTGCCATTTTTCACACCTCCAAAATAATAATGCAATTTTTCTTCAGGTGACCCACCCACTTGTTCTTCCCAGTCGGTGAAAAACAGAACGATTCCATTAGAAGAATAAAACAACAAGCCGGCATACTGCATGCACTGACTGTACGTGAGGGAGGAAGTGGATGAGACCGAGTGATTTATGCTAGCAATCGCGTGAGGAGAAAACAAGATACTGCAGTTGAATGATGGAAAGGCAGACAGTTCATTCTGCAGGGCTGCAAACTCTAGACTTTTTATATGGTCTGAACCCTCTGCTACACATAGATGAAATCTGTACTGTGTATATAGTCTAAAACCCCCTGTGGGCGGCTAGAGCATACCGTCAAGACAAAGAATGCTGGGAAAGGCTATTGCCAAAATACAGAAATTTCACAGGCCATTCCAGCGCTGGTATTCGTTTTGCTTCAGTTTGATGAATAAATTCTCTTCAACATAGACTGCTGCTCCACCTGGCAAGGAATTTATCAAGTTCCCGCCAGCAATAATAATTTTCAGAATTACTTTCTATGCATCTTGAAACTCAACCTATATCACATTGGTGGCTGTGAGTGGTATTGAAATGTAATTCTCTGTGTAAAATTCTCCCACACGTTAAATTTCAAAGATAGTGCTCATATCACGCTCTTGTATTGCTTTCTTTGTCCTTCATTGCATTCCATTGATTGCAACGTGGTCTTCATAATTCATCATGCTCCATTCTCTATGCCGATACATTTGCAATCTTTAGGAAGAAATCTCTATTGAAATTACTTGCTATGACTCCTATTTCAGAAATGAATTGGAATTGTATCACTGTTACTATGTTTCAAGGAAATTTTATCACTAATCAAGTCTACTTCATGTTTCAGTCAAATAAGTTGATGACAATAATAATTAATCGTTGTTGTGACTGAATTGGAATGAAACATAGACTTGGATTGGAATGTAGTAGTAATGATCAGAAGATCTTGACTTTGCAAGTGTCAATCTTTATCCAATGGATTGAGGCTTCGATTTCATTTCAAATGAGCCTGTAATCTATTGATATCTGGAAATTCCGAACAAGTATTCATTCTCAAATGAGGGAAATTCAAGGAATTGCATCTCCACGATAACATAACTTCCCTGCTTGAAATGTTTGTGAGACTAATCTGCGACTATTTTGGGCCGATTGTTGCAGATGCTAACGGAAGGTCCCTTTTGATTGGATTGACATTTTTTAGCTTCGTAGAAACGAGTTCGTGAGCTAGTTTGGAATAGTCCAAGATGCAGTTCACAAAGTATACGACATTTGGGGGTAGAATGGAAAAAAGCTAATCGTGTGCTCAACTACGTTTTAAAAGCAATTTAGTATCATTGAGGTTCGGTACCCTACCAAACCCCCTCTCGTTTATTCTCCATCTCTTGCTTTCGACGATCATCGTTCGACTTCAATTTTCTCTCCCATCTCTTTGGAAACAGAGTCCCACAACCTATTCATTCCTTGGGGATCGCCGCAACCGACGACATCTACTTTTCTTTTTTCTCACCTCCTCTCTTACTCACTCGTTCTCTCTCGCTCTCTCTCTCTCTCTCTCTCTATCTTCCTCCATTCACTCTTCAGGGAATCTGCTGCTCACCCTCCTGAGAATATTCCGATAACTTAGATCGCCGGAAGCAATGAGACTTGCAGCGATCATTGCTCTACAATTGGAATGTTCCAGAGTAGTTCATCTTTTGTACAATACGATTGAAATGGAATGATTCAAGTTGTACCTAGCTCACTAATACAGCTCTGTAGTACGGGTTTGATTACAGCATGGGGAAAAGAATACTACTAGTATTATTTTGTCTCTGATTACAGTCTGATGGAAACCATCAGAATCTAAACGATTTCCATTGCATTCCAAAAATGCTATGAAGAAAGCCATCCTGAACGTGATTCAAGAATTTGATCTTTCACATTAGTTTTAATGACTGGATGAGTCAAGAAAAAAATGTTTTTCTTCATTCAAGAAAAAAATCAAACCCGACTTGTTTAGGATTTTCACAGTCGTGTGTAATAATGTACTGTATCTGAATAAGAATGTGATGATTCTAATTCTAATTTCTCTAATTTTTCAATTCGTTGTGATTTATAAGATACCTTCTGATTTTTAATGAAATCATGTGATGCGAATGAAAACTTGACCATTCTCATTGTCACAAAGTGTTTGTCCTTCTTATCGCGTGATCGTTCAGTTTTCATCTGGGAGGACCATTTCTTCGTTTGCGGTTTTTAATTTATTTATTCCACGATTTCATATTATATTGTTGGGTGTTTGTTTTTTTATCATTTATAGTCGAAACTAATTCAAAAGCATCATTGGGAACTACTAAAATATGTTTTCTACACTAGATGACTCTCGATGACACGTTTCTCGTTCCTCAAAGTTTTCCAACTTCGCTTCAATGTTTACAATAGTGAAATAAAAACTCTTTGTTAATCAGTACCTAATTTCACGAATTGCAATTCAAACTTCAAAGTTTGTGACTTTTTGCAAGGGAGAAACAAGATTCATGAAAATAACCATTCATTCCCACACCTAAACTTTAAAATAGCGCGGAGTTTCTTTCAGAGATGATCAAAAGAATTTTCAATAAGTGTAAAAGCTCTACAGCCGGGAAGAAATACGGTTCCATTTTAGATGCAGGAAAGCTCAAACACAGTCAAGCTGACCTGGATGAGAGTTTTCTCTGGCAAAAATAAGGGTGTTTTAAATCTTTTGAATTTCAAAAACGTCTGATAATATTCACAATAGAGAGAACTGTTTTGATATAGAGTTGGACAATTTTGCGATGAGAAACCCTTGTATATGCTCAATAGAGATGTGAGTAATGCTATTGCTATCAAAATCCTCCCCAACAAAAAACCATTTCTATTCTAAAAACGTGCCATTGCCGACATTTAGTAGCTTCTGTCAAAATTATGATAATTTTGCGCTCAGAAACACTTCAAAGCTTTATATTAACAATGTTTTCACACATTTAAAAAACATGAATACGGTAATGCTAATTCCTTCACAATTTCGAACAAAATTACAGACTTGGAGAATGGAAAAAGGATGAGAGTATAGATAAATGGGAGGCAAATGGTTTGAACGAGAATATGGGAAATTTTGATTAAAATTCAAAGAGAGGTCAGAAGCAAACAAATTAGTTAGTGTACTAATCTCATTTAAGCATTTTCATCGATGTTATTTGTGCATGAAAAATGATTTTAGAAAATCAAATTTCATATTCTATACAAGGATCCCATTACCAAGTTATACGTTGGAAGGATGTAACAGAATCGTTAAGCCAAGGTTGGCCAACAGTTTTTCAAAACCATGTTGGCCAACTATAAAATATTTCATGGTCATATAATTCTGTTATCGAATCATTATTCTTTATTATTCGTTACATCAGTACTGATTCACTCGTATCGGGGATAATTCATCATTAAGAACCCTGTACTATTTTGATAAATGCTATATTCTATCAATAAGGACAATAGTTTATTGCCTTTTTCATAATCTCTGGTATTGATCATAAATGAGATATAAGTTCAATTCTATTATACAGTATATTAATTTTCATACATAAAATTAGGTAAGTCCAGGAAATATTCAAGAGGGGGAGTGAAAGCGGAATAACGAGGAGAAAGTAGCTATAAAAAGAGAGATTCTGATTAAGAGTGAGTTAGTTGTAGGCTGGAGAGGACCTAGCCACGTTTTTGGAATGTGAATGCAATGATGTAGGTGCTGGTCGAGCCATGTGTGGAGGTGTGGCAGTGGAGGAGGGCAGGGAGGCAACTCAATGCAGAGGACTGTGGATAAGGCGGCAACTACCCATGGAGGTAATCCCGCGACCAGAGGACGTCAAGCGACGCCTTATGAATACCAAATCGGCCTAATCTCTCAGGCCGTCTGCCGAGACAACAACAACTCAACTAATGGAATGTGCAAAGACGGCTGCCTAATACGTTGCGAATGTTTATATAATTCATGGGACATATACAATATACCTATAGTTACTGCCAGGCTAGTGAAGTCTAAATCCAATCCAAACACATTTTGGCCTCGCACAGCCCTGACAGGCCCGTATACATTTCCCTCTTATCTCCCACGTTGTAGCCACTTGGAACTATTCAACTTCACACACCTTGATCAATCTCGAATGAGTCCTTGGAGAGTGGATTTCATAGCGAACGCACACAGAAACAGACGTCTAATTCTGTGTGCGTTGAAAGATTCAAACACCAGGGGAGGAATTTTTCTCCGTCTGCCTGCTTATGTCAGAATGCGTTTGTCTCCATACGATTGAAAGGAGAAAAAATACATTCATTATATGCTTTTATTACATTTATGAAGTTGAATGCATAGGTTGTGTATTTTACCCAGATAATACAGATACTGAAATAGAGGACAAAAAACACGCGATAATATGTGAATATTATTACTGTATCAGGTTATTTGATTACAGTTGTTGAGAATTAGAATCATTGGTCGTGAAAAATAGTGTTATTGATGTCAAGTCTTATTAATCGGAAATTTCAGGGTAGTTGGTTGACACTAGACATCTTGTCATGAGATGTTATGAATTTGAAAAAAAAATTCATATACTAATCGAGAATCAATTAAATCTCGAAGGTGATTATAGTCGGTTCATATTTTTCAGGAGATTTCTTATCTCATTTCAACTTCCTTCATTTAAATTGAGAAACACTGGCGAATTCTCCTACGTGGTGAATCTTTTTGAACAACATGCTACGTTGATCATTAGTCATCCTGCAACATATTCATAGACTTTCCCTACTCATTATCGAAACATGACGAAATCAAGTTTTGGAATTGAAGATATAATATTCAAGAGTTGAATTTATTGAGCAGAATTAATCCATTCATTTGTTAAATGTCATGAATGAGTCGAATTGTTTGACAAGAGAAAACGATGATTGGAATGATGTGGAATGATACAATGAGTTGAAGCATCTTCAGCGAATTCTGAGAAGCTTGCTGGATGGGGAATGAGTTCCTTTAGACCTACAGAACTGCGAAGTGAAGATGAAACTTTGAAAGGGAACCTTGGAAGAGTCAAGTAGTTGAAGCATAGATACACTGAATTATAAACAAGCACCATGCTCTGAGAGAAATCATTATTCCGATATTGCAGACAGCAAGAAATCCAATGAAGCTCTCGAGAAAGTTTTGATCTAATATTCATGAATGCGACGTGGAGAATCAGTTATGAACGCAATTCCTGTAAATAAATGTGTTTGAATGAATGATGCGATATTCATGGTACTCAGAGCCCCTGCAAGATGATAACGAACTATTATCATAAGCAGGACACACAGCAAACAACATAATCACGCATTGAAAGGAACCTAATGCAATCCCGCTAAGATGTGGCATAGTTTGTTGCTCAATGGGGTGGTAATGACTGAGCCAAGTTCATCTTTCAGCTATCACTGCTTCAATGAACAATTCGGCCCAGTCTTCATGTTATGAGCTTCACGTTCACCAAGACATAACCGAGTGTAATCTAGAAGCATCAACCTGGTCGCAAGGGGGGGGGGTTTACATGAGAACTGCAGCAATGAAAACTTGCGTCATAAACAGTAAATGCGCACTAACATTCTCTAATAGTGTTGACAATCTAGTAGATAGTGTTATCTCTAGACGCCAAAGTTCCACGTTTCCCATGCCATAACCATGGAACAAAATCAATTATTCACTTAAATCTAAAACAATGCAGTAGAAATTCACAGAAAACCACTTCCTTACCTACAAACTTATAGAAGGAAACCAAGTTCTGCTCCATTCCACAATCACTACAGCTAAGCAGGGCAATTCAGAATTTTCATACTATGGGTCTTCCAAAAGATTTCATGATATATGAAATCAAATTCATTCTAATGATTCAAAATTCAGACAATAATAAATTATAAAAAAATATATATAAATTATATGACGTTCATTATTATCCATTAGTTATAATGGCAGAATCATACTATTTATATCAACGATTGTATGTCATTGTTGATATGTTGTATAAATTGTTTCGTTGATGACAAATACAAAAATAAGAAGCGCCTTCAAACTTCAGTACCCTCCAACGAATAGGTGAATTTGGTTTTGATGAATTCCTGATAATGCTTGTAATAAAAAAATGAAACTATCTTCACAGACAAATTCGAAACTTTTTTGATCCTTCATCTTCTCAAATAACCTTATTGTTTGTAAGTTTGTAAGATGAATATCAAGTTTGTTAGACAGTGAATAGGATTATTAGTGGCATGGATGATGATGGGATAGGATAACTAATTAACAATGCAATAGAAATAAAAGGTGAATTTGGAACTCTGACAAGTCTCTAATGGTTATAGTTATGAGAATTAAATTTCATCGCAGTAGACAACGGAAACAACTTGTCTGCTGGCAGAGAGAAAATATAAATAGTGACAATTTACATGGTCACAATGGTCTGCTTCACATGTCACGATGCAGCAAGATAAACGATACTCGGCAAACTCTAATTTGTACAGACGCTGAGAAAAGAAGGCGAAAAACTTTTAAGGACACAATAAATAACCTAGTCGAATCTTGGTACGCAATAAACTCGGGTCTCCGTTCCAGTACAGAGCAGGAGAACGCTTTCAAGACATAAGTTTCAATCCGCGACGGCCAAAATCCTTTCTCAGATAAATGCTTGCGATGTGAGCAAATAAAAGCTTCAAGGAACGTGTCCAGGAATTGGCAGACGAGATATCTATGAGAGAGGCGCGCTCCCGGCTATGCTGATGTTTGTGTCATCTAATGGCTCTTCAACTCCGCTTAGCTTTCAAGTAGGTCTACGTTCACTTCCACTTCCACTAAGACAAAACAAAGTCAAGCAGTCGACCTTGATAAGAAGAAGCCAATTTTTCAACCATCTCAACCAGCTACGAGGAACAATAGACGTGAAGTAATTGGTGTCTAGCTCAACTGGAACTAATTGAGCAGCTAAGCTCTTCAATTACCGCAATCGATATAGTCCTCATCACTTGAATCAATAAGGCAAGAATTGGGATCAAAACTTGGAATGAGATTTGGAATAAACAGGAAGAATATTTTTTGACTTATTACAAAATACTGTAGGTGAAGTGGAGAGATACAGGCATGGATACATGCATGCATTGGGATGCTCCAATCATTCCCCAGACAATTTGTATTAAAAAGCTTGGTACCAATGACAAATGGAATAATGTAAACCACCAGATAACATAATATTTAACAATTTTTTCCAGAAAATTTCCAAGAAACGATGGTTTCGATGTATTTTAGGCAATTGGAATACTGGACTGAATTGAATTTAAACACATCTCATCAACGGTGGTCTTATCAATATCAAGATGGCCTTGAAAAAATATCAATATCAACTTGGAGATTCTAAAAATATTATAAAAAATCATAATACGCCACCTTAATAATAGAGTATTCTACATTGTAAATAATCCAGCACCAAGGATAATAACGTATAGATTACAGCATAATTTGTAGCCGTACAGAATCGAACTTGAGAAACATTGATCATGAGAGACAGTAGTGCAGAAAAACCGTGAGGCAGAAGAGTAGAATGGTTTCTGTTATCACAGACTACGAGAAGGGATTTAGCGTAACCAACGCTTCAGTGGAAAATGATTGATAAAAGCGTTGATAGAAGACGACGAAACACGCTTATCGGCAACTCTGATCGGTTGTAGTCGACGCGGACCTGAGTCGAAAGACGTTAGTCGTTATCAAAGGCTCAACGTGTATGGGATTACTGCAATCCAACCCGAGAAACGGCTCAGATAACAAATCTTCAACAACAAACAACAAATGCAGGCACTTTTGCCTTGCCTCACTAAACACCAAACCGCATTGAATTCGGAATAGATCAATGTTTTTCTCGAGTTATTTGGTTCGGTTTTATTTCTGTGAGCTTCTTGTTTTGAAGATAACAGAGCTCCTTATAGGAATATCATTAGATCTACAATATTAATAATAGGTATCGAACGAAAATCCCAATTAAATTCTGTAAAGCACCCCGAAGACTTCTGCTACTCAAAATATTGACAACAGGGTTAACAGCTAGATAGAAATTCGATGAGAGCTATCCAAAAATTATTTGCCATCCCGGGAATGGAACCCGGTACCTCCTAATTGTTAGTCAGGAATGCTTACCCTTACACCAAAATGACAATCTACAATTCAAAATTGTGTGGCAAATCATTTCAATCTTTTCTCTGTAGATATGAGACATATTTCTATGCAACATTCTAGGAGAAACCCTATTTTTGAGTAGATTTTATCAGATGAAATTGGAGCGTTGTTCAAAGAGTCAAGTATTTGTTTTAAAGCAATGAGATTACAACATTTTCTGAGTGAACGACATCAAATTTATGTTTTTTATAATCTATTTTCAAATTCATGTTCATACCGAGGCTCCACAAAAATAAATAAACGAGATGATGAATTTCAATCATTTGCATAAACTTACCACATTATTTCCACGTAATTTCAAATTTTATCAGCTACTTACCTGTAACAGATCAATACATAAATATTAGAATAAGACATTTTGATGAGTCGTAGAACAAAGATCAAAGGGGAAAAAATGGACAAAACAATTTAAAACAAACATAAATTTTTGGAAACCCACAAGAAGGGTATATCATTGTGATGGGAATTAATATCAATATTGCTATTGTACCAGAATACAATAGCATTATATCAGTTTCTGGACGGCCTATTACTATTATGATGAAATCATCACAATATCTGATGCGAAAAATCAATGCTATAATTATAGTCCAGCCACTATATACATTGGTGCATGCAATTTATATTGTAGTTCTGATTTTTAAATACACTATTTGGGTACATGAGAGAAGTCCAGAACCAATTTCTTCATGCAAAATTTCCTTGTGCTATATACCCCGTATATAGTTTTCTTTAAATTTCACTCATTTTTGAAAAATCATAACTCAGTATTCATTGAAGATAGAGAGTTCCGAATGATCTCATTTTATTCAGAATTTTATAATCTAAAAAAAGGCTATAGAAAATTTTTCTGTCCGATTACTAGATTTGGCAGAAATAGCTGGAAACTGGAAAATGAGCCGAAAATACGAGGTTTTTTGGCCACTCTGTATATAGCACAAGGAATTTTTGCATGAAGAAATTGGTTCTGGACTTCTCTTATGTACCCAAATAATATATTAAAAAATCAGAACTACAATATAAATTGCAAGCACACCCCCTTTTTTATGTCTATATTGACTGGACTAATAAGATAGAGGAACTTTTAATTTACATTCACAATCGATGTTCTCATTCTGTCACCCTCAACTCATCCGTAATTCTAATTCACAAATTCAAACCTCCCTTTTAATTATGCCACGTATAATTTGAAGTGTGAACCACTTTTCATACAATTAGGGATCTGCACCAGTACAGTACTGATGTAATTAATGGCTCGACACTCAGCTGACCCAATAAATAGTCATCAGTGAAGGCGCCACCGACATCAAAATTAGCATGTCAACGATCACACATTAGACGAAAATTATGTAATTGGATTCGACAGTTAAGTCTTTCTATTCACCAGTAATTATATAATAATATTAATTTTGTTCAGCACAAAATTGACCTATGATCCTGATTTTTTCAAATAATTGATAACAAGACTGCAATCTAGCATAAATAAATTTATTTATCATGTATAAAACATCTAATGTCTTGAGATTAATTGATTTATCATAATCATTCGCTGTGATAATACTTGGCCATATTTCTAAGTTATTACTTACTTAGGTACTCCTTCGACAAATGATCTACTTTCTAATTTCATTAATGTCAGCTATTATTAATCCAGAAGCTCTCATCGCCTTCAAATTTAAAATGTAACTTGTGATATTTAATTTGCCGTTTTCCAATTTGATGGAGTATCACATCAACAGTGAACTTATATGGAAGTCTTATCTTCTAAGCTCTAGTACTCCTGGACAATTATCCATTTATAAATTGATGAATCTCATCCTACATAAGAGTGTGATTCCGGTGAATATGCTGGAAATATGAGTAGAACTTTGGGTCTTCTGTAAATCTCTAGTATCCTTCAAATGTTATTATCTCTAGTGAATGTCAAAGGTTGTCTCCAACACAACACTCACACAGTGTTCAAATAACAAGCCTGTGGAATTTTGACTGCGGTGAATTTGAGAGTGAATTGGCTCATTTGGTTCATAGAGACACTTGGGTAAATTTAGACTCAAGCTGAAGATACGATCTCATACTGTGAAGTCAACAACTCGAGGAAATGAGAACATAATGCTCTCAACACTAGATCTTCTGAGGATGTGGAGTAACCACTTTGAATACGATAACTTACTCAATTGAAATCAAGTGAGATGAGTTGAAAAAATTGAAATAGTGGATTCATGAATATGAGATATAGCTATTTATTTTGGAAGCAATTAGTTAGTTAACTAACTAGTACTACATCTATTGAAGAATGAAAGAACAATAGAAAACATCGAGATCCTGACTTTGGAATCTACTGATTCATATCCAGGAGAAACAAAGGAGTGGGACTGAATACCTCCTACATATTATTGTTTCAACTTGAAAAGTCAGCCTTCATTTATAACAAACTCGTCCAGTTCTAGCGCCTCAAGTTTCTAAAGGAGTTGGAGAGATATCAGAAATTCTAAAAAAAGAAAAAAAAGATTTTAGCGGAACTCTCCCATGTGTGAAGAATTCTTGGTCTTTCTATTGTGAAGGATAGAAATAAGAAGCAGGTTATAAATGTTTCTGTATGTTGAGGAGAACATGACATCTGAATTAGGACTTATTATGAGACGACTAGAACACCTGGATGCATCTACGATATGATTATATTATTCAATAAATATTGTTGCTTGTGGATATACGATGTTGATGTGGGCATGATCATAAATCAGTTCAAGTGTTCATAAATGTTGATTTCACTCAAACTTATAGCTCTTGTATTTGTTTTTCTAGCCTGAATGAGCTTTCCATTTATTTCGAACTGACTCATTTCGCATGCAAAAGGTGAAAATGATGAATTCATGGCTTAAAAATGGATGAAATGAATTAGTTATTCGGAAATTGTGGATAAAGTGAAAAGCGTGACCCGAGTTGAGAGTGTCAATTAGAATATAACTCTCAGCGTGAGTTCTGACGCCAAGTTGAAATGAGAATAACTTGAGACGGTTCATGTTGCTGAAGGTAGCCTTTTAATTATGCAGCGAACCGGCTTCAAGTGGATGGCTACATTATATGGAGCAGGTTGGAATCCGTGGGAGAGAGAAAATGTGAGAGATAGATTGAAACTGAAGGGCTAAGAAGGAAAGGGCGTTCAGATGGTCCAATTACTCGAATTGGCTGCCCTTCACGACAGTGCCAACCCCTGGCCCTTGTTCAATTTCGCAAAGATCGCCCTCAGGACACCACGCCAAGGGCTTTAAGGGCAATCGGCCGGAAAATTACTGAATCATTCAATGCTTCAACAATAATGAAGCACAGTACTCACTCAAGCACCGTGTACAGCGAGGCTATTGTAGCTCCATACAAATAATGATATCTTAATGGTAATTGAGGAGCTACCAACTAGATAGAAACAAACTCCAATTCCATTTAAATTATCATTGCATGTATTCAGAATATGTTAATCATTACTAAACGATATATTTCTCTGTCATGATACTCTCTTTTCTTTTTAGTGCTACTGTGATAAATTACTAGAACACAGAAAAGTTATCAAGCACCCTTTTTATTACATCAAGAAGAACTCGAAAATGACTCTCAAAGAGCTGAAACTTGTGTTTTGATGGAATAGAAAGAATACTCCATAACTTTCATTGTATTTCTGTAACATAATACATTCACTTTTAATGTGACTGCATCATAATATATCTCACGTTTTTCAGCCATTGAATTAGTTGAATTGATCCCAATTGAGTTATTGATAGGATCAAAACTGAAATTCACAAAGTGAGCACACTTGGAAACTTACATGTCACAATATGGTGAAACAGGCAACAATGTCATGTCTATAATAGTAGGGAATTTGATTTGTAAAGACAAAGCATTCATATATTCATTTCACTCAGCTCTGTTCGTATAGTGAGATGATTAATCAAGTTTGTGCCAATTTGTTAGTAATTAATCGGCTGCGAATCCTGTTTCCGAGTTTCGGCAGAGTCCAATAGCATTGTCGGCATTGTAAATGCTATTGTAAATGGGTATGCGGTCTCTCCAGTAAAACCCGGCAGCCAGCTTGACATTGGCTGTTTCTCTTGTCTTGCTCTGAATGGGAATAGTAGAGTGACCAAATACCAAACTCGCTTCTGATCAAAGTACCAAGGGTTTGCGACCGTCAAACTAATCACAGCAAACAATATATTGCAATACTGTGAGCTGGATACATTCTGCCACTAACAAGCAATGTTCATATAATGTTATAGGAATAAAAGGAAGATTATTTTCTATAAAGACGGAACTACCACATTCGTCTGTTTGTATCAGTTTTTCTGTTTTCCATACTATAATTCATCATAGAGAAACAATAGCGTAAGTAGATATCCCATGGTAAAGGGTGTTTATGTCGCAACTTTTACTGTTATCCCAAGCCGATTATTGTTGATCTTTACTGTTTTGACCGGGTAAGAGTGTATGAACGGCACAATGTGAGAGACTACCAGCGTCATCAAGCTTCACGGGAAAGAACTACGTGGGCTATCGGCTTGAGATAACGACATAAACGCCCTATGCCATGGGATATCTACTAATGCTATTGTTTCTCTATGATTTCATTCACAAGAAATAACAACTCTAAAAGTGAAATGTAGTATTTTCATATTCTAGAATATTGTTGAGAATGGAACACGATAACAGACATGAGGAATAAGAATGAAATTGGGAATCGGGATATGAGAAGATGGGAAGGAAAGGCATATGAGAATTACAAGGAAGAATGAATCACAACAGAGCTTGATGCCAAAAATTACTATCCTTTGTAAAGGATTTCTGTAGATTTGTAGCTGTATCATAGCTATGAAATTGAATAAGCTTGTTCAATAAATTAATGATGAGAAAAACATTCAAATTAATCATAAATTTGACACTAAACGTATTTTAAAACAGCCAACTGAGATAATTATCGAATCTGAAAGTTTCCGGTGAGATGAATCAATCTGCAACCAATGATATTCGACTATTGTATTCGTAATACGATTTTATATTATAAGAATTCAGTGATGTAAGAAATCCAGTCCAAGATAATTCACTTGAATAATAGAATATTATACAATTAGCTATCAACACTGTAATAGAAGAATGATTCCACGTAACTATAACGACCAAATAATGTAATTCCTCATAACGGAAGAGAAATGAATAAAATACATTTGCTAGGAAGAAAAATACAAAGATAAATTCATAAATCAATATATTATAGTAACAGGATGATCGTCTCTTTAATTACTCTAGCACATAGATAATAATAATTATCCTCGTTATTTTTTCAGATGAGATTACAAAAGCTTCTGAGGAAGAATAACATAGCAGTTATAAAACGAGGAAAATATAATCGCTTTTCCAAGAACAATGAAAAGTTTCAGGAAAAATCTGGACTCAATACTTCCGGACTAAAAATGCGAATGATTCATTCGCTTGTCGAATATACTCACGCGTGACTGCAAGATTCGGAAGCAATATAATACAGTACTCTGCTTGTACCAAAAAGAGTAACGGGATAGGGATTCGATGGCGGAAGAGAGTGAGGAAGGAAATAGAGAATGTACCGTGCTAGAGTGAGAGAGAAATGCAGTAGCATATGGCAGCATCTGTCACATTCTCTAGCTGACACGAGTCAGTATTCTCTGCATTCTACTTTCACCGTTTGGCATTATTGCTAAATTCTCGGAAGAGCTTCCCCACCCTGACCACACAATGATCTACGTCCACTCATGATGTGAATCGTCGATCTGATATGACATGCTCATTTCCAGATTTACTTGATTAGAAACCAACTCCTGCGGTTTTGAGAGAGACAGAAACCATTGACGAATCGAGTGACATGTGACAGCAGAATTCCATTTTCTACTATATCTGTTAGTTATAATGAGTGTCTTCTAATGAGAATGATGAATAATCTCTAGCGAAATTCAAAAATAGAATACAATTTTTTGCGCACTACTATTTCCCCGTGTCAAGTTTGGTTTGATGTTTGGTATTATCGTCAAGCATCCACATCCATGATAACTCTGAAATATATTTCTCCATCTGTAGGCTTATTTTGTGTGACGTTTTTTGTATACCATTATTTGTGGTGTGAAGAAGATGAATTTCAACTTAGTTTCTTCAGACGGACTGGAATTTTCAATTCTAAATGCAAATTAAACCATCTTAAATAAAAAATATTGAGTTGGGATTTTGAAAATGCTTCTAATTGGATGACAACGAGTAAGACTGGATCGGCCATCTTCAAATTATTCACTCCCATTTGTGGAGACGAAAAATGAAGCCAAATTTACATGAAAAATGATTATTAGCCTATGACAGAATGATCTCGGAAACCTCATCTGTGATTTCTGTCTCAAAACAACTGGTTATACTAGTCACGTCTTCTCTTGGGGAAAAATCTTTTGATAATTTTGAAATTTCAACAGAACTGGAGCAAAAATATTGTGAGATTTGACTGAGTTTTTAAAATATGTATGCGTACAAATGACTGAAAGTATGACATGTAAAATTCGGCTTATTCGAAGAGTTGAGTAGCCTGTACAAAAGCACTCGTTGTTGTAGATACATGGAAATCAACTTTATTAATTCAGGCGAAATATACGCATGTGAACTAGTGACCCAAATATTCAATTAAAAATCAAAATAACCTAATATCCTTGAAGAAGACAAGTTTGTTCGGGATACTACTTTGAATTGGTTCGAAGTTGAAGGCTTTCGCGGTTCAAGTTAACAACCAGACAGGCCGAAAGTTTTGGAGAGCAATTTTGAAAGGTGGCGAAAGCGGTTGTGTAGTTGACAGCAACACTGCAAGTGAGCAACGCCACGCCACGCCACGCCACGCCACACCAACTTGTCTAGTTGCACTGTTGTGGCTCTAGTTGAACACCTTACTTAATACTTCTACCACTAGCAAAGGTTTAATAGCAAGATCCTTCGAGACGAATAATAATACGATGAGAGTTTTAGAACTTATTCTGCTACAATTTAATATCCATACGAATTGGACTGTTTTAATTAATCTGTTTTTATAGTTCCAATTTGAGAATCTTTGATCCGCGTGATTTTAGAGTAATCGTATTTTCTTTCTATAGGATTATTTTAGGAGTATCGTGGTTTGATTTCCGCATATCAATTATTCCGCCGATCATTCACAATCACAATTCACAACCATTATAAAACGATCTTCCACAATATGATAAAATAAAGTAGTCTAGTTACAATTTCAACATAACTTGGCAAACAGACGATGTGTTCATGTGTTTGCCAAGGTCTGTTTAATCTGGTAGATTTCATAAGGACGGTAAAAAATCGAGAGTCTAAAAATCTATGTGTGTTTGTAACTGGCTCATGATAAGAAGACGAACTTTCCAATATTTTTCATTCTAAGTACCGGTTGCACAAATACCGGTAAAATTTCAATCGCCTTCAATTTCACGAGAACCAATAAAAAAAAACTATTTTTCGAAACAGCCTTCGCTGATAGGTTCTTGTGAAATTAATCACGATTGAAATTTAACCGACTTTCGTGCAACATGGCCTAAGGGTATGAATTGATAAGTGGAATAGGGATGAAATAGATGTATAAATGAAGATATCTATAAATGTGTATGATAAATGTTGCCGAATTATTTTCTATATTCTATCTCATTGGAAAATAGCAATTTGTCCAAATAATTTTGGAAAATAAATTCTCTTGATACCTATTAATATATGAATATTGACTATTATGAAGTAACTTGGATGCCATTATGTATTGCATCTCTACACCTATCCCTTCCGTTAGTTATACTCTCCTTCAATCTGGATTCGAGTTGAAACAAGTATAGTTTATTTATAAATGAACAAATCAATCAAATTTATTCATTATTCTCGCGCTTCACGTTACAACACAGTCATATACCACGCATCAGAGAACCGATCCTTTCCCACTTGAACATGAGACATTATATATGCACAGTATGTATAGGTATGTGTTCGACTATTGAAAAGTCGCGCGTATCATTTGCACATGTCAATGAATAATTCAAGCCAGGGGGTCGCTGAGTGTCGCTTCGTCAAACGTGCCAGTTATTAAAACAAGCCGCGTCATGTTTGTTTTGAGCGAAATGGTTGCCTGAATCCTACAGGAATGGGTCCTGTTTCATTTCAAACATCATCGACATCATCATAATCAAACTTGATGTTGATGATGGTGGTTGTTGTGTGCACACGCTTTGAGCCATCCCTGGTGACAGTGCAAACATTTTTCCCTTCCCCATCCCACAACAACTACACGGAAAAACCTGCTGACCAAAGCGTCACCGCAGTAATGTAGTTACCCTTTGTGGATCCACAGCAATGAACTCTACCTACTAACCTACTGCATTTAATAAGCATACCTAAACATTGCCCTATTGGACGAATCGAGTTTGGAGCATTCTATCAGCATAGTAAAAAGTGTTTGCTTTTGTATGGTTTGGAAGTACACTCTAAAATGAGGGACGCTTGTAAAATTTATTTGATTATAAAATCTGGTATTTGATGACGCTGTCAAGCTATATCAGTTTCCAAATACCCGGAGGAATTGACATGCTCCCAGGTGCTAGCAAGGTGCATGATCAATAGAATATAATTACTACTCATTAGTGCACTGCTCACAAGAATGAAAAATGTTCTGGAAAAGTGTCATTATGAGCCCTGTTTTGTACTCTATTCAGACATAGATGAACTATTAATCACACATTATTATAAATAAACCCAAGCACCTTTAAAATAACTTACAATTTACATGAGATACAAGGTTTGAGGTGAGATATTCCCTATAATAATCATGTACTTCTAGTTCACTCCACTAGTTCTATCCAGTCACCTCATTTTCCTATATGATTGAATGTATTTTCACTTCTTATATTTGAAAACAATATATAATTTGTTAGAACCTCTAACTTCTTGAAATAGGTGCTATGTTATAGATGAATAAACAATTGCCCAGTCTCCACAATCAATAAATGAAGCTCACAATAGCAACCGATAACGATGAAAGGTAAGATTTCACATTTCTCCTTCATGTGTGTCCAACCAGCTCTAAAGTTTCCAACCTCAAAGATGAATCTCCACTTTGATGGTGGTGGGGTTGGTAGGATTTGAGTTTCAAAAAGGATTAGCGCCTGATGGGAAATTTTGAACCTCGGCGAACGTGTCAAAAGTATGCCGCAGCCTATTGTGGTGAGAAATTGCTGTGGATGAGGGAAACATTGGATTGGTGGGAGGAAGAGGGTGTGATGGAAGAGAATGAGTGAGCAAAAAAAGGTTGGGAAATCTGTACAGGAGTATAATCCTGAAGTTGCACTTTCAACCCTTGACTTTCCCGGAAAGCTACCGGATAGGCCACTTCTTGAGTAGTGCTCATATCTTGGCTGGGCGGGAGAAAGTCATGGCCTGGAACCAGGCATGAGGTTAGTTTCTCTTCTTTTTTTGAGGTTAGAAAGTGGGTGAGTAACCCTTTCCAATGGAAGCCGACGACGAAAGTCGAGCTCCAAGGTGTTGGCGCCAAGAACTTCAACTTGCTTCACACCAGCCGAGATTTATGGTCTACGGAAGTCGAAAAATGTAACACACCGAAACACAATACCTCACCGCCTCACCGCCTCTCCACCTATTTCGCCACAAACGTCCTTTTCCAATCTCCAATTTCACTCTGAGTTGTATCTCACAAGTATTTCTCATAAGTTATTCCAATCCAAGGTGTACTTTCCTGTCAACAATAGTACAATAATCATCTATTTTTGAAAAAAAAGCTGTGATATTTCAAGAATGAAGAAAAGTGACGTAGATGAGTCCATTATTATTTTTCAAGCAGCATTCAGACTCCGAAATCTGATTTTGATACCTGGATTTGTGTGAAATCTACACATGTCAAACATCTATCTGTACTCGTAGTACGTAGTGAAAGTGGGAATATCATTAAACTAGAGTAGTACACTTTATAGTAGGCAACCACGAAGCTCCAACAAGCACTAGTTTATGTTCAAACTTTATTTATTGGGTTAAGTACTATGAAACTTTTGAACTACTGAGTAGCTCTGTTGAAAGCTCTGTCAAGACTCCTAATTTATTCCTTTTAGATGGAAACTTTGGTCTTATATAGCTCACATCCTGTTAAGTAATACCCGTAAGGTATACAAAATACATGGTGATGTTAGATGAAGCTTTTACATAGTGATAATTGATAGAATTGGACACCTGGTACGTCATCTTCAATTATAATATTTGGTGAGAAAATCAAGGATCGTGAAATGTTAATGAAGACGAGCAGTATCTCCCTCGAATCTATCGTTGCAGTAGCTGTAGGGATGCAATATTGACACAAAGGAGGGGCATCTCTGAAAGAAGTCATTTCACAAGATTTATTCATGCTCTCAAGTTATTTAAACGCCTTGAATAGATTTTCAAAGTCAAGCGGAAACTTCTTTCAACAGAAAAAAGGCGTCAAGAGTTGAGTTGGATGGGGCACGGCATGGCAGCGAATACGGCTTATTTATACCAAGTCATGGCCCTGAATTGGCCAAGCATCATTAGATGCGCCATGTCGTGGGAAGGAGGGCGGGTGACGAATAGGGGTGGTGAATGGTGGAAAGGATCCCTTGAAGAAGGCAAAGTGAAGGCCTGGATTGGGCTTGAGTGAGTGGCTCTCGTACTAATAAAATGTGTACTTTCAAACCCAACAAGTGCTCTCGAGATCGTGAAAGCTAGGATTCTTTGTTATGTGTGGAGTGGTGGCAATGGTGTCGATGGCGCGGGCCAGGCATGCAACTCACTCACAGTCACGAGTTTGTGGTCTTTCAATAGAGAAAACCCAGCAATTTTTCATTCAATGAATCCCGCTCACCAGCAAAATTCATACTGCTGGATTTCAAGAGACTACACGTAATTCAATGTGGATTTCATATTTTCCCCTCGTATCTACAAAAATCAGACAAAACAATATGATGCTGATTACTCAATTCAACCTGCTTCTGCTCCCCATTCACTCATTTTCATCACTCTACGTTCTTCTTTCTGGTTTTACCTCCTGTCTCCACTTATTTCTTCCAACAAACCCTACTTTGAAGAATTATTTACCTTGCATACAACGTAATCCATATGAACACTAGCGGCTATTGGGGTTCAAAGAGAACTCTACTATAGATGGTACTTATTAAGTTATATAAGGAAAATTTCGGATAAGTTCAACAATCACTCCCATTCTTATCATTCCTCATAGTGAGTATATGTTATGTTCATTCGAGTAATGGATTAATTCTGTACCATGTCAATCGGTATGAAAGCCACAGAATATACTGATAAGAAAAATGTCAGCCTACGTTCATTAATTTCTCTAACAACTGTACAATCATAATGGATTCCTCACAAGCTTCACCGTCCACAAACCCATCACATCAAGGTTCATGAAAGCACCAACAACATTTTCCAACACATAATTGAATTAAGACTGTCAGCTACTCTTCAAACATTCCCGCAAATGTAGGCGTACACTAATGAAGAGAAGAGAGCTATTTCAAACACGTATGGGCATTGTACAATCGACTGATGGTAGAGGTATTCAAGCTGATTGATGATTTTCAATTGAATCAGTGAAATTGAGGCAACAGAAACCATCATTATTTGCAACTTCATTGTCCATGCTCGTTCAGAATATCTGGTCGAAATGGGCAAGCCTGTACACGTATTGACGAGCACAGTAATGAAAAATCTATTCCAATATTGTAGATGAGATGACAGCATGACATCATGCGTGTAAGCATACATAATTAAAATGGATGTGTTTTGTAGAGGAATTGAACGAGGAAAATGGGATAATGCATGACAAAGCCGTTCGGACGATGTGAGGATAATTTGTTAATTCCCTGGAAAAGGATCATGATAATGGTTCCTCTGTTCTTTTTTCTCTCTCTGGCTAACCTTTTTTCAATCAACCTAAAGGCTGCTGCAGCCTATCGTGAAGAGAAGAGAGATCTTTCCTGCTTCAATAGAGTGTCAAACGCGCTTCATTATATTTATGACAGACAACATGAAAAGCAATGTGGAAAATAGTTCAATAAATTTTTAAATTGCAATACTCAATGACTTTGTTCGAATCGTGGAAAAGATTCAATTTGAAATTTCGAAGAACAGTGAAAAAGAGTTAGCTGGGAGTTGATAACTTGCTTATTGATCCTCAAGAGTTGAACAAATTTGAGAATATCTACAGATGATAGCTCAAATTCCGATTGCATTTTATCCCGGTAGAATAGGTAGAGTTCTATACGTTAATTAGATTGAAAGAATTTGGATGCAATGGGAATAGATGATACATAGATGCAATATAATAAGATTCCCACTATTGAAGATATTTTCTTTTCTAAATTTGACTTTATTGACCAATCTGTTACGGTGAAACCAATGATTTTATTTCGTAAAAGATGTGTATTTTATCGTAATGGAAGCTGAGTCCCTTCAGCAAAATCATTAGTGGATTCGTGTAGGTATATCACACGAGTTGGATGATTATATAAGTTTCTAGAAAATCAATTGCATTATTAAGGGAATTTCCAAGGAAATTCTATATGAGTCAAATTCGGGGAAACGAAGAGACTACATCAATAAGATAATTGATTTGAATCCGATTACATATTTGGCTTTGTCTGTAGATGGAAAGTCATGAAGAGATCAATCCATAACGATCAGTGTTGTAATTCGAAGGGCACAGTCAACATTTCTCATGGATTAAACTGGGCGTTGAAACAATTATGCATTTTGTGAATTGAGAAACAAGTCGGATGGACATTGGTCACTAATGGAATGACGCTTTGTCCACAGTGCAAGCAGCTGAATGGTGAAATTGGCCAGTTCTACGATTCAAAACAAGCGAGAGCCAATATAAGTAGGGTATTAGTGTGGCAGCTGAATTCAGCCAGCGACCGACCGCGCTTGTCGATTGCATTTCTAATGCGAATTGCAGAAATTATTTACAACGAACGGATGAATTTGTGTGGCGATTTCAAAGTTAGGCCTATCCAATCTATTGGTTACAGCTCAACAACACAGCAACTAACTGGTTAATGGATTCAAGTTAATTTCAAAATCATATATCGGATGTTGAATGTGGTAAGCCTACTTCAACTCTTTGATAACACGAAATTATTATTACTGTTATATTATCTCCAATAATAACGATCCGATCGCTGAAATTCCATGATTTGTTTGCTGAATTTGAATACTGATTTCCATTCCTCGAACTAAATTGTGTGCTGCTAAATAATATTTATGTAGCTACATTCAATTTAGCAAATTTGATCAACTTTACCAGGAATCAACATTCAAAGCGATAGTGCACATTGCTTCATCTGCTTCAGTATCATTATAATAGGTTAATCAGAAGCATAATTTGATGTTTTATTTATTTTATTTATTTATATAGAAATACAGTATTTACAGGAGACCAGTTGTATCGCATAATCCATTAGCCATAATATGATATTATAGATTCAATTAAAGATTTCAAGATAGCAGAGTGGATATGTTGCATTGAAATTTTTAGACCCTGTTGTGATGTAAATTCTTCTTAAATTTCCCCGCAGTAACATTTCGTTGGTAGCTTATTCCTGTGCCATAAATGTTCATAGAATAGGATTTGGGTTTTCACAAAGCTGAACCTTCCTGGCAATGATAATCGTCAAGACTGGGTTTGAATAGTTGAAATGTGGATTGGGGTTGAGACAAATAGTGTATGAAGTCGATTTTACAATTAAATATCAATAAAATTAAATATCCTTTATCGATTCGATCAATGATGCAAGAGCATGGTACTGATGGTACTCTATATCTCCATAATTGACAAAACAAAAACACAACCACTATACTTATTCTCTGCTACCAAAATTATATACTTGAAATTACGCATGCATGGGAAATAGATTCATAGAAATATTCTGTGAGTGTCACGATGGACAGACAAAATCCTTCCATAGCTACATTGGTTTCTCTGTTGTTAAAGTAAGGTAGAAGTTGGAGGTCTTTGCAAATCTACTAATAACGTCAGGGACCCAAGTCATTGAATCACAGTCGCAATGAGTGAGTGACGAGGAAGACGAGAGACGACCAATTGGTGAGAGGTCGATGAAAAGGTTAGTCAGCCAACTACTGGAATGTTTGATTAAATTCCCACATTGAACGTAGTAGGCCTCAATCAGGTCACGTTGAAGATTTTCCGTGAAAGGTTTCCGTCCTTACTCGTGAGCATTTCATCTGATGCTCTCCACTTTGAGATCCAATCAATCATGCCGTATCAATCCTCTTCATAGTCATAACTATGGAAAAATTTTTATTTTCAATTACTCAACTGAATACCGGGAAATGACTTTTGTACTGAGATATGTACTGGGAAATTATTATTATCATCAGCGTATAGCTTTTAATGGTGGGGAGACCGAAGGGTAGCTCCATCTCGCCGTATATAGTCCAAAGTTCTCTAATGGGAAACATTGGAGAACCGGACACTAAGGTCATAGTGAGCACAATACTTTAAATTTACACTTTTCACTTCCCACTCCGAAATAAAGTTCTTTCTGATGTTAGAAAGACAAAACATATACAAAACCTAAACAAAACACAAAACCACAAGCCAAATTCAGAAAATGACTTAAACAAGGGTTTTACATTATAATTATGAGAAAGGATTTGCATTTGGTGATGTATAAATCAATAAAGAGGTGGAATTGAAGAACTTCATTTTTAAACTAACTCTTCCACGGCATAAATTAGCACGGACCGCTATCATTCACAATATCAAAGAGTATGATATCAGATCATACTAACAAGAACATGCCACATATACCCGGAGAGATAATTCATCCAATATTAATGGAATGATCCATACACAATTATTCTCACATGATTTTATATATTTATAATAGGGATCGAGCTTGCAAAATGGAAAAAGTAATAATTCAAATGCTTCTAGAATGAGATCATTACAGTATTACTTGTTATTGTATGCAGAATGTTACTTGAAAAAGTGATAGTGTGATCCAATTGATTACATTCTGATTACTTTCTTTTTCTTCATTATTCTACATTCTGACAAACTTTGAAAAGAAAGGAATCGATACTGCTATTCTATCACCACTTTTTTAGTCACGTGGGTGGTTCGCTTTGCAGATTTCTTTATCAATTCATTTAGATAAGAAAATGAAAAGACTCGCTAAAGTCGATTATTGTTGTGTAATTTCAATGTGAGAGAGTGCCCCTGAATTTATACGGAATTGAATGTTTTCGTAGCTTCTTGAATTCTCCTTCAGTCCAAGCAGGAATAATGTTTTTATTCGTTTCGGGGTGGCTATTTCCCCACATATATTGGACAATGTAAAAGGGCTATGGTAGCGGACCCTGCAGGCTCTTACACGGATCTTTTGTTGAGGTTCACAATTGCTTTTATCCCTTCTCCTCCCTCCATCATCCTCCATCGCCCTCCATTGATCATTCGCTTCGCAATGCCACTTTCGCGCCTTTTATTGCTTGCAGATTTCAACAAATTCTCAAGACCATTCACTCCATTCAATCTGGAATCGGCTCAGGAGCTTTCAAAATTTCTCGATTTCCGATCCAGGATTGAATAATTGCTAATTCTAAATGGAATTCTGAAAACTCTTTCTCCAGCTCTGACAACTGTAGAAGATAGTCAAACATGAGGTTTAAAAATCTACTGGTGTATGTGAATTGAAGAATAACCCTGATTCACTAGTATATAGTAGGCCCTGATTCACTTTAGACGTAATCCCTATTAATTTTTGTCACTGATAGGGCCTATTATATTTCTCACTGGCATGCTGTAGTAGACAAGCTATGATATATTATCGGATAATTTTGATCCACCAATGAAATGATAAAAACAAGCTTCTCATTCATACTGTGAACCCAATTTGTATTCCTGAAATGAAATCACTAAACATTATTATATTTCAAAAGAATATTATTGAGCTCGCTTTTAACAATTCTTAGCGTCATGAATTCTTATTTGTTGCCGGCTGCCTAAAAAGCAGTCGTTAGGTCATGTCAGAGGCCCTGAAATTGATCAGCTGCGACCTGAAAACTCTGACACCAGACCTGAGCCAGCCAGGTCACTCGATATTATTATTATTATTATTATTATTATTTGTTGCCTCAACATTGAATAAATACGATATTTACAATAGAGGTATTGATCTTCCTCATCCATCAACTATATACTGTAATTGAGAAGGTGAGAGGGTTACGGCAATCACAAATACAACCTTTTCATCAAGGCATATTCTCGGTTCAAGAATGATCGAGTTCAGCGTTCAAAGACCAGCGTCGAGGGCTGCACAGATGCTCATATTCTTGCACAGAACGATTTCAAGCCGCAAACTTTGAATGGGGTATTTTGCAGAAACATTAGAATTTAATCAACGCTCGACTGTATCTTGAACATTCAACGAGGAAGACTTCAACGTTGGAGACTACAGATGAACTTTTGTATAGATACAGTATATTTGTAAAGGGTATCGATCCAACTTCTAAGTCGCTTACAATGAAGTCTACAGAGGAATATTAATGAACCCACGTTTTGTGTGAGTTCTCAATCTGAAGCGAGATTTCATCTTGCTACTTCCTTATTCTACTCTGAGACTTCATCTCACTTCCAAAAAGTAGACCCACCCAATTTCACTCTCAATATACATTCAAATGAAAGTTCTACACTGTAACGTTTGCCGACAATTGATTGAATTCCACGCAGAGATTGGAAATTCGATGTATAACGAAACAAAAGCAATCATACGAATGAATATTGGAACATAAAATTTGGAATGAAATGTCGGGATGTATTTGAAACTCGGGCATCAATAACATGCGACCTGATCGCTTGTAAGTCTGCCTTCCGAATGCTGCTATGAATATTGATGGGCTGGTATTAGCCTGTTCACATGAGGCAAATCCCAGCTCTGTACGATTGAGTGGGATCAAAACTTAGTATTTCCAGGAAAAGTCTATGAAAAGCCTAGAAGAGGAAAAATAAGGTATCACATTCAGGGAATAATGATTATTCAGGAACAATACTGGCTAACCGAATAATAGAAAATTGAATTCTTGGAAAGCATCTATTATAATCAATTACGAGTGCCTTGATGAATAAAATATTATGATAAATAGAATTTCCGGTGCCTCAATTCCGCGAAATGTGATAGTGAGATTAGTTGAAATCTCTACAATATCAGATTTTGTACTTGAATATAGGGGCAGTTTTTACTATTATCAATAGATTTCATACTAGTAGGGAAAACTGTAATTTGAATCCGATACTAGGTTACCTAGATGCAACTAGATCCAGCCTTGAACGAATTCATTCACAATAACTGAGTCTGGGGAAGGATAGAATTGATATACTTTAAAGTATATTACTCTTCCACATACTACAGTGAACGACAGTCAGTTTCCGACAATAACAGTCAACTGGAAGTGGAAATTACACTGCACCAGGAAGAATGTTCCACAAATGCAAGAAATAACATCTATCTTCGAGCAAGGTGTTATTAAACGCCAGAAATAGACTACTTTTCGCGTAAGAAGTCGTATTAACTGTAAATTTATAACCCAGAGGAGCGGAATCAAGTTAATTTATGGATACAGTGCTCAGGAATATAGAGCTCCTTCGTTCAGCTCCTCGCAGTTAATTCTCTGCCCAAAGTGAAGCAATGATAAGTTGGCGCAAATCTTTTGGATTGGATGAATGAGGATTACTGGATCCGAATTAGTGAATTCTAGATTTTTAGAGACATCTCTCAAGTGGATACCTCGATGAATGATTTTATTGTTATACGATATTGTATTATATCATGTATTTCTCAATATAGAATGTTAATGACATGAGTGCTAATCTACTGTGCAAGTATTTTGAGAGAAGACAAATGCCCGGTTTTACCAAGCTCGGTCATGACATTTGAACTACGTTAATTGTGGAACCTTTTACAGCTAGTACTCTCGTTAAACATCAAACATAATATGATTTCTACGGCAATTGATATAACTCTAGTGCACTACTTTGAAACGTACCCAGTTTGATCATGTTCACATGTCTTGACTAAGCTTGGTGAATTAGAACATAGATGTTCTGGCAAAACTCCCACATGAATTGTGAATGAAAAATTAAACAGTAGTGTTACCACTGTAAAATATGCAAGTAGATCAACGGCCAGGTCGATGTTCAGCTTCCAGTGCTTTCGATTGACCTTCATATAAAGGTGCGTACAGAGTTATGCACCACGAACACACGCATTTTTGACTATCAGCTAATGCTATACATATGATATTATAGGTATTTTACTGTTTCTGAGCGAATACAGTTATAATAAGCTAAACATCAGTCATTTAACTGATGAAAATCTAAATGCGCGTGCGCATGGCGCAAAAGTCTGTACGCAGCTTATTACAAACACATTTTGAAGAATGAGAGTGAAACAGTACGGTTGAAGTCACGATTTTAGATCACCGCAATGACATTCAAAAAATGTTTTTATCATTAACAGCTGATTAGTGGCATCAATGAAACTGAAATCTACACAGCAACCCACTCCTTCTGCTCGTACCCTGACTGTGAAAATAATGCAATAGAAGGCCTTTTTAGGCCTAATATTTTTGCTTTCGCAGTTATTTAGAAATGCCAATCGCTTCGTTTTTGAAACGCAAACGATTCATAACTGTCAGGAGTTAATTGGGACGAGTTGAGATACACTCATTGAGAGCTGCTGTTAATTGAATGGAACGACAATCTGTCAAGAGTTCAACAAGAGAAATAATAAACAAACCCGATCAGTTGTTCAGGCTGAATGGAGCAGAAAGAGAAGACCTGTCTAGATTGTAACATTGTTAGGTGGCCGGGTATCAGTTGACAGGCGGTAAAAAGTTGATCGATTAGAGGGAATGATTGGGATATATGTGACCTGTGTGATAGGGGAGCCGCTACTAATGAAGAGTTGTTAGACGGCTTGACAGGGTCGTGTCGGGACGGGTCGAGTCGGAAGAGGCCGGAGGCCCGGAAGTGCGTACGGCACAAATCACGTGACCGGTGACAAGCGAATGAATAAGCGACCCTGGTCAACTCATCTACAACCACCAACGTTTTGTTTTGCATCGTTCTACTGAGAGTTCACTCTGTCAGCATTCGCACGAATAAGGTGACCTGGCTCGAAATCTCCCCCTTCCCACTACAAAACAAATCTCTAACCGAATGTGCGATCGATTGTTGTGTGCTAGAGTGTGTGAATCTACTCTAGGCCATTCCAACTGCTGACACCCTTTATAAATCATGGACGCAAAACACAAAAACACCCTACTTTTCACAAACAGATGAATCAAATGGCCGCTCACAGCTACTGAGGATTATGCATTACTGGAATTCAACCAAGTTGATATCCAATATCCAGTTGTGAATATGATAAACGAAAAGTTGTTCCAGCTCTATCAAGCAAATGATTGACACAGTTAGAAATCCTTACTCTAAATGATTATTTTTGTCAACAATATCAGCCTCATCATAATATTCTGGAAAATCTTATTTCCGTTCTTTGAAAGAACAACGATAAATTCACAGGACAACAAGAATTTCACTAGTAGGCAGGATGTGAATTGATGATAATGATTGACAGTTCAAATCAGCACTTCAGGTCACATGGTCAACAGTCCCTATACCGGCACTAATTTTGGCTAGCATTACACAACCAGCAGCGTTTATCATTCAATACCTGCCTGTTGAATTGAACTCAATTAAGACGGACTCACATTTCTCTAATGACGGGTCACCAGCACTGAACGTCTGAGTCTGCCCTGTCCTTGACCGCGATTTCTGCCCGATCAACTCTGCTCTTGAGTTCCAACCATACGCAGAGCCACCATTTACAACAACCCCCTCTCACCCTTCTACCGACCAAGCTAAGAAAAGGGCACAACCCAAATCCAGTCGTCCCAAAAGGTCGTTTATCCGATCACCCCTCCTTTGTCAACCACTCCCCATCCCAATAAATGAACGACTTGGAATTGAAGCGTTGCCTATTCAGGTGGAATCGACTTCACTTTTTCTAATTGCGGTCGGAAATCCTGATATCTGATCCCATTGGGTCCTTTCTCAACAGCCTTTTCTATTCTTTTATACTCCTCAATAATCATAAAATGTCTGATTAAACTCAGTAACGGTGACAGAAGTATCTATGTTTGTTCCCAGTTCCAAAAATCAACTCGATGAGCGTAATCTAGAAATTATTAAAGATTGAATGAAATTATGTCAAATGATCAAGAGATCGAAAGATGCTACTGAACAGTAATGGGTCTAAGATGTATACTGCTAGTGATAACGTATCGTAACATAGTTTCACATAAGTTCTACAATGGGACAATGGGAGGAAGCTGGGATTTCCAAATAGCCAAGAAAAGTATGAAATGAAATGCATGAACATGAATGCACATTATATTCTGTTTGATTTTCTTTCTCATTACCCATCTAAAACTTGTCAAATAGTTATTTGATTCTGAATATGAGTTTGTTTGAGTACCTGGTTTGTTTAAGAGGCAACTAATCTAGTACCTTGTCTCGAGTGACAACATTGTGATGAAGTTGGATCTGAATTCCCACTTGTACAAGTCTCAACTCAACACAATTAATCTCACATTAGCGACATGGAGTCAAGACTATCCCTGGGCTTCTTAGTAAAGCCAACTTCTCCCAAGCAAGCTGGCTCAAAACTTATCTACAAATATTGAGAGGACGAAATAGATGTTTGAAGACGCTTTCCTCAACAGAGAAATCTGATGAGATCTTGAGAGTGCATAAATGAGGTTTGCTATACAAATTGGTTGTTTTCCGCCATTATGTGGAATAGAAACGCTCTGCTGAGAGAGTCCCTTTGCGAAAAGATAAATGGGCATCATAGAACGAAGAATTTATATGCTAATTGGTAGAAACGTTCCGACCGTTTCGAGAGTAATTTCATTCGCTTATTCGTTCGTAAATGACACACCGCAGTTTGCATTTAGAATAGCAGGCAGGCCTTCTTTTCCCGGACAGAAAATAGCCTGTTGAGTCTCATTTCGCCACCCTGTGGTTGTATTATTATTTTGATGCGGAATAATATTTTCCAGGAATGATTCTGATTATCATGGTGTAGAACAACCAGAAGAACCCCAGATTCACTCCAATCTTGCCTTCACTTGTTTTGAGAATGATCGTTATTCATGTTTTTCAACGGCATTCTTTCAAAATTATGAAATTTTCCGCTCAAAATGTCATAGATTGGGATGATTATATGAATTTCGTGACTAATCAACATGATAATAAGTGAACTACGAAACGAATATCAGTTTAACTCATAGAAATAATTAATTTTCAAATCGAGCATGAATGACAGCATTCGAATTTGTGTCACTCATGTAGTCAAGAGCCACGTCATCTTGTATCAATTTTTTTTCTTATTGGAGTAACAATATCAATTTATGCCTGTTATTGAGAATCTAATCTATCTATACGATTCTCAGAAAATGATAATGGTACTGATTTGGATTACTTTAATTAAACTTCAAGATTGAACGAAATTTAAGTATACATTAGATATTTGATAAAATAATTGAATTGAATAATTTGATTTATAAAATATGATTATAAAACCATTATTAGAATGATAGATTAGAAATAAAAATTATTTGAGGAAATTTAAAATCCCATTTTCGAAGCCGTCAAATACAGCTCAACATAAACCCCAAGTAATTGAATCACTGATCCAAATCACTGATTGAATTTCTATATCATATCCAATATTAATGTTTCATCTGATGACTGCTGCAATCGACAAATGAAGAAGCTCTACTGAAACAATGGAATCAAGCCAAATAAGTTGATCCGTTCTTTAGACAAGCACAATTAGGAGAGACGAGTCTGGATGAATGATGTCTTCAAGATTGGCTTCTTGGCATCTGATTGGTTGTGGAGCAAACAAAAAACAATGGCCGCAGCCAAGCGGGCCAATCCTGATTGAATGAGCTGTTTTGTTGTTGAGCTGTTTAGGAGGACAGAATTCGGAGATAGGTTGTAGGCTGTGTTCAGCCGAGAGAATGGAGGAATCACGCACTGTGTGTTTGCGACAGGTGAACCGGCAAAGACAAATTATACCGGTGGACCACAGCGGGTAAGCTTGCCAGGTTATCTGCACATGCGCAGGTCTGGAACTCGGTTTGTTCATATCTGCGGCCGCCATTGAGTGACCCAGGAACCAGGATAGAACGACTACAACTAGGCGGCACAAAGAAAAAGAGCCCAAGACGCGCCTATGCTAGCAGATAATGCTGATCCTATCGCCAAGTTCCAAACTTTGGCAACTCTCTCGTCTTTTTGCAGTAATCCCACCGAGTCAGGCGTTTTCTTCTACTTTTGCATAGCGTTGCGTTACTTTATCTAAGCTCCAGTCTGCCTACAAAGTCTCTACCAAGTCTGCGTCGTGCTCAGTATGAAAAGAATAACGTATATAAATTCTCAGCGCTTCTATCGAAAATGAAATCTATTCCCGAAACTTAGTCGAGTGTTCAAACGTTTGTCGCTCCAACTGAATCTGGTGCTTGAAAGTGGCATGAAAGTCGACTCAATAAACGTTCTATTCCTGATTATTCTGCCAAACAATATTTTGACTATTCAATACTTGAAGCAGTGAAATGTGGATCTGTTTCATCTGGGGACATTATTCACAATTCAGACAATCCAGTACAGAGTATCGGAACGGATATAAATGGAAATTTACAGTAAAGTATAAAGAAAATAGATTTTTTTAGTATAGAGATGGACGTTTTCAGAGTATCAAAACGAGTATAAATGGGAAATTCGGACTTTCAAGTGCAGTAGCACTAATCGTTGCCCAATAACTCAAGGTAAAGTTTTCATAATGATGAACTGAAACCAAGGTCGTTATGAAACAATGCCCTTAGGGCTGACGAGACCCGAACAAATTGCAGTTTCGAAGTTGGTGAAACAGTTTTGGAATTTTTATGACCAAAATTTTATTCGAGTTGTGATGAATAGTGGCCTAGTCTTTTCAACATTTGAGAGCTTTCATCATTTTCAAGCTTGATAAAAGATGTTTTTATATCAGGAGACATTCATGTAACTTTTAACAGAGAATTAAACTGATGTAAACAAAACACATGTTTCGTTGTCTCGAAAATAAGGTTTACTTGTCTGGTTTTGAGATTAAGGGAGAATATTATAAATATTATTCTATTATTAGCTTATTCATAACCTTATGATCATGTTTCTATCACCCATCGGTCATTTTCCACCACTCAAAAAAACAGTTTGCTGTTGGAGAATCATTTCATTTTCCATGAGAAAATAACAAAATTATTCATCCACTTTGTAACATTACTCGTGAAATTTAACTCCGTCTTTGAACTTTGATTTTATTAGGAATGAATCGTAGTGATTAATTGTGTGAAGGTCCCACAAACTTTCGATTGAGTTCAAACCACTTTCATTTAATTACAGTTCGAGAAGTGGCGAAAAAGTACCAGGAAAAAGTGTGACAGTGGGAAGGAAAGAGACATTTTGAAAAAGTGATTGTGAGAAAAAATACATAGAACCAATAAAACTTTTCGCTCGAGCAGTATGCGTTAAAGCATCTCCAGAAGATCAGAGTCCTAACGATTGAAAAATTACCAATCCTTTGAACACAACCATAAGAGAATATCGTTTGAAAAAGTTTCACTCTGTCGATAAACTTTCCAGGCTCAAAAGGAAAGTTCCACTCTATCGATCAAGTTCTTTGGGTCACATAAAAAGTGTCCAACAAAAGACAAGTTCTTCATTGCTTGAATTCTCAAGAATATCTGAAAACGAATGTTTCAACTGGTTTATTAATGTCAGGAGCCTAACTGAGAATTGTAACAATGATTTGAAATTAAAGATCGACATTAAATTAATTTCAAGAATAACTGCTATGTTGAAGTCGAAGAAAATTTATACTAAAACGTTAAGTTTGTTTTATTCTTTGGGTACAGTGACGTCATTGAATATTATTATATTCCTTTTTTCAAAAGAGCCAGAGTTGCATTGACATACGTACTTTAAAATGAGGTATGGATAAATAGTTCTTTGGGTTTTTTCAGATCGCTAGTAATATTCTAGTAGTTGATAATGAGTGATCTCAAATTAGAAGTGATCGTTATTCATTATCTGTTTGTAATGAGAAGTGAATTCGAAGAATATGGACTCGATATTTTTTTTAACATTCACTTGAGAAAATATTCATAGGAATGTTACATTTCAATATCGCCTGAGAATATCACACATTATCGAAGGAGTATCATAAATAACTATTCTGAGTTGATTCTCACCAATATGGAGCCGAATACTACTTTGAACGTAACTGATTCACTCACCTGTAAATAAAAGTAAATGAATTTATTCGCCATAGATCAATAAATCATGACATAACAACAAGTTCAAACTATCTCAAATTATAATCATTTTTTTATTATCATAACAGCAGCATAGTGATCACATATATAATCATAATGTTCCGATAACATATTAGGAAGGACATCATAGTCAGTGTGGCCTCAAGCACACGATCTTGACAAAATATTCCTGGAGGGCTTGATTAGTTACAAGGTAGATAGAATATTCACAATAAGCTTACATTATGTTACCTCCCAAAATTGGCTAGAGAAACTAGAATTTCAAGAGCACAAACATTATAATATGAACACGGACTACATCATTTCTGCGTCATTTCTCTATCATACCGAATGATTTCTGCGACAATTCAAGAGAATACATGTCTGGTAATAAGATTGGAGGAGGGGATGATTATATGAATTTCGTGACTAATCAACATGATAATAAGTGAACTACGAAACGAATATCAGTTTAACTCATAGAAATAATTAATTTTCAAATCGAGCATGAATGACAGCATTCGAATTTGTGTCAGTCATGTAGTCAAGAGTCACGTCATCTTGTATCAATTTTTTTTCTTATTGGAGTAACAATATCAATTTATGCCTGTTATTGAGAATCTAATCTATCTATACGATTCTCAGAAAATGATAATGGTACTGATTTGGATTACTTTAATTGAACTTCAAGATTGAACGAAATTTAAGCAGTATATATTAGAGATTTGATTAAATAATTGAATTGAATAATTTGATTTATAAAATATGATTATAAAACCATTATTAGAATGATAGATTAGAAATAAAAATTATTTGAGGAAATTTAAAATCCCATTTTCGAAGCCGTCAAATACAGCTCAACATAAACCCCAAGTAATTGAATCACTGATCCAAATCACTGATTGAATTTCTATATCATATCCAATATTAATGTTTCATCTGATGACTGCTGCAATCGACAAATGAAGAAGCTCTACTGAAACAATGGAATCAAGCCAAATAAGTTGATCCGTTCTTTAGACAAGCACAATTAGGAGAGACGAGTCTGGATGAATGATGTCTTCAAGATTGGCTTCTTGGCATCTGATTGGTTGTGGAGCAAACAAAAAACAATGGCCGCAGCCAAGCGGGCCAATCCTGATTGAATGAGCTGTTTTGTTGTTGAGCTGTTTAGGAGGACAGAATTCGGAGATAGGTTGTAGGCTGTGTTCAGCCGAGAGAATGGAGGAATCACGCACTGTGTGTTTGCGACAGGTGAACCGGCAAAGACAAATTATACCGGTGGACCACAGCGGGTAAGCTTGCCAGGTTATCTGCACATGCGCAGGTCTGGAACTCGGTTTGTTCATATCTGCGGCCGCCATTGAGTGACCCAGGAACCAGGATAGAACGACTACAACTAGGCGGCACAAAGAAAAAGAGCCCAAGACGCGCCTATGCTAGCAGATAATGCTGATCCTATCGCCAAGTTCCAAACTTTGGCAACTCTCTCGTCTTTTTGCAGTAATCCCACCGAGTCAGGCGTTTTCTTCTACTTTTGCATAGCGTTGCGTTACTTTATCTAAGCTCCAGTCTGCCTACAAAGTCTCTACCAAGTCTGCGTCGTGCTCAGTATGAAAAGAATAACGTATATAAATTCTCAGCGCTTCTATCGAAAATGAAATCTATTCCCGAAACTTAGTCGAGTGTTCAAACGTTTGTCGCTCCAACTGAATCTGGTGCTTGAAAGTGGCATGAAAGTCGACTCAATAAACGTTCTATTCCTGATTATTCTGCCAAACAATATTTTGACTATTCAATACTTGAAGCAGTGAAATGTGGATCTGTTTCATCTGGGGACATTATTCACAATTCAGACAATCCAGTACAGAGTATCGAAAAGGATATAAATGGAAATTTATAGTAAAGTATACAGGAAATGGATTTTTTTAGTATAGAGATGGACGTTTTCAGAGTATCAAAACGAGTATAAATGGGAAATTCGGACTTTCAAGTGCAGTAGCACTAATCGTTGCCCAATAACTCAAGGTAAAGTTTTCATAATGATGAACTGAAACCAAGGTCGTTATGAAACAATGCCCTTAGGGCTGACGAGACCCGAACAAATTGCAGTTTCGAAGTTGGTGAAACAGTTTTGGAATTTTCATGACCAAAATTTTATTCGAGTTGTGATGAATAGTGGCCTAGTCTTTTCAACATTTGAGAGCTTTCATCATTTTCAAGCTTGATAAAAGATGTTTTTATATCAGAACACATTCATGTAATTTTTAACAGAGAATTATACTGATGTAAACAAAACACATGTTTCGTTGTCTCGAAAATAAGGTTTACTTGTCTGGTTTTGAGATTAAGGGAGAATATTATAAATATTATCCTATTATTAGCTTATTCATAACCTTATGATCATGTTTCTATCACTCATCGGTCATTTTCCACCATTAAAAAAAACAGTTTGTTGTTGGAGAATCATTTCATTTTCCATGAGAAAATAACAAAATTATTCATCCACTTTGTAACATTACTCGTGAAAGTTAATTCCGTTTTTGAACTTTGATTTTATTAGGAATGAATCGTAGTGATTAATTGTGTGAAGGTCCCACAAACTTTCGATTGAGTTCAAACCACTTCCATTTAATTACAGTTCGAGAAGTGGCGAAAAAGTACCAGGAAAAAGTGTGACAGTGGGAAGGAAAGAGACATTTTGAAAAAGTGATTGTGAGAAAAAATACATAGAACCGATAAAACTTTTCGCTCGAGCAGTATGCGTTAAAGCATCTCCAGAAGATCGGAGTCCTAACGATTGAAAAATTACCAATCCTTTGAACACAACCATAAGAGAATATCGTTTGAAAAAGTTTCACTCTGTCGATAAACTTTCCAGGCTCAAAAGGAAAGTTCCACTCTATCGATCAAGTTCTTTGGGTCAAATAAAAAGTGTCCAACAAAAGACAAGTTCTTCATTGCTTGAATTCTCAAGAATATCTGAAAACGAATGTTTCAACTGGTTAATAATGTCAAGAACCTAACTGAGAATTATAACAATGATTTGAAATTGAAAATCAACATTAAATTAATTTCAAGAGTAACTGCTATGGTGAAGTCGAAGAAAACTTATAATAAAACTTTCAGTTTGTTTTATTCTTTGGGTACAGTGACATCATTGAATATTATTATATTCCTTTTTCCAAAAGAGCCTGAGTTGCATTGACATACGTACTTTAAAATGAGGTATGGATAAATAGTTCTTAAGGTTTTTCAGATCGCTAGTAATATTCTATTAGTTGATATTGAGTGATCTCAAATTAAAAGTGATCGTTATTTATTATCTGTTTGTAATGAGAAGTGAAATCGATGAATATGGACTCGATTTTTTTCTCTTGACATTCACTTGAGAAAATATTCATAGGAATGTTACATTTCAATATCGCCTGAGAATATCACACATTTTCGATTGAGTTCAAACCACTTCCATTTAATTACAGTTCGAGAAGTGGCGAAAAAGTACCAGGAAAAAGTGTGACAGTGGGAAGGAAAGAGACATTTTGAAAAAGTGATTGTGAGAAAAAATACATAGAACCGATAAAACTTTTCGCTCGAGCAGTATGCGTTAAAGCATCTCCAGAAGATCGGAGTCCTAACGATTGAAAAATTACCAATCCTTTGAACACAACCATAAGAGAATATCGTTTGAAAAAGTTTCACTCCGTCGATAAACTTTCCAGGCTCAAAAGGAAAGTTCCACTTTATCGATCAAGTTCTTTGGGTCAAATAAAAAGTGTCCAACAAAAGACAAGTTCTTCATTGCTTGAATTCTCAAGAATATCTGAAAACGAATGTTTCAACTGGTTTATTCATGTCAGGGACCTAACTGAGAATTATAACAATGATTTGAAATTGAAAATCGACATTAAATTAATTTCAAGAGTAACTGCTATGGTGAAGTCGAAGAAAACTTATACTAAAACTTTAGGTTTGTTTTATTCTTTGGGTACAGTGACATCATTGAATATTATTATATTCCTTTTTCCAAAAGAGCCTGAGTTGCATTGACATACGTAATTTAAAATGAGGTATGGATAAATAGATCTTTAGGTTTTTCAGATCGCTAGTAATATTCTATTAGTTATATTGAGTGATCTCAAATTAAAAGTGATCGTTATTCATTATCTGTTTGTAATGAGAAGTGAAATCGAAGAATATGGACTCGATTTTTTTCTTTTAACATTCACTTGATAAAAAATTCATAGGGATGTTACACTTCAATATCGCCTGAGAATATCACACATTTTCAAAGGAGTATCATAAATAACTATTCTGAGTTTATTCTCACCAATATGGAGCCGAATACTACTTTGAACGTAACTGATTCACTCACCTGTAAGTAAAAGTAAATGAATTTATTCGGCATAGATCAATAAATCATGACATAACAACAAGTTCAAACTATAATAATTGTTTTTATTATCATAACAGCAGCATAGTGATCACATATAATCATAATGTTCCCATAACATATTAGGAAGGACATCATAGTCAATGTGGCTTCAAGCACACGATCTTGACAAAATATTCCTGGAGGGCTTGATTAGTTACAAGGTAGATTGAATATTCACAATAAGCTTACATTATGTTACCTCCCAAAATTGGCTAGAGAAACTAGAATTTCAAGAGCACAAACATTATAATATGAACACGGACTACATCATTTCTGCGTCATTTCTCTATCATACCGAATGATTTCTGCGACAATTCAAGAGAATACATGTCTGGTAATAAGATTGGAGGAGCAAGATGGTGCACCATTTATAAGGAAGGATGAATAATTCCAGAGCAGCTTTTTCGGGGCAATATAAGCAACCCTTTTCAAGTAGTGATGTAGAACTTCTTATTCCGAGTGAAATGTGTGTGTAAGACGTGCATATTATGTGCGTGCTGGTTGGGGGGGGAGAGGTGGGTCTGGATGATGCTGGTGTTTTCTACATGGCTTACCACAGCTTTAACTTTGAAACGTATTCACAGCGTTCGCTTCACCGAAAAATGAGCCAATTTATTTGCACGAGTCGAGCGAATGCTCTACAGAAGTCAGGAGGCACACACCCGCCCCTCACGGCCCCCCTCCCACCCAGCATCGCTATTTGGACTGTGCTCTTCGTTATCCTTAACGACACAACGGCCAACCTATTTAGGCTACCTCTGCCTATGCAAATGAAAATTGTCGTTACACGAATAATTTGAATATTTAACAAGAAACGTTAATTCTCACCTAAATGACGTAGCATGGCTGCCGCCAGCTCTGCATATTTCACTTTTTACTCAATCACCACTAAGAGAAGAGGATGCAAGCGTCTAATTGAAGAGAAGAAGAACTTGGGGAGCAGCTTCAGATATATAGACTACAGGCTTCAAAATTATTAAAATAATTTCATCTAGTGGAATTTCTCTGCTTCTGAAGACAGCGAGTTGCAATAATTTATCGATAGTTTAACCTCTCAGAAACTCTAAACAAATTTGGGAAGAGTCCTGTATTTCTTCTAAAAACTAAGAAATTAAATGATTTTGGTAACTCGTAGATATGATGTGAATTTGCTTCATACTGTTGAATGGGGAAAAAATGCATGCCATATATGAGGAATTCTGACAGTTTCAAGAGAAACTCAGTTTAAGACAAGGTAAGAAAAAAACCAGATTTCTCTAAAACTTCATAAATAGTAAAATGATGCATTCTTGGTACCAATGATAGGAATATTCGAGTTATTGATATGTTGAAGAACTGAAATATTCTGTGTTCTGATTGATGTCTTGAATATGTTGTCTAGACCACAAGCTGAGAGAACTGTGATACAATATCATATCATAATTTCCCGAAATAAGAAATTCATAAGATGACATATTTTTATTTATCTTATTTACAATGCAAATGACACTAATGTAATACCATTGAAAGATAAAATAATAAGATAGTCCTTGTGCTATTTTTCTTCCAAATTTATAGGTGAAAAAGTCCGAAATAAGGTTAGAATTTCACGTGTACAATTTTGATAAAATTTCAGTCCAAAACAAAAATGAAAACTATAAATTTTGAATAATATTGAACTATATCTCTATCACATCATGTATTTCGAACTTTCAACCAATATCGACGAGGTGTTAGCCTGGAGACCTGCCATCCAATAAGTGAGGCAAATGAGTAAATTCATGAGGCGACTTCGAACTTGGGTTCAAGTGAGACTTGGCTCAGTTTGTATTTGAAACCTCAGATGAGAATTTTGGGACGGTGAGTCACAGAGTTATGTGAATATTGAGTCAAGCGTTGGGGACGCAAACCTAAGCATGCGTATGAATATGCAGGCATGAGAGACCCCGGCCCGATTCAGCTGGCAAAAACCACTCGTTCATATCATTTCCTCTCACTCACTCTCTCACTCTCTTCCTATCTCCCACTCACACATCTCACTCTCTCTCACTCGCACATATTTCCTCTCGCCTCATTTCAATAAGTGAGGCTACGTCTATTTACCCAGCAACCCACGCTGCTTGACCAACTATTCAAATGTCCACTGCCATTTTCTTCGCAGTTGAATAGCAGATTATTCAAATCTTCAATTATTCCACCCAATTCCACACAAAACAATCCAATCATTTGAAGAGAAAATAGGAATGTTGTGCGATTGTGATTCAAAATATCGAAAGTCGAATAAATCGAAAAAAAATTCAAAATCTACATTAATCCTGTAAATTAATAAATAAAGATGATAACTATGAATCACGAGATTATTCTTAGAGAGCGTTATCATTACAATATTAGTTATATTGAGTGATCTCAAATTAAAAGTGATCGTTATTCATTATCTGTTTGTAATGAGAAGTGAAATCGAAGAATATGGACTCGATTTTTTTCTTTAACATTCACTTGAGAAAATATTCATAGGAATGTTACATTTCAATATCGCCTGAGAATATCACACATTTTCAAAGGAGTATCATAAATAACTATTCTGAGTTGATTCTCACCAATATGGAGCCGAATACTACTTTGAACGTAACTGATTCACTCACCTGTAAATAAAAGTAAATGAATTTATTCGGCATAGATCAATAAATCATGACATAACAACAAGTTCAAACTATAATCATTGTTTTTATTATCATAACAGCAGCATAGTGATCACATATAATCATAATGTTCCCATAACATATTAGGAAGGACATCATAGTCAATGTGGCTTCAAGCACACGATCTTGACAAAATATTCCTGGAGGGCTTGATTAGTTACAAGGTAGATTGAATATTCACAATAAGCTTACATTATGTTACCTCCCAAAATTGGCTAGAGAAACTAGAATTTCAAGAGCACAAACATTATAATATGAACACGGACTACATCATTTCTGCGTCATTTCTCTATCATACCATGTATTTCGAACTTTCAACCAATATCGACGAGGTGTTAGCCTGGAGACCTGCCATCCAATAAGTGAGGCAAATGAGTAAATTCATGAGGCGACTTCGAACTTGGGCTCAAGTGAGACTTGGCTCAGTTTGTATTTGAAACCTCAGATGAGAATTTTGGGACGGTGAGTCACAGAGTTATGTGAATATTGAGTCAAGCGTTGGGGACGCAAACCTAAGCATGCGTATGAATATGCAGGCATGAGAGACCCCGGCCCGATTCAGCTGGCAAAAACCACTCGTTCATATCATTTCCTCTCACTCACTCTCTCACTCTCTTCCTATCTCCCACTCACACATCTCACTCTCTCTCACTCGCACATATTTCCTCTCGCCTCATTTCAATAAGTGAGGCTACGTCTATTTACCCAGCAACCCACGCTGCTTGACCAACTATTCAAATGTCCACTGCCATTTTCTTCGCAGTTGAATAGCAGATTATTCAAATCTTCAATTATTCCACCCAAATTCCACACAAAACAATCCAATCATTTGAAGAGAAAATAGGAATGTTGTGCGATTGTGATTCAAAATATCGAAAGTCGAATAATAAATCGAAAAAAATTTCAAAATCTACATTAATCCTGTAAATTAATAAATAAAGATGATAACTATGAATCACGAGATTATTCTTAGAGAGCGTTATCATTACAATATTAGTTATATTGACGAACACATCCAGGCATTTTGTATTTTTAATTACCTATACTGAAAAATCGTGAACAAATTCAACATCAAATGTGTGTTTCCAAGGCTCTTTCTCATTGGAACCAGCTATCTTCTATAACACGATTATCAACATGGTTTCTAATCACGTGGGAAAACCAAGCTGGGATCAGCTTTTTGTAACAGATTGCTGGACGTTAAAAGCTTTCGGGCGAGTTCTCAAAAACAAGAGTTATGCTTTGTAAGTATCACCGATTTTGCATGGACGACCGTTTCCTTTGACGTCGAGAATCGGTGCAAATGAATCATGTTTCGTGTATATGATTGTGTTAGTGAGAGTGCTGGTGGGGAGTTGTGGTTTTTGTGAGAGAAATATGTCGCGATAGAGCAGTCAGAAAAAGACCGTAACAAATGATAGCGTTTAATTCGTATGACAACTTGAATTGGTCGCATTGCAAAACATCGTTCCAGACGGGATTGTAGATGAGGAGGTTATTTGAGAAAGACAGAGAAGTATTGACAGGGAGGGAAGGGAGGTTGAGAAGATATTCAGTAACAGAGTTTGAGAGAGAAATAATGATAGAGCGATGAGACGTGGAAGGCGTTGTTGACTGGAAAGAGAAAGCGAGTTAATATGATGAATTAAAGTTGCGCTTCTCTATTGAAGCCGATTCCAAGGACAGACTGGAGCGTTATCAGTCCCTCAGGGCTGGTTAACGACACTCCACAGTTGAACAGATACTGCGAAAAACTGGCACCTGTTCTAGTTGCGATAGCACTCAGCTAACGCCAAAGAAGTTAACGATGTTCACAGAACGGAGACGCTCTCAATCAACAAGCGTCTCTACTCTCCTCTCCTGCTATGGCTAAAGACTGTAGCGACGACAAACGAATTTTCGATATCGTCTTAGAAACAGTCAGCGTCTCATTCGAAATTCTTCATTCCAGGTTCAACGAGTATTCATCAATGCTTAATGATGTCGTAGTATTAGATTATCAAATTGAAAACATTCAAACATGATCACATTCAATTCTATCAGAATGTAAGAAGTAAATAGCATGTATAATCCACTCTTCTCTTGCTTGTCTGATTCGAACCAATAGTTTCAATAAAAATGTGTGTTTGAATTACTTTCAGGGAATTGGAGGATAGGCTGACTTCAACCAGTGAAGACATTAGTGTTATTCTGAATTGAAAATATGATATATTGGAAAATTATTTCTCAATCTGTAGTTGTAGCTTAACATCATCAGTTCTTGTGAGCTGGATTCAATTCAGCCAATACCTTGGAAAGTACTCTCTATAAGATGAAGCCGTGGAATCATAATGAGATTCACTTTGAGCTGTTGGCATTGGATGAATGAGAAGCATTGATTTGATTCAAAATGAATGCTGACAAATTGTAGTGAATCTCTTCATAGTCAGTTTGGTAGGATTGTCAAAAACGTCAGAAATTCATGAAACAAATTAAAAGTCCGATGGAGGCTTTCAATGAATCTTATTGAGCTTCACAAAATGTAATTCGCTGTCAATTGTTAATCACTCTCGTTCATCAAAACTTTTTTGAAATTCAATTACGAAAAGAGAATATCTCTGCTGTCAGCTCGATGCTTTTGATTTCTGAATTAATTTTCAGAAAGATTCTATAGGGACAAAAATGAAAATGTCACTCGTACATCACGTTCAAAACGCTGTGATCGCTTTTTGCCATCATAATAATGTGGATAAGAAAATGAGTCCTAGAAAATGAATAATTGATCCTACACCATCAACAATGATTGCTGTTGATAATCTCTTACGGAAGATTCGATTTATTGCTGTTGATTTATTGATATTATGGAGTTATTTGTGCAGTATTACTATATTTATGTTCATGTTTTGTAGTCTAATTCATGTGTGATGAATCAAATGATTCTATCAATTCTAAAAATATAAGCACTGAAATTTAGACTTGTCAAAGTTCAATTTTTCAATTCAATTCAAAAATTCTTTATTTCTCATAAAAACAAAACAATATGATTTACAATCTGCTGTCATTTCTACATACTCTTACTAGAACTCATACATAAGAATAATATTTTTGTACAATAAAAAATTAAAATTAAATCAAATAGAAAGTGGTCCTCGAAAAATCTTCATCCTAGTATTTTAATCATGATTGAGATTCATAATTTATCAGGGAAGAGTCGTGAACCGACAGTGCTTTAATTCAGGAATGATCTTCACAATGGACCTGAGGTCTGTGTGTGAAGACTAGCTCTTCGGCTTGCCAATACGTTTGGAAGATTCCGAGGAATGAATCAGATTTTTGTAAACATTCACGTTAATAAGGATTGACTTTTTTTAAATAGATAATATTATATTAGATATTACAAAAGCAACAGTTACAATAATCTGATGGTGATTGTGTTTAAAAGCACTATTTAATTGGGTATTGGTAGGCAGACCTGTTGTCTGGATGACAATGATCCACAAGAAACAGGCGTGGGCCCCAACACATTGACCAATTTGAGATATTGTAATGGTCTCAAGTTGTAGAATAATAATAATAATAATAATAATATAATAATAATAATAATAATAATAATAATAATAATAATAATAATAATAATAATAATAATAATAAAAAAGGTGAGTTTAATGTTAAGAATGACTAATTTGAAAAAATAATGTGTAGTAAAATGTGAAAAAAATAATGTAAAAAATTAATAACTTTATAAACCACGTAAATTTGGAGGATGAGCCAGAGGGTGTCCCCAGAACCATGCGCGGGCTCTCATTCATCAGGTTAAAAAAAATAATTTAAAGAAAATTTATCAGAGCACGAATAGACTATATTACAATTAGCTAGATAGATATTGAAAATAAGATAAATTGATAGATATTGAAAGAATAATGTCAATGAGATAAATTAATTACAAGTTAAAATTATTTTTTGTTCAGTTCGGTACCTATATGCCGACAATATTAGTCCTTCAGAGTTCTCTGACCCTATATTTGATAGCAACAGGCGTGTTTTCTTCTTGAATGTACCTATTGAGAGACTCAAATAGGTTCCAACTGTTGCTACTTATGTTTCTATAGAGAATTTCTGGAATATATGAAGGATTGGTTGTGGAATAGGACTTGAAGAGATGGGAAGATAAAATTTGGATGTTTTGTGAATAGCGAGTATTATGTTGATGTGTGATTGTGGAGAAAATAGTGTTTTGATTTTTATATGAGTGAGGAGTGTTTTTATGAATTGGTCTGGCCAGAGCATTTTTGAATTGTAGCGCCAATCCCAGACTACAGTTCTGCCCGTAGCGGGCTTGTGCGCTAGTGTCGATTCGTCCAGCTGTTTGCCTTGCCATCTTTTCTAGCCAGTCATCTTGTTCTTGTTCAGTCGTTCTTGTTCGTTTTGTCTTGTCTTGTTGTGAAGACCGAGTTCGTATTTTGTAATGTAATTTCCATCGGAAATTTCTAGTAATTGATTGTTTAAGTGTCGTGTGTGTGGATTATAAATATAACATCGTAAATAGTGTTAAATTGAATTAATTTGCATCAGTTTTGAATTTATAAAGAATCCAGTTTGAGCTTCGTTCGGAATATAGTACAGTATACGGAGCCTGCAAGTTGAACACGGAAAACCAGCCTGGAAGCGAAAACCTATCTTTTTCCCAGATTTCTTTCCACCCCTGAATCTGACCAAAACACCTAATAAAGGCTTCGAAGGGCAAGTAGACAAAATTGGATTAAATCTGGTGAGTTTTTGCTCTTTTTATTGTTCATTAATGCAGAGTTTAACTGTACCAATAACCTGGCTCAAATTGAAGATTAAATTTTGCTCCTCGTTTCTATTTGATAAATTGAATAGTAAATTACAGTCCACTGGTAGCTCTAGCCTGAGCTTTGTTCAAACCATTTTGATCCTCCAAACCGGCATGAATTTAAATTTGTAATTTGTTGATTAATTCACACACATTAGATTTAAGCAATTTCGTATTTGTTCAATGTTGGCATGTTCAGAATGGTCTGATCTATGCACAACTTTAGTTTGTTGTAGCCTTGTTCTAGAGCAAGGTTTCTTGTCAATTTGTATTTGTCTGAAATTAAATTTATTTCAGTTAAAATTGTAATTTTCCTGAAACTAGGCTCATTGTGCTCTTTTCTCAGGAATTTGTTTGTTGGATTTTGTATTGTCCATTTTGTATTGTACATGTTAGTGAAGGTTAATCACAGCATGATTTTGTTTGTTCAATTCAACAAGTTATCGTTTGTTTGTGAGTTGTTGGAAGAACATTATCTAATCATATAGTTTTGTCTTCAGCAATAACTTGTCTTGTGAATTGATAATCAAAGTTTAACTTTGATAACTTACTAGTCGTGATTTTTCCTTCCATTTAGTTTTGAACTCATTCTTGTTTTTTGTCTGTTGTTTTGTATTGTCGGGGCTGAATTGTTTTGTGTATGAGTTCAGGATGGAGGAAAAATTACAGAAACAAATCAGGGTTCATCGCGCTAAACTGGAACAATTGTATGCCAGATTGCAAAAAATTTATGACCTGTCTAAAAATGTCTCTGATCCAAAAGTTGCTGAGCAATTTTTAGTGTTGTATCCTCGGGTGTCTCAGACCATTTCGGATTATGAAAAGACAGAATTAGTGGTTAATGAGTTGGAACTTGAGTTGAATAAAGACTATGTTGTAGCATTCAACAACTCACATCTAGATCTGTTTCAGTATATTGAAGTAGCGGCTAACACTCTCAAACAGAAAGAGGCGACTGATGCTATTGCTCAATCTTCGGCAGCTGCAGCAGCTAGTGCACAGCCGGTCGTGTCCGAGTCAGTACTGCCCAAAATCGACCTTCCAAAATTTGATGGGAACCAGACTCAATGGTCGGTGTTTTATGAATTGTTTAAGGCATTGGTACATGACAACAAGAGTTTGAACGATCAGCAGAAGGTCCAATATCTTGTAAGTAGACTTACTGGACAAGCAGCAAATATTTGTCGTCATTTGCCACCATTGGCTAATAATTATCAAATAATTTGGCAGGCATTATTGACCCGCTATAACGATCCACGAGCGCAAGTCGATGCCTATTTCAAACAAATTTTTGAATTTCGTCCAATAAAATCCGAATCAAAGGCAGGTTGTATTGCGATTTTGGATGGGTTTTGCAGTTCCATCAATGCAGTGAAGAGATTGCGACTCACTGATTTGTCAGACTCGATATTCCTCTATCATGGCTTGAGATTGCTGGATCCAAGTTCTCGTAGAAATTTTGAATCGGCCGTACGTGACAAGGCTATGCCAACTTATGCCGATTATGTCAAATTCATTGAAAAGCAAATTAAGACTCTTCCTTCTGATGAGAAACAGACTGAATCGTTTAATATGAAGCACAAAAAAGATAATAAATCAAAGGTGTTTGTGGTTCAATCTAATGATTCATCTAACGATGCATCTAGTAAAAAGCCCAATTGTCTGAAGTGCTCAAAACCGGGTCATCGGTTAGTAGATTGTGCAAGTTTCTTGAAAATGACTCCTTGGGATCGTTATTGTTTGATTAAAGGAAAGTTTTGTTGTTTTCGTTGTCTTGATGTGGATCATTTGAGTAAAAATTGTCGTAGTAAAACTCAGTGTGCTCAATGTCGAGAATCTCATCATTCTTTATTGCACTTTTCCAGATCAAGTTCCAATGAAGGTGTTGCGTCCTCGTCGAACTCCAAGGCAGGTGGCACATCACCTATTAGTTGTTGTTCTACATCCAATGATGTAGAAAATTCGACCGTTGTGTTGTCGACCGTCACTGCACATATTCGAGATTGTAATGGTCAGCTTTGTGATGTTCGTTTCTTGATTGACACCGGGAGTCAGTGTCATTTTGTTACAGCCAAATTGTGTCGGCGTTTGAGACTACCATTCCAGCCCATGAAAACCGTTGTTCGTGGATTCGGTGGTGGTACTAGTGAAGTTCGAGGTCGTACTTGTGTGTCGATTCAGTCGAAGTTGGATCCTACCGTCAAGTTTTCGATGGATGCCACAGTGGTAGATAAAATCATCGACAAGTTGCCTTCTTGTGAAATCGACAGATCCAAACTTCATCATCTTGAAAATCTCACACTGGCTGACGACAAATTCTACCTTCCTAGTAGAATAGATGGCATCATTGGTGCAGAGTTAGTTCCTCACTTGCTACGTGGGAGTCCTAGTATAGGTGAATCGCACGAATTGATGACTGTTAATAGTGTCTTTGGTCACATTCTGATGGGGAGAGCGCCGATTCTCACTTCAACAAAAAATGTGTCGAATTGTTTTACAGCCATCTGTAGTCCATTCGTTAGTAGTCCATCGTTGGATAGTTTTGTGGAACGTTTTTGGGAGTTGGAATCGTGCCCTACACCAAGCTGTCAACTGAAACCGGAAGAGTTGGAGTGTGAGGTAAATTTTCGGAAGTCTGTACATCGTGTGAATTCTGGTCGTTTTGTTGTTGCCTTGTCATTTGCGGAGCCGCCCAGCAGCTTGGGAGATTCGTATGCTGTCGCCGAACGCCGACTGCTGAGTTTGGAGAGACGACTAGAGCATGACAGCAATACTCGTATTTCATATCATGAAATATTGATTGATTACCTACGTCAGGGTCACATGTCGTTTGTAGCAGATCAGACAGACCGAGGTGGTTACTACATACCGCATCACGCCATCGTGAAAGCAAGCAGCACTACCACGCCCATCCGAATTGTATTTGATGCTGGTTCCAGAACATCATCGGGTTTGTCATTGAACCAGGTTCTTCATGCTGGTCCCAAATTGCAGACTGACATTTTTGTTTTGTTAGTCAATTTTCGTTTGTTCCCAATCGCACTAACTGCCGACATTAAACAAATGTATCGACAGATATTAGTGGAGGATTCCTGCCGTCGTTATCAGCGTGTATTGTGGAGATTTTCGCCGGAGGATCCGATCGAAATTTATCAGCTCAATTGTGTTGTTTTTGGTGTTTCAAGCTCTCCATATTTGGCACTTCGCACCGTCCACCAGCTTGTAGAGGAGGATGGAAATCGTTTTCCAGCAGCCAAGGCGAGAATACCAAGAGACATGTTCATGGACGACTTAGTCACATCTGTCGCCACAGAGTCAGAGGCCGCGGAGCTGTATCATCAGTCCAAGCAGCTGTTTGAGGGAGGAGGTTTCTCGCTCACAAAGTGGACGTCAAATTCACCATCAATGCTGGAGAAATTCTCGGAGGAAGAGAAATCGTTTTCGTACAAGGATTTCGAAGCAGACAACTCCTTGGCTATCTTGGGATTGAATTGGCAACCTAGTACTGATCTGTTTCAGTTTTCCGTCAAGTGTGGTGAGGTCGTCGCTACTAAGCGTTCTATTCTGTCAGTGATGGCTCGTATCTATGATCCACTTGGTCTCTTGTCACCGTTTACGTTATTTCTAAAATGTCTTGTCCAGAAACTGTGGAAATTAGGAGTGGATTGGGACGAGAAGCCGCCTGAGTCTATATGCACTCTTTGGGAGAATTGTCAAAAAGAGTTGCCTCTATTATTAAAATTTGCTGTTCCACGTCACGTTGGTTTGTTTCAGGATTCTCACATCAGTTTGATTGGTTTTTGTGACGCATCATTGTCGGGTTATGGTGCAGTTATCTATGTGAAGTCGCAGAAGGAGAGCGAGGAGTCAAGAGTTGTATTATTGTGTTCCAAGTCCAAGGTAGCACCATCTAAAGTTGTTTCAATACCTCGTTTGGAGTTGTGTGCGGCACTCTTGTTGGCAGAACTCATGAATTCAGTAGTCACTATTATTAGTGAACGTTGTCATGTGTCTCGTATTGTCGCACTCTCTGATTCGACAGTCACCTTGTGTTGGATTAATGCTCCATCCGCGAAATGGCAAACTTTTGTTGGTAATCGCGTCGCAAAAATACAGGATTCTTGTATACAGGAGTGGATGCATGTTGCCGGAATTGAAAATCCCGCTGACTGTTTGTCTAGAGGTTTATCACCAGTTGAGCTTGTGAACTTTCCGTTGTGGCTCTCAGGTCCATCATGGTTAGCAGAGGACGAATGCGATTGGCCCGTCCGAACTCAAATGGAAGAGATCGTGGATCCACCGGAGGCGAAAAAACCGTCAGTGTTGACAGTCACAAAATCTCCTGATTGTAACAGCAATGCAGTATATTCATTGATTGGTCGTTGTTCGGATTATGGTCGTCTTTTGAGAATTGTAATTCTTGTTCTCAAATTCTTACGAATCTTACCCCAATCAGAGGAATCAGATTTCGATGTTGCTGAGAGGTATCTATGTAAAGTGGTGCAGAAGATACATTTTTCATCTGAATTTGTGCAATTGGAGAAGGGAGAAGATTGTTCTATGCGCCTTCGTCGCCTGTCTCCATTCATTGATAAAGGCGTGATTCGCGTCGGCGGTCGTTTGTCTCATGCTGGACTGGAATTTGAGACTTGTCATCAGATGATCCTGCCAAAATCCGACGCTTTCGTATCGATGTTGATTGATTATCATCACAAGAAGAACTGTCATGCTGGACCTTCGTTATTGTTGTCCTTGATCAGACAGAAATTCTGGATACTGTCTGCTCGCTCTATTATTCGTATTTGTGTCTTTAAGTGTAATCGTTGTTTCCGTATTCGACCTAGTAAAAAAATTATATCCACTCCCAACTTAATAGTTGTTGTGCTTGCTGCATTTTTTCTTTTGTGTTGTTTTTTCGTGTTGGTGTTTTGTTTTTTTTTTGTCATGTCTGGATTTTTTCCTTTCTGTGGTTTTTTTCAGTTTGTAACTTGGCTGAAAAATAGTTTTTCAGAGGCGGGGGTATGGTCTGGCCAGAGCATTTTTGAATTGTAGCGCCAATCCCAGACTACAGTTCTGCCCGTAGCGGGCTTGTGCGCTAGTGTCGATTTGTCCAGCTGTTTGCCTTGCCATCTTTTCTAGCCAGTCATCTTGTTCTTGTTCAGTCGTTCTTGTTCGTTTTGTCTTGTCTTGTTGTGAAGACCGAGTTCGTATTTTGTAATGTAATTTCCATCGGAAATTTCTAGTAATTGATTGTTTAAGTGTCGTGTGTGTGGATTATAAATATAACATCGTAAATAGTGTTAAATTGAATTAATTTGCATCAGTTTTGAATTTATAAAGAATCCAGTTTGAGCTTTGTTCGGAATATAGTACAGTATACGGAGCCTGCAAGTTGAACACGGAAAACCAGCCTGGAAGCGAAAACCTATCTTTTTCCCAGATTTCTTTCCACCCCTGAATCTGACCAAAACACCTAATAAAGGCTTCGAAGGGCAAGTAGACAAAATTGGATTAAATCTGGTGAGTTTTTGCTCTTTTTATTGTTCATTAATGCAGAGTTTAACTGTACCAATAACCTGGCTCAAATTGAAGATTAAATTTTGCTCCTCGTTTCTATTTGATAAATTGAATAGTAAATTACAGTCCACTGGTAGCTCTAGCCTGAGCTTTGTTCAAACCATGAATAGTTGCCTAATTGTAAGAATAGCTGTTTCCTGAAAAAGTGCAATAGATGGGTGAAGTCTAGGTTTCTTAAAAGTTGTTTTAATGATTTCTCTTTGGACCACTGCGAGGAGTTCAAGCACTGTTTTAAAGGCTCCTCCCCAAGCAATGATGCCAAAGGAGAGGAGAGACTGAATATAAGCATAGTAGGTCATTTTGATTTCGATCTCATGGAGAATGTCAGTCAGCATGCGAAAAGCATATATCAAATTGCGAACCCTACACTTCAGGCGGTTGATGTGCTCTGACCATCTCATTCGGCTGTCAAAACAACTCCTAAATACTTGTATGAGTACACTTTCTCTATGCTTCCACACGTACATAGGTTGCTCAATGGATTATCACAATTATGTATTTTTATATTCTCAAGGTTGTAGTCTGTTATGGGGCGCAGAGATATTGGCATATACTTTGTTTTTGATATATTGAAGGTAAGTCGTCAATTGCTCCTTAACAATCTTTTCTAAGATTTTTGAGGAAACACTTAGCAGGGAAATAGGTCGGTAATTACTTTTATCATTATGCGCTCCAGATTTGAATATTGGAATTACTTTTGCTAGTTTGAAGGGGTCGGTAAATATACCGCTAAAAATACCTAAATTTATAAGGTGTAGAAGAGGTTTCAAGAAAAGATTTATATTATTTTTGAGGAATGTAGAAGAAACAGAATCATAACCAGGGGCGGAGCCACCACGCAAGCTGGACACGTGACGAATGACACCCTGCTCTGTGACTAGTTTCATTATGGATTGATGTATCAATCACTGAAATGATTATACTGTAACCTACCGAACCTAATTAATTGATGTTTCAGTTACTGAAATGAATATACTGTAAGTCAATGTACCTAAATACCTATTGTATTCTGTTTCTAAATTCTATTGTATTCTGGGTACCTTGCTGTAAACTACTTAACCTCACCTCATCTAACCTAACCATTCCCGTATTTTCTGGAACTTCGATTTTTGAAATATTTTAATAGTCTAGAGTGATATTGCGTCATCTGATATTTGAAATAAGATACTCAGTTGATGAAAAAACATAATTATGCCATGCAATCATAGGATACTAAGCACCTCACTGACACTGGAATATTATACGTATAATTGAAAGATATGACTGTATGTAGGAGTATATGACAATATAATAGAATAGGCAAGTGAGAAAAATTGGGTGGTTTTGAAAGTCACGAAAAAAGATAGGAATAGTGAGCATTTTTTAATTCAGCCAGCGTGATGGCATTTCAATGCGTCTTGGGAAAAATGCAGTGTAGCCCGAATTCATCAGGGTAGAGTACTTCCGTGGCGCTTCCCGGCTTCCGTTGCCAGACCGGAACCAAGCACAGAGGATCTGCCCCCAACGCGAGGGGAGAGGGAAAACTTGCCAAGATGAGGGGTTTGGTAGCTGAAAGGTTGGGAGCTGAATTATCATATAGTCCATGCAGAATGCGTCATTGTCTATAGCTACTAAGCAACACCATCCTCACAACTTTCTGAGAAGTGTAGTAACCTCAGATAGAGTAGTGAAGAAATAAAAACCTCACCTCAAAACATTTTATTCAAAGACTACTCTTGAACAATAGTGCTTCAAACAACTATATGACAACTTCTGACCAACTATAATGTGATCTACAAGTATTTATAGGTGAGCTAGAAGTATTTCATACCAAGTACTAAGCAAACACAAACTATGGTACTCATCGCAGATGAACAAACATTGGTTCAACTATGGTCTGTAGTATCATGTAGCGATGAAGCTCTCATTACAGAGGTCTAGATTCTGTCAAATAGTATCAAAGGAAGTACTCTCTAACCTCAAACACAACTTGAAACCTAAGCACGTCAGAGAAGTTCGTAATATAATAATTTGTAATCCACGTTGATTTTGTGTCTCTTTTTTGACGGCGATTGTTCAACGAATTTCGAGATCTGAGACGAAGCAATAGTTTCTGAACTTGAGCTTTGTCAGATGATCAGACAAAGCATGTATAATAGAGGAGAAAATTATATTTCCTATCTCGCTACGGCAAATTAATTATCGCGAGGAGCTTTGTCAGAGCAGAAAGCAACTCGATGCATGCATATGTCTGCTACTTTCCTGTCAGAACTGCACTCGGGGCTGTTCTGTCTCCCAACAATTCCATTAGAGGATTATTCAAAGACAACATCAGTGACAATTCACCCTCCAACTTTACATGTCTTTGGACTTGTAATCAAATCTGTAGCGTATCTTTAGTTACATGGTCATGGCTTATCCTGTACATATTCCAAAAAACCTTACCACTTTTGATTCGATTGCCAAAATTCACGCCCTACTATTCTTCTTGTTCAAGCACAAATTAGGCATTCGTTATTAGTTGTATTTTAAAATTCCCATATCGATCAGAGAATAATTTTCTCTCAATTTATAGTTGATATAGAGTCGTTTTGAGAATATTGATATTCTATTGCAATATTGGAACCGTTGATGTTCCACTAATGTCAGATGACAATTATGAAATTGATGAGAATAAGGCAAGTTCGGAATATCAGAATATCATGGATGGTGTTAGGCTAACAAAAGATGAACTATTTTCATTCATAAAAAGAAGGTAGTGAGATGAAGTTGTCAGTTGAGGCTATGGCCACACAGAAAGCAGTTAAGAAGCAGCACTGAGTAGGCAGTTGAGCAATAACTATTGAACGAGTGTTTAGAGGCCAGATAGATAGCTCTCTTGTTCGCACGCTTGCTGCCATATCCTGCTTAGAGTTGAATCGGTTTGACTTTGCTGCTCAGTTTAGAGCGTCTGTCTAGCTCATGTCCATCTAGCAGAATTGTCTGATGTTTTGTGTTAGCCTGTAGAAGGTTATCATGTCGTTCGATACCAAACATTTAATATCATGTGCTTTTAAGAGGATTGTGTTGTGGGATGTATCTAATAAATAAATATTTCAAAAAATAATAATTATTATTACCAACAAATATTAAAATATTACAAATTTTACAAAAATAATAATTTTGTAAAACGTGATAACACTGGCGGCATATTGTTCAAGATGAGGCGTACAATAATAATGTTCTACAAAATAATTTCCGATGATTAAATGAACATTACTAGAATACTCAACTAACCTAAATGGACAGCACTATGCTGAAGGATTAACGCTGTATATTTAATATTGCTTTCTGTTTGGCCATGCTAAACAGCGCTGCTCAATGGTTGTTACTGATCCACGCCTCTACCCGCTTTCTGTTTGAGCGTAGCCTTAGAAATCCTAATAATAGAGCCAATCTTCTTGGAATAAATAATCATCAAATTCAAATTTTTGAGTATAAATTTTTGTTTATAAATAAAGTCCCAACTGAATTCATTATTAATAGAATTACAAAATCCATAATGAATCTTATACTGGATTGGATTGGGTTAAATGTTCATTTTAAATTATCTATATCCATTATGTAGTGTTCCATTCTTGTGTTATAAATTTAAGAAAATATTATTGTCATGGCATCCTTGAATTTATCTCTTTCAATTTGTCACTTGCTTGTGATTTTGTTACTTTGTCTTATCGTTTTTGAGTATTGAGATGTGACCTGGTTTCCGTAATTTTATTTATTCTAGTGGTTTGAATAAGCTCTTTTTTCTTTCTATTGACATGTTTGCTGTACCTAGTAGTTCGAACTCACTGCCGGCGCACAAGTTTTCTTTGCCTGTAGTGCCATTTTGTAAGTTAGAATATTTATTTCATCAATCTTTATTATTTTATGGCAAATAAATTAATTTGAATTTGAGTTTTTGAATTTGACAATTTCTCAAGTCTATTCAATTCTTGGAATAACTTGTAGAAACCAGACACTCTCGTATTATCGTGGACATGCGCAGGACAAATTGTCAAATATTGACGAATATGTTGTCGTGGTTGTCTCCACCAATTGCTACAATGAAAGCTCAGCTGAATCTTCGATAATGAGGTTCGCTCAAATTTCAAGTTGTTCATTGACCGACTCTCAGCTGCTAGAATAAATAGGCTTCCGATTTTGATTGGATGTTGTTGCTGGTTGCTTGTTACCTCGTTCTCGTGTTCCAGTTCCGATCATTGACTCCATTCAATTTGTAAATAATCTGGAAACATCGATGCTCCAACCAATTCCATTTAATGACACAGATTTGCGCTGAACTCCAACGCTGATCAGAAGTTGAACCCTGTTGACAACCCTTTTGGTTGACAAGCCGTGGCGCACAGAATGAATGCAATGAATGGAAACCAACCTAAATTCGTTAATAATGAGAATCATCCAAATTTGAAGAGGCGCAATGCTCAAGAACCTGAAGTGGAATCCATATCTAGAAACTTCATTCGAACCAATATTAAACACAATGAAGTTTTCTTGGAAAATTTTCATTAGATCAGATCATTCAAAGAAAAATGTAAAATGAGATCAAATCAATAATCAAGATTAGGTATACTATTCAGTCCAGTTTAGATTGGAAACTCATGTGCGCATCACCCTCGCAAAAAATTGAATGATTGAATGACAGAATTTTGATTTCAGTGCGTTCATCATTCATAATATAGAATTCTAGTGAAATTTAAAAGCTTTCACAACCTTGGAGTCATTCATATTTCTAACACATCATTATTTTAGTAATTACCGTACTCCGAACTACAAATGAATCCAGTGGAATATTTGTACCATCAGATATGAGGAATAAGTTAAATCAAATGAGAGTACATTTTGGAAGTTGTAGAGGGCTTTCTATCAGTGTCATTTGATTATTACGACTATGAAGATTATGTAGGCGCAGTCATTATTCTTGCTGGTTGTGCAGAGCAGAGAGCCGGCGAGATTCTCATTTCGTTGCTTATTATCCGAACCCTCACCAATTCGTACAACCAACTTTCTGCCGTCAGATTCAACTTGTGATTTGATCTTTGAACAAGGACAACAGAAATTATAAGCGTACAATGTTCGTACCTTTCCATCTTGATGCAAGCGTCTCCCATCCCAAGCACAGTTTTGATTGCTTTTTGTCGGAAAAACAACATTTCCGCGGAAAACTACAAGCCACAGTGATTCCAATACTTTCTAAGCAGTATATCTCTCACTATTCACTGTTATATTATTTTTTCTCCTTCACTGGAGAATTATTACCTTGCGAATTATATTATTTCTTTCCAAAGAGCTCAATCTACTTTTTGTTTGTTGATCAATCAACTCAAGTTGATGAGATATTTCACCGGTGTGGGAACCCGAGTTGAGAAAAGAGGAAAACCAGAGGTTTTTTCGAGGAATAGATCAAATTCAAACGACTGGTTCAGCTGTCTGAGATATATACCATGATGAAATTCAAAATACTGTTTCAAATTCGATCCATTTGAAATGGGTTTTCTTCTAATCTTTTCCAGAACTTTTCAAGTTTCGTATGGCTATTCTCTCAATCAACATGGATCACCTCAGCTATGAAAATGTGAAAGCTTGTACACAATAATAATAACTATTCAATCGGTTCCGTCTAGATAGTTATCGAATAAATAATAATAAATTATTATAAATGCCCTAGGAAAACTACATGCTATTGGAAGCTATAACCGAGTACTGTGTGGTATTTACCGAGTAGTTTGAGTATCACCGAGTATCTAGTGAGGCTCTGGCACATATCAAATTCAATTTTCAATAACCAACAAGCAATTTCACAAGAGAGATGACCGCATTTGAAATAATTACTTTGCTGGAAATGACACCTATTCATTATCCATTGTTTGAAAGACAGTAGTGATTGGATTATCATGGAGAGGCCTCTCAATAATACGCTGGCCAGTGCTTCCAAAACAATGTAGCCCCCTTGTGACAGCAATTGGTCGGTTGCAGCAACGGAATGTGATCACAATAAATTGCGATGGCACTGAAACAACAATCAAATAAAGGAAGTTGACCGTTATTATTGTTTTGTACTTTAAGCTCTCGAGCTTGAGTGTTATTTACCGCATTATTCCACTCCGGATGAGGAAGCTTAGTGTGCACACTGGTCATTGTTGTCAGCCTCAACAAAAGACGCTACCAGCTGACAACTTCACTGAAACGAGCACGTTGACGAGACTGTGGTGAGAGCCCTGGGGTGGGAGGTGGTTGAGAATAAATTCAATTGAGAGTTACGGGGAATAAGGGAAATTTTCGTACTTGATAGATACTTGGAATCATGAGAAAATCTGAAAAAGAAATATTATTGTTTGCTTGTTCATCTAAGTCATCATCGATCGTGTACAGCTTATGAGAAAAATGTCGTATTCAATTAATGCATGGAAACATGAGAGAATTTTGAAATATCATAGATAATTATAAAATATCATAGAGGGGGTATTTTCCCCCTCTTTCTTCCAGCACACATCATTTTAGCAATATTGTCTTTTAATGTGTTGATATCAATGTTACTGTTATTGTTATTGTTTTATTGTATATTGCTTTTACTCATTGTATTTTTGTGTGTTGTGAATAAATAAATAGAAAAAATTTAAAAAGAAAAATTGAAATTATTTTTGCTTCTTCATCCAAGTTATCATTGATGGAGTACAACTCTATTTGTATACGGATCTATCAATATTGATTTGATTTGACCTTGAGAGGTTGTGAATGAAAGTCGTACATAATTTCGCTCCTGGGTTTTGGAAGATTTTGTGTTATAAATAGTCACGGATAAGTACAAATTTTGTGTTTATTCCATTAGTATTTGTTTCTTGATCACGTTTTATCATTTTGTTTTAGATTTTAATTCTTGATTCTATTTTAAATAAGCCAAACACCGTTTAGAGGTTAGTTTGAGGTTAGGTTTTCGAGATTTAAAAATAAACATAGATAGTTTACTTGACTAAAATTATAACAAAATTAAAATCCTATCATTTATAAATCAATTATTATTATTGCAAGTAATATAATTTCTTAGATAGGAAGATGAGCTCAAGTAGAACACCGAAGGTTAATAATAGGGAATGTAAACATAGCGGGAGTACTTACGCGTTCCCAAAACCAAAATTCAAAAACGCCAAAACCAAAAACCCCAGTTCTTCAAACTACTTTAGCCGAAAAAGTTGCTCAACTACAAAGTAGCCACACTAATTTAAAAAACCAATTAGAAGTAACTCTAAAAACGTCTGAGGAAGAAAGGTTAGGGATGGTAGAAGAAATTAAATCTTTGGAACTGATTATAAAATTACAAGATGAAGACCATAAAAAAGAAATACTAAATCTAAAAAATCAATGTAGTCTAATGTCGGAGGAAATAAAGAAACTAAAATCTAAATTTGATAATACTAAATGTATGATAGAACCTCCGTCCAAATGCAAAAAAATAGAATCTAACCTAAATGATGGGAAATGCTCTGAAAATGGTCAAAATAAAACGTACAGTGAGGTTTTGGAGACAGCAACCAAAAATATAGCTGAGGGAAATAAAGATAGGAAAGGGAGAGTTCTGCTACTGACGTCCAGTCATGGACGTGATTGCAGTGATCTCCTTGATAAAAGATTAAAAAATAAATTTGATGTCCAATGTTTTTTCAAGCCAAGTGCATCAATTAATGCAGTTGTAGAGTCAGCTAGGGAACAAACTAAAGACTTTGATGAAAATGACTATCTAATTGTACAGGGGGCTCAAATAATATAAATGAACCTAACTTGAATCATCTTCCTCAAGTAACAGAAAAAATCAAGGAAATTGTGCCACTCAGCAAAAAAACAAACTTAATAATAAGTACTATTCCTAATAGGTTTGATAGGCCAGAATTAAATGAAGCAATCAATTCGACAAACAAATCAATCCAGAATACAATCAACAGCCTAAAAAATAAGAATTCTAAACAACTGGGGATTTGTTCTCTAAATGAAAGGCTGAAAAGACATAACTTCACTAATCATGGGTTGCATATAAATCGATCTGGCAAAGTAATCTTTTGTAATAGATTGGCAGAGCTGATTGAAAGCCGTTTGCAATCCTCTGGTTTAAAAACAGTCAAAAAAACAAATAACGATTTTTTAGTAAATTGGCTCAAAACAGCGAAAGGGAAATAGCTACAAATGCTAGAGATAGAGTAGCACAAGATGGTAAGGTTTTTAGTATTTATCATCAAAATATTCAGTATCTTCGCAACAAAATTGACAGATTAGAAGTATTTCTTAAACAGGAGGATCCTGACATTGTTATTTTCACAGAGCATGGCTTAAAAATAAAGGAAATAAATCAAGTTAGGATTCCAGGCTATTCACTGAGATCAGAATTTTGTAGAATAGCTCATAGAAGTGGTGGTGTATGTATATTCACTAGCAATGCTAAACATACCCAAACTTATGAACTGGATTTTGTTAAGAGATTTTCTGTTGAGATGGATTTAGAGGTGACAGGACTAAGGTTAAAAATTGATGATCGATTCGAGGTAGCAGTGTTAGGTATCTATAGGTCACCAAATGGAGACTGGCAAAAATTTTGTGAGCTGCTCCATACACTTTTGGAAATTACAACCGCTCGTCTCACAAATGTTATAGTAGTAGGAGATTTCAATACTGATTTTGCCAGGCAGGATAAAATGACAGAGGATATTAGAGATATTATTAATATGAATAATTTAGAAATTAAGGTCCACGAATATACAAGAGTAACTCGAACTTCACAGACAATTATTGATAATATCCTCACAAATATAGAAGGTTGTAATGTCAGGTTAGGTAGCTCAGATCTATCAGATCATAACTATCAAATTTTAGATGTTAAGTTGCAGGGCCAGAATCCAAGCAGAAAAAAACTTTTGTGAAAGAAATTCAGCAATATGAGCAAGGAAATATAAATTGTTTGAAGCAGGAACTGCTTCAAGAAAATTGGAGTAGTGTTTATAACAGTTGTAACCTAAATTACAAATATAAGCAATTCATTGATACTCTAAGATTTCACATTAGTGTATGCTGTCCGATAAAAAAAGTCAAAGTAAAAAGTAAATTAAACAAAGTAGATGAATGGATAACTGAAGATATTCTTACTCAAAGAAATATTGTTAGGGAAGCTTATGAGGAATTTAAATTAGTGAGGGATGTTCCGAGTGAGGTCAAATACAAATGTCTAAAGAAAAACTATGCAAAAGAAGTGAGGAAAGCTAAGTGTAAGAAAACAGCTGAAATATTAACAACTAGTACCAATTTTAACTCTGCTGTTTGGGAGGTAATTGATAGAAATAGGAGAGCAGCTCAAAAAGATACAGTTACTAATGTCCCTAGGATAATCGATGAACATGGAAATTATATGGATGATAGTATAGACATTTGTAACTTTTTCAATAAATATTATCAACAGGTTGCATATAATCTCCAAAAGTCACTGAACACTAATACTTATAATACAACTACATTAAATGCTGAGCCAATTGAAAAGGTATTTAAATTTCATCCATTATCAAGAGATGAGTTGTCAAGAATAATAAAAAATTTGAATAACAAAAAAACAGTAGGATTGGATGGGGTCTCAAGCAAAATTTTAAAAGAATGTGAAAATGAATTACTGGACCCTTTATTGCATCTCCTTAATACTTCACTAGAGCAGGGTATTTTTCCTGATGATCTGAAACAAGGAAAAATTTTGCCAATTTTCAAGGGCGGTGATTCTGAAAGAGTTGAAAATTATAGACCCATTAGTATTCTAAATGTAATAAGTAAAATTTTTGAAAGAGTAGTTTTGAATAGGTTATTGATGCACCTGGAAGAAATTAATTTCATATGTGATGAACAGCATGGGTTCCAGAAAGGGAAATCTACTAAGACTGCAATAGTATCCCTTGTTGAAAGACTAATAGATATAATAGATTCAGGTGAGAAGGCAGCCGCAATATTTCTTGATTTATCCAAAGCTTTTGATTGTGTGAACCATAGAATATTATTGGAAATACTAAAAACTGTAGGTGTGAATGGTATAGAACTAAAATGGTTTGAATCATATCTCATAGGTAGAAACCAGTGTGTTGAGCTTACCAAGGTGGATGGGAATGAAATAGTAAAAATTAAATCTGCAAAACTGGAGGTCCAGGCTGGAGTACCTCAAGGCTCAATTCTGGGTCCCTTACTGTTTCTGTTGTATGTGAACCAATTACCAAAAGAGTTAAAAGATCACAGAGCTCTGTTGTTTGCTGATGACACATCGCTTATCTTTAACAATTATTTATTAGATAGTCTAGAAATAAATGCTTTTACTGGAGTACAGTCAATTGTCCAATTCTTGAAGCAAAGGCAATTAACAATAAATAGTAAGAAATGTCAATTCCTACAATTCAAAAGTAAATATAATTCAGTAGAGGATAGAGAAATAAATGTGTTTGTAGAGGAAAATGAATTAGACCAAGAAGAGAAAGTAGCATTCTTGGGAATTTTATTGGACAGGAAATTAACATGGCATCCTTACATTGAGAGGATATGTAATAAGATATCATCTGGGGTATTTATCCTGCGGCAGCTTGCTAGGCTGAATGATAAAAAACTACTGTTAACTGCTTACCATGGACTTATACTATCTCATATTAGGTATGCTATTTTAGTATGGGGTAATTCATCTCAACAAAATATGGACAGAGTGTTTAAGATTCAAAAGAAGGCACTCAGATGTATAGAGAAAGTGAATAGGTTAGACTCTTGTAGGCCTTTATTTAAAAAGCTTGGTCTATTAACTGTGCCATCTTTGTATGTATATGAAGTTGTAATGCATGTGAAAACGAGTGGTGTGATTCAGATGTTCATGAGTATAATACGCGAAACAGAGCAGATTATCATATAATGGGTCAAAATAGTAGGTTATTTGAACAAAAACCAGATTATATTGGTAGGAAATTTTATAACAAGCTACCTCAAATCTTGAAAAGTAATGATGATTTGAAGATTTTCAAAAAACAAATGAAAAAATATTTAGTTGATAAAGCTTTTTATAGTGTACAAGAATTCCTTTCAAACCTAAACTAGGTTGAACTACTTAGTGTTAGAATTATTATGTAATAACATGACTTGTCTTATACTCCATGACTGGAGTCTTTAGGACGTAATCTAAAAAAAAAAAAAAAAAAAAAAAAAAAAAAAAAAATATCACCTCCACAATTTTGACGCAGAGCGAAGATTTACCAAGATAGCAAGTACCTATGATATGAAAAATGCTGGGAATGTAGCCTTAACTAGGACATGAGAAATCAATGTTCAATTGGGTCTTTGAAATTTGCTTGGATATTTCAATTCTAAATTTTTTTCAGGAAGTAAGATCTATTCCTTAATCAAATCTAAGAATGAATTTGAGAAGAGATCGTGAAATTAAATCGCAATTGATGAGATGAGAAAGTTATCTGAAATTGAAATTATGATATTTTATTATCACTTCTCAATCCTATTATATTAAGCGTGCAATTTCTGTATATATTTTCGAATTTGGTTATTTATATTTATTTTTTTATATTTGATTATTAATATTTATTTATGTCCAACGGATCTCGAGAACGGCTCTAACAATTTTCACAAAATTTGGAACATAGTAGGTTTATGATATAAAAATTCGATTGCACTAGGTCTCATCCATGGGAAAACTCGCTGAACAACATTAGAAGGACAATCCTTGGCAGAAACAGCTGAGACTTTATCAATAAATAACAATAACGAGCGAAGCTCGGTGCCCCGGTATTCGTTTATTATTCGTAAATATATTATAAAAAACTGTTTTTCTATTCATCAAGGATTACAAAAGGCAGGAAATATTCACATATCCATGGTTTTTCCGTTTTTTAATCGTATTATTATATGATTCTATCTTATATTGCGGAGACAATCTCATTACAATTCTCGCTGTAATGAATTATATTCTTAATCTATGGAGAAGCCACCAGAACTGTATTTACGGTAGCCTTTGAGTTAGCTTGGAGACAATTGGTTTGAAGAGTTACAACTTGTGGAATTATATTCAATTGAGTAGTATTACCTTTGGAAGCTAAAGCCTCATAACGATATTATAATAACAGAGATGAAACGTCTGAGTCAATGAAGGCGCGTGAAGTTTGAAGTTCATCTGTGGTAACCTTCCGGTCTCCGGTGTGCCACTGTCTTTGTTCCCATTCCATTGTTATCATCGCTACCTAAACCCTTGACAACTTCGACTCCAGCAGCCCGTCACAATCACACTCAAAGACGCCGCAAAACTTGAGCAACAACTCAACTACTAATGTAATAATAGTCGGCGATAGTGGATCTAGTCTAGTAATAATAGTTCATCAGCAATATCGAATTGGATTCTTGGTCCCAAACAATTATTCAACTGGTGGGAAGTTGGCTCAAACTTAAGGGGTGTTCCATGATTGAGTAAGGAATCAAAATGTCAGGAATATAACTTTTCGAATATTAGGGTATGGTAAAGGTGTGCTAATGCTACCCCACTGGAGATTACTACTTGCCAATTCTTATATCAAATAATTATAGTGAGTTTCACTTCGAAGCATTTATTATTATAAACTAGTAGGTAACCCGTCCACCGCAAGTATCTGATTGAAAACTTGACAAACTGGACCTACTGACATCTTGAAGAATTTAAAATAGGCCTATAACCATCCACGGTAAATTAAAAATCTATATGCAAAATTTCAAGTTAATGACTTGAATAGTTCATACATGATGATGTACTACGAGGAGTACATGAGGAGTACACGTACTCCTGTACGTGTATAAGCCAATTCTTTTCTTTATTATATTATCGACTAGATAACATCAATGCTTGTCATTGATTAACCATGCTGAAGATTTGGTAGTGAATGTCTTTATAATAATTGGGACCAAGACATTATGAGTGGAAAGTTCGGTGATGAAACAAAAAATGCTTCTCTTATCATTACCACAGATAAAATAAGTCCTATACTATCTAAGCTATTATCATTACTATTGTCATTACTATCTAAGCTCTTTCAAGGCATCCGAATCTTGATAGAATTTTCTAGTGATAGCCCATGATAATTTCCAACTTGAAAAATCAGGATGAAGCAAAACAATAAACGTTGGAATAGCAGAGAGAATATAAGTGCATCCCACTACTTTACACTTAGCAGTGACGTCTCAATTTGGAAACTTTCCAAAAAGCTTGCTATCAACACAAATACAGTGCAAATGAAATCCAGAATAACACTAGAGTTACATAACGGAACAATTTTTCAAAATATACAGTGAAACTTTGCAGTAGAAGAAAGCAAAAAGTATGAACGTATGTAATATTATGGCTCCGGTCCTGTTTGGCTTCAATTCACCAACAATTGAATAATCCAGCTGTGAGAGAATCTCTATGAAACTGGGAAATACTCGGATAGACAACATGACAAGAATCTGGTGCCAAAATAACCAACTTAATGAATGATACTATCATTCAAAAAGTTCACAAAGTAATATTCTATTCCTCCCATTGATGAGTGGATACAAAATTATACTTAATATTCAATAAATCACTTTAGACAGGTCTCAGCAATATTGTTTGCTATTGAATAGACTGTTCATTGAGGGCGTCTATAATATGGGTGAAACGCCTCAGGGCTGAATCTGTCGTAGTCATTACACCCTGCATAGTAATCAAAATAATTGAATTCCCCCTAATGAATGACTAGGATCTCCGTTGAATGTTCCATCAGCTCACTAATTTCTAATCTGACGCTCCATAGAGCCAATGTATTCAGTAACACTGTAATCTACACCAATTTGTCTTTGGAAACAAGAGTCGGATTTTTGCCAACGTACTAGGATGAGGATGAAGAATCACCTCCTTGCTAAGCATCAATTAACTCCCACTGGAAATAATATTATGTGTCAAGTTCAAGTTTTATAAGCTGTGATTAGATAGAAACTTCAAAAATCAGTTTACAGAGAATAATATCATTATACAGATAAGAGAATAATATTCATAATCAGTTATTTTTAGATAGAAGCCACCAAAATAGTTCTACAGATTACAGGAAATAATATTATTTAAAACATTCTACAAATTGAAAAGTTACTGACGTACCAAACAGCTTTATTTTCAATTGATTCATTAACACTATGTTTCATCATAACCTGACATTTCAAAATAGCTTTATTGAATTTTGTCCAGCTCCGGCAACCTTTTTGTTAATTTCGCTTCAGTTACTGACAGGCTTTTCTATAGAGATGCTTACTGCATCCGCTTTTTGGGTCTGATTTTAATTGATTCTCGTTAATATTATTATTGAGGAGGTTGGTAGTACAATACTCGCAGTCAGCAGACAACTTTTACGGTTGCGGTCCAACTATAATGACGTCAATAAGAGCCTAATCATGAATTCATCATTATAATAAATCGACTGTATGATACTTGTTTTAATCTCGACTCATGAATGGCAGGAAACTACTACCATAGCCACCTCTAATGTATTAGAGGTGGCTATGCTACTACCCGTCATTACTACTCATAGGAGAATGATTACTTCAAACTATACTTTATCTAACCATAAATCTTTTTTATGCTAGTCTACTGATTACTGTAGGATTCACATTGAATAATAGACATGAATTGTCAAACAATTTTGTAAAAAGAATCAAATTATTAGGATTACAAATAGATTACCATCTGAATTGGAGTGATCATATTGATTTACTGTGCAGAAAGTTATCAAAGTCTATATATTTGTTGAAGACTCTAAAATATCATGTTCCATTCAACTATGTTTTAAATGTGTATTATGCTTTGTTTCATTCCCACTTAATTACAGTGTTATTCTCAGTCTAATAATTAATGACAATCTAATAATGGCAAATGATTGAAAAGTCTTATTCCCACATTAAAATGGCTTCTCGAAGTCCTTGATAGCCTTACTTGAGGAATATTTACATTTCTATAGCTCCTCGTATTATGATTGTGCACATTAATATTACAATCAAGGTTTCTTTCCTTCAATTTTTATATAATATTGATTGTAATATTAATGTGCACAATCATAATACGAGTAAATACTCCTAAAGTAAGGCTATCAAGGACTCCGAGAAGCCATTTTAATGTGGGAATAAGACTTTTCAATCATTTGCCATCATATGTCAGAGATCTACCTTATCCTAGTTTCAGAAAGGCAATAAACAAATTCCTAAGTGACAACCCATTTCATAGTTTGACTGAATTTTATGAAAACTCCTTCAATTAATGTTTGTCTTATAAAATACTGTATTATACTAGTATGTGTATAAGATTATATTTTTGTTATTTATGAGTTACCTAGATGGTATAAATTTGTATGAGTAAGTCTCCACCCAAATTATAAATGTAATGTTTCTTTTAAATACTCTGACATTGTCTAATGCAATTTTGTAATTGTTCTTTGACAAAAATAAATTATTTATTTATATTTATAAATAATGTGGGAAAATCAATATCCTGAATGGAGGGGTCTAGAAGACGCGTACCCTTTCGAGAAACTACCTGGGAGATACTTCAAGCGATTCATGAATGATAACATTGGGGAATAAAATTAATTGATACTGTATATAGAACTGTGCTGAATCTTGCAAGTTAGAAGTGTGATGATTTTAGATCTGCTGTCTCCTTCCATAAATAAATTATGTGTGATATTTGACATGAAACCTTGGCCAGAATGTTTAGTAAACCCAACCCGATTTGTATCGATAACTAATCTTTGAAAAAATAATAAAGCGGACTCACATATTTTACAAAATTCATGTTCATTGAATGTATTAACTTTTAAAATGTACGATAATTGAATTTGTACTCACATTCATCGTGATCCTTGGCGGTGACAGTAAGTACCGTATGTTGGATGTCTTCATTTTCGTCGACCTCCGCCTCATACAGCGCCTTGTCAAAGTACGGTGGATTGTCATTCTTGTCCGCAATGCCAATACGAATGAATTTTGTCACTGGAAAAGATCAGACAAAGCAACAATCAGTGTTGAGTACATTCCACAAAAAATGATATAATCAATGGAAAAAGCTTCTATTTGAAACAACTCCATGAAAAATTCAATCAAAACATTCAGGTTGTGGACGACTATTGAAAACATTTGAGTCTTGATATCAATGCACAAACCCAAAGTTAGTAGACAGTTAGTTCTGTCTACTAACGTTGGCACAAACCGACTTCTGAATGAGCTAACCTTTTGAACTCAAATCGTCGGGAGGAAAGTCATGATTCTCGTGCTGATTGATTTTTGTGAGTTGTAAGTGATAGAAATTAAAACAGTCATATTATTCACCAAATATAGCTAACATAACTTACATAACCTAGGATGGAATCCCAGTCCTGAGACTATGCAATATTTTCATCATGTTTCAAGTGTTATAAAGATGATGAGAGTTAGTAGCCTATATTAGACAGTTCAAGGAAGAATTTTTGCGCAATCCGCGAGAAATAAGGAAAAATTTTTGCGCAAATCCCCCTCCCCCTCCCCCCTCCCCCTCTGCGCATGCGCCCCCCTCTCCTCCCCCCTCTCCTTCTCCCTCTCCTTCTCCTTCTCCTCTCCCTCTCCCTCTCCTTCTCCCTCTCCCTCTCCTTCTCCTTCTCCTTCTCCCTCTCCCTCTCCCTCTCCTTCTCCCTCTCCTTCTCCCTCTCCCTCTCCTTCTCCCTCTCCCTCTCCTTCTCCCTCTCCTTCTCCTTCTCCCTCTCCCTCTCCTTCTCCCTCTCCTTCTCCCTCTCCCTCTCCTTCTCCCTCTCCCTCTCCTTCTCCCTCTCCTTCTCCCTCTCCTTCTCCCTCTCCCTCTCCTTCTCCCTCTCCCTCTCCTTCTCCCTCTCCCTCTCCTTCTCCCTCTCCCTCTCCCTCTCCCTCTCCTTCTCCCTCTCCCTCTCCTTCTCCCTCTCCCTCTCCTTCTCCCTCTCCTTCTCCCTCTCCCTCTCCCTCTCCTTCTCCCTCTCCTTCTCCCTCTCCTTCTCCCTCTCCTTCTCCCTCTCCTTCTCCCTCTCCGTCTCCTTCTCCCTCTCCCTCTCCCTCTCCCTCTCCTTCTCCCTCTCCCTCTCCTTCTCCCTCTCCTTCTCCTTCTCCCTCTCCCTCTCCTTCTCCCTCTCCTTCTCCCTCTCCCTCTCCTTCTCCCTCTCCCTCTCCCTCTCCCTCTCCTTCTCCCTCTCCCTCTCCTTCTCCTTCTCCCTCTCCCTCTCCCTCTCCTTCTCCCTCTCCTTCTCCCTCTCCCTCTCCCTCTCCCTCTCCTTCTCCTTCTCCCTCTCCTTCTCCCTCTCCCTCTCCCTCTCCCTCTCCTTCTCCCTCTCCCTCTCCTTCTCCCTCTCCCTCTCCTTCTCCCTCTCCCTCTCCTTCTCCCTCTCCCTCTCCTTCTCCCTCTCCCTCTCCTTCTCCCTCTCCCTCTCCTTCTCCCTCTCCCTCTCCTTCTCCCTCTCCCTCTCCTTCTCCCTCTCCCTCTCCCTCTCCCTCTCCTTCTCCCTCTCCCTCTCCTTCTCCCTCTCCCTCTCCCTCTCCCTCTCCCTCTCCCTCTCCTTCTCCCTCTCCCTCTCCCTCTCCCTCTCCTTCTCCCTCTCCCTCTCCCTCTCCCTCTCCTTCTCCCTCTCCCTCTCCTTCTCCCTCTCCCTCTCCTTCTCCCTCTCCCTCTCCCTCTCCCTCTCCCTCTCCCTCTCCTTCTCCCTCTCCCTCTCCCTCTCCTTCTCCCTCTCCCTCTCCTTCTCCCTCTCCCTCTCCTTCTCCCTCTCCCTCTCCCTCTCCCTCTCCCTCTCCCTCTCCTTCTCCCTCTCCCTCTCCCTCTCCTTCTCCCTCTCCCTCTCCTTCTCCCTCTCCCTCTCCCTCTCCTTCTCCCTCTCCCTCTCCTTCTCCCTCTCCCTCTCCCTCTCCCTCTCCCTCTCCTTCTCCCTCTCCCTCTCCTTCTCCCTCTCCCTCTCCTTCTCCCTCTCCCTCTCCTTCTCCCTCTCCCTCTCCCTCTCCTTCTCCCTCTCCCTCTCCCTCTCCCTCTCCCTCTCCTTCTCCCTCTCCCTCTCCTTCTCCCTCTCCCTCTCCTTCTCCCTCTCCCTCTCCCTCTCCCTCTCCCTCTCCTTCTCCCTCTCCCTCTCCCTCTCCTTCTCCCTCTCCCTCTCCCTCTCCTTCTCCCTCTCCCTCTCCCTCTCCTTCTCCCTCTCCCTCTCCCTCTCCCTCTCCTTCTCCCTCTCCCTCTCCTTCTCCCTCTCCCTCTCCTTCTCCCTCTCCCTCTCCTTCTCCCTCTCCCTCTCCCTCTCCCTCTCCCTCTCCTTCTCCCTCTCCCTCTCCCTCTCCTTCTCCCTCTCCCTCTCCTTCTCCCTCTCCCTCTCCCTCTCCCTCTCCTTCTCCCTCTCCCTCTCCCTCTCCCTCTCCCTCTCCTTCTCCCTCTCCCTCTCCCTCTCCCTCTCCTTCTCCCTCTCCCTCTCCTTCTCCCTCTCCCTCTCCCTCTCCTTCTCCCTCTCCCTCTCCCTCTCCTTCTCCCTCTCCCTCTCCCTCTCCCTCTCCCTCTCCTTCTCCCTCTCCCTCTCCCTCTCCCTCTCCCTCTCCCTCTCCTTCTCCCTCTCCCTCTCCCTCTCCCTCTCCTTCTCCCTCTCCCTCTCCCTCTCCCTCTCCTTCTCCCTCTCCCTCTCCTTCTCCCTCTCCCTCTCCCTCTCCTTCTCCCTCTCCCTCTCCTTCTCCCTCTCCCTCTCCTTCTCCCTCTCCCTCTCCCTCTCCTTCTCCCTCTCCCTCTCCTTCTCCCTCTCCCTCTCCCTCTCCTTCTCCCTCTCCCTCTCCTTCTCCCTCTCCCTCTCCTTCTCCCTCTCCCTCTCCCTCTCCTTCTCCCTCTCCCTCTCCCTCTCCCTCTCCCTCTCCCTCTCCTTCTCCCTCTCCCTCTCCTTCTCCCTCTCCCTCTCCTTCTCCCTCTCCCTCTCCCTCTCCCTCTCCCTCTCCCTCTCCTTCTCCCTCTCCCTCTCCCTCTCCTTCTCCCTCTCCCTCTCCCTCTCCTTCTCCCTCTCCCTCTCCCTCTCCCTCTCCTTCTCCCTCTCCCTCTCCTTCTCCCTCTCCCTCTCCTTCTCCCTCTCCCTCTCCCTCTCCCTCTCCTTCTCCCTCTCCCTCTCCCTCTCCTTCTCCCTCTCCCTCTCCCTCTCCCTCTCCTTCTCCCTCTCCCTCTCCCTCTCCTTCTCCCTCTCCCTCTCCTTCTCCCTCTCCCTCTCCTTCTCCCTCTCCCTCTCCTTCTCCCTCTCCCTCTCCCTCTCCTTCTCCCTCTCCCTCTCCTTCTCCCTCTCCCTCTCCCTCTCCCTCTCCTTCTCCCTCTCCCTCTCCCTCCTGGCATGTTGCCGTTTTCCTCTATTACGAAAGAGAAATCCAAAGTTCCTTTTTAATCCGTCATTCGTATACGAGCATATGCTTCTCTCCACGCAGCGATCTCTACATTACGAATGCTGAGTAAAGGATCATGTCGGTCTCTCCTTTGATCGGTCATACGCTACTGCCAGTTTAAGTGAATCCACCTCAGCAGCTATGCCTTAGTACATCGCTTCTCACAAGTAGCAGTTTGAGATTGCCAGATAGCCCCATGCGTTATCTTCTATTCTCGCTACTGCTTTTTCCTCTATTACGAAAGAGAAATCCAAAGTTCCTTTTTAATCCGTCATTCGTATACGAGCATATGCTTCTCTCCACGCAGCGATCTCTACATTACGAATGCTGAGTAAAGGATCATGTCGGTCTCTCCTTTGATCGGTCATACGCTACTGCCAGTTTAAGTGAATCCACCTCAGCAGCTATGCCTTAGTACATCGCTTCTCACAAGTAGCAGTTTGAGATTGCCAGATAGCCCCATGCGTTATCTTCTATTCTCGCTACTGCTTTTTCCTCTATTACGAAAGAGAAATCCAAAGTTCCTTTTTAATCCGTCATTCGTATACGAGCATATGCTTCTCTCCACGCAGCGATCTCTACATTACGAATGCTGAGTAAAGGATCATGTCGGTCTCTCCTTTGATCGGTCATACGCTACTGCCAGTTTAAGTGAATCCACCTCAGCAGCTATGCCTTAGTACATCGCTTCTCACAAGTAGCAGTTTGAGATTGCCAGATAGCCCCATGCGTTATCTCCTATTCTCAAATCACCATATTTCTAAATTCCTTTTTTGCTATTATGAACAACGAAATAAGCTATTTTGAACCATCTCTTATCACTGAAAATCCAATGTTGCCGGTTCACACACCTAGCAATGAGATTTCGCTACAACTCTTCACATTCCTGCAATATCAATTATAATTATTCCACTGTCACCAATCATTAATACTGCTGGCTTTTCTATGATTGAGATAACTACGATAATAAATACAATTGCTGTAGATTGAAGATTCCTACAGCATTCCCTGTTATGACATGTTCTGTATTTTATTTTACTGAGTAGGCTCAATCCAGAAATTACTTGAACAGAAATAAACGAGTTACGATTTTACTTCTCAACAACCATTAATGATAATGTAGATGACAAGATTTTTTAACAACAGAGTTTTAGCTGGTTCTATCTAGTTTTCAAACCCTGTGTCAACGCTACATAAATTCGTTCAAGAAAATATTTATCGTAACTACATTAATGCATCAAACTCTCAAGAGACCGATGCATTTTTTCAACATCGAGTTCAATGCATTACTTTCAAGTATAAATAAAAGTGCCTATAGGCTCCTGACAAGAGACAACTATTATTTGATAAATTAATATCATTGATGTCACCAAAATTGTGCATCAGAGTTGAAGCAAAATTAGATGAAGTTGCACTGATGTAAAGATGTAGAAAGTACTTGAAGGTGATTGTTAAAAATGAAAGCTATTGATATAGTTATATTTGAGTAATTATGCAAGTAGGTATTTAGATAAGTGTAAGACACTCTTGATGTATCCCTTCCAAGTCAAATGAACGTCGTGATTCAGATTAAGTTGGTGAAAGCACAAGTGGCTATTGTTGAGAGAAGCAAAGCGATTATTTGATTTCAGGTGATATGCATATTTTTTTTTTTGAAAACCACAGAGATATTCGGGGAACAGCAACTAGCAGAATTTTAAAATACAAATTTGAGAGAGAGAAACTCTCTTCGATCGTAGTGACTTGTGATCACAATCACTTGGGAGATTTGTCTATCAAGAGGAATAATTTGTCTCAAATGCTATAAGGAACATAGATTCTCTATCAATTGAGTTTCTGTCACAAGCAAGGAAAAACTTTTATGGAATACTGTAATAACACCGCAATGCTGGAAAATTAAGATTACAATATGATGAAAGTAAGATTCAAGCAATCTTTTTGGTACGAATTTTTTGTTGTTAGCATCCTTTGTTAAACAATAAATACGTGTAGAGATTTGGTTAGTTATGAGTTAGTTCTATGTCTAGTTAGATGTACACTTTCAACATGAATTAGATTACAGTTCTCCAGATAAGTATGAATAGCTTTTTTCATCTCACTACTCTCAACCCACAAAGTTAGAGTGAAAAAACACTATAATTTCATTGGCTTCAGCTGTTGTGCAATATTCTCACTCACAGTGTTGGATAATTTCTTCATTTTGGAGGAAAGTGTGATATTTCATAGTTTCTCAAGAAACAACAGAACACCAGTCTCTCCTTGTTTTAACTGTTATTTATTCTTCACTTGTCGTTTTCACTCAGCTAACAAATAATATTAGTTGAATGACATATAACCTATAGGAAAATTTCAATGCAAAACCTGCGGATTACCGAATCTTGAATGATTTTGCTTCTTCCTTTATCAGAAATATTAGGAAAACTATACATTTATGTTGACTCAGTGCATAAATTCAACCTTGAATATGCAAGTATATTATCTGAAAGATTACAGAAACATGATACATAACAAATAGACAGAAAACTTTTCTGTGTAATTACAAATATTACTAGTCTATTACTCACAGCCTTTGCTCACCTCTCAACTGAACATCTAAAACTGAGTTTTTTTTTTTCATCATGATAACATGAGAAGCAGAGTTAGAGTGGAGGATAAGGAGGAGGATGTGGAGGAGGAGGAGCACACATCAAATCAAAGGTTAGTTATTTGATGAAACTATTTGATAAATTATACTAATAGATCTGTTCACATTACAAGAGTTGGAAATTACTGATTCAGTTAATAGTTATTACTTGCATATTAACTTGTTGAATCACTGTTTGATTCTGTAATATGAAAGCAAGAAATAATAATACTCACTTTGAGATTCCATGTACTGGTAAAACATATGCAAGTGTAGTGAGAGTCAACCTTGGAAGATATGCTCAAATTATTCTCTCAGTCAGATCTTAAGTCAGCATCATGAAGCTCTAAGAACCCAATTCAACTTATACTGACAGATTAAATCCCAGTCTAGTATAGATAAGAAACTCTTTTGTAGATGTGCTAAAACCCTATTACTCTTTAAGTTTCTCGTTCTAGAGTTAGTTGCAAGGATGTTTTCAAATATTCTTTCCAAATTCATGTTAATGCATAACAATATTAGCTACAACTATTGACAACTGCTTTTTTCATATGCACTTCAAAAAAATATTTTCTCAGTCTATATTATGTAAATTCATTTGTAATTGTATATAAGTGTAAAAATATATATATATAGGGTGACACAAGAATAACTGTACAACTGCACTGTATAACTGTACTGTATATACAGGTTACGAAATACATGTTTCACACATCTTCACGTCTGAACTACTGAACTGATTAACTGGAAATTTTGCATGAAGATTCTTAATTTACTGAGGATGGTTATTGGCTAATATTTTAATTAATCAATTGAAAACAATGTCAATCAAATGAAAAGAATCTATTCGTGCTTTCAACTGCCCTTGCGAAGCACGGGTAACTCCTGCTCGTAGTTAATAAACATTTCCAGGATCACTCTCCTAGGCTTATTTTCCTAGGAAGATTGTCATTTCCTAATTCTATGTCTATTCCTATGCTCAAAAGGATTCCTATCTTCAAAATGATTTTTTCAAGTTCATACTAGAATTTGGAAGAATTGAGATTTAATAGAAACATTTGAAAGAAAGTCAACATTTTCAAACATGAAGAAAGCTGAAATCACCAAGCATTCTTTTCTCAGTAGAGGAAGTAAACGATTCAAGTCTTCAAGATAAGAAGGAAGAAGCCATCTGGCTTTAATATGGTTCACATTATTATAAACGCTATTTGAAAGGAAAGAAGCTGATAAGATAGACACGCTGAATAAGATGCTTGTTTATGTAAAAGCTTCATCCATCTTGAAGCTATATGCTATCTGAATGAATAAACATTTACATTTTACTTTAAATTTCACTATTCATTTTCTTCAAATAAAACTTCTCTTTCTCTTTAATTATCAATATTCTGTTCGCTTTTATTGACCGAGCGAAGTGAGGTATAAGATTCAAGTCGACGGTTTCGCATTTCTCTTAATGTTTAAATGTTTATATGTTGCGCATTTACGGCGAAACGCGCTAATAGATTTTCATGAAATTTGACAGGTATGTTCCTTTTTTAATTGCGCGCCGACGTATATACAAGGTTTTTGGGAATTTTGCATTTCAAGGATGATATAAAAGGAAAAAGGAGCCTTCTTCATACGCCAATATTAGAGTAAAATTCAGACTATAGAATTATTCATCATAAATCAGCTGACAAGTGATTACACAGATGTGTGGAGAAGCCAGTCTATTACTGTATTTCTATAATGTCTATAGTTTCAATCACAGTATATAGAAGAAGAAATATCTAAATACCGTGGTTTCAATCAGGTACTTGTGGATGAGAATACTGTGTGAGGTCTACTGTTCACAGAACTACTAGTTCTATTCCAAAAGTGATGTACTTTTTCTTCTCTTCTTTCCAAACATATTCATCGTCTCCTGATCCTCTCTTCTTCTTCCTCTTTATCTTCATCATTTTCTTCTTCTTCTTCAAGAAGAATAAGAGGCACAGACAACTAGGCCAGAATAGAATTTACTAGTAACATTTGAAAGAAAGTCAACATTTTCAAACATGAAGAAAGCTGAAATCACCAAGCATTCTTTTCTCAGTAGAGGAAGTAAACGATTCAAGTCTTCAAGATAAGAAGGAAGAAGCCATCTGGCTTTAATATGGTTCACATTATTATAAACGCTATTTGAAAGGAAAGAAGCTGATAAGATAGACACGCTGAATAAGATGCTTGTTTATGTAAAAGCTTCATCCATCTTGAAGCTATATGCTATCTGAATGAATAAACATTTACATTTTACTTTAAATTTCACTATTCATTTTCTTCAAATAAAACTTCTCTTTCTCTTTAATTATCAATATTCTGTTCGCTTTTATTGACCGAGCGAAGTGAGGTATAAGATTCAAGTCGACGGTTTCGCATTTCTCTTAATGTTTAAATGTTTATATGTTGCGCATTTACGGCGAAACGCGCTAATAGATTTTCATGAAATTTGACAGGTATGTTCCTTTTTTAATTGCGCGCCGACGTATATACAAGGTTTTTGGGAATTTTGCATTTCAAGGATGATATAAAAGGAAAAAGGAGCCTTCTTCATACGCCAATATTAGAGTAAAATTCAGACTATAGAATTATTCATCATAAATCAGCTGACAAGTGATTACACAGATGTGTGGAGAAGCCAGTCTATTACTGTATTTCTATAATGTCTATAGTTTCAATCACAGTATATAGAAGAAGAAATATCTAAATACCGTGGTTTCAATCAGGTACTTGTGGATGAGAATACTGTGTGAGGTCTACTGTTCACAGAACTACTAGTTCTATTCCAAAAGTGATGTACTTTTTCTTCTCTTCTTTCCAAACATATTCATCGTCTCCTGATCCTCTCTTCTTCTTCCTCTTTATCTTCATCATTTTCTTCTTCTTCTTCAAGAAGAATAAGAGGCACAGACAACTAGGCCAGAATAGAATTTACTAGTAACAATAAATAATCTTGTAATGAATGGTGTTTAGACATGCAACTCCATTTTTACAAAATGCAGGCTTTTCTTTATTTGTAATCATGAGTTAACAATTGGTAATTGACTCAAACGTACAGAACATGATCTGATAAGCCACTGAACAATGAGCGAGGTCATGATGATGTATAGAGAGGCGTTTCCCAGAGATTGGAATGCAGACCACCTCCTCTCCACATCATCAGACAGATGTTCAAAAGAAGAACGAAATGAGAACCAATGTCAAATAATACTTCTAATATATTTTCAACAAATGTACATCATGATATTTACAATTGATTATTTTTCATCTAATATAGCTAGGTGTTGAAAACCCAATCCATTTCACTAACAGTCCTTTTTTATCACGTTTTAATATTTTTTCAATCAAATACACTTGTCTCTCCGTTTCGTTTAATTGCGTTTTTTTTTAATTTCTTCTGCATAAAACCGCCCACTAATTACTTCTCCGTTTAGATCTTGCAAGCTATACGTTACAGGTTGAGAAGGAAATATAGAGTGTAATCAGACTAAACCGCCTTCATATATTATTCTAACTTACAACTAATACATTTATTCCTTAAACCTCTACAAGTATTACAATTAATTTTCACATTCAAAGCTTTTAGTATTTAATAGTTTTATTCTCTCCTCAATTAACGAGTTCATCATAATCTCTGTAAAAAAGTTAAAGTTTGTACAACATCGCTGATTCGCCACACATTTTCATAATTTCAAATGTAAATCTTACACTATCAATGTTTTTATCTGTTAACCTATCATCAATGAAATAATACATTCGAATATTCAACCAACCTAATGAATTACAATAGCAAAATTCAGGAATTTCCTTTAATTCGCATCTTTGATGTCTATCAACTATATTCTTATTTATAATATAACATACGCTTATATGTTCTGACTTCTGTTCTTCACTTCTACCAGGTTTTATAAATGTTAAATATTCCTCAAACGTTAGTCCTTCTTTTCCGAAATTATTCAATTCTAATATTGTTTTGTCAATAAGTTCGAAATAACAACATCTATATTTTTTATCGATTTTATTCGAAAAATAGTTCTTATCAAATGAAATTGAATCCATCTCCAATCTGAAATTAAACAGAATATGCTATCAATCTTGTTCTAAGCCTGTCTCATCTGTAGAATCTCGTAAAAAATTCCAGATAAGTTTATTTAATTGTTCTTTTGTTAAATGTTTATTTTTTTCTGTTATAACCTTCTTAATTTTATCGATAGACTCTTTAAGATGACCACAATCACATCTGTATGAGCCTGGGATATTGCCATTCTCCCAGAATTTATCATATGATGTACCGTATAATTCACAAACTAAAATATGATTATAGTTATCACTATGCCAAACTCCTAATTTTTCATAATCTCTCACAAATGTTAAATATTGTAGATTTGTCCATCCTTTTTCTGCTAACTGGTCCAATAATTGGTGATGCGTCTCCAATAGTTCAGTTAGTTCACAACGATAACTTTGTATTCTCGCCATTTTTTCTAAAGAAACAGAATCATATTTACGTAATTCATTAAAATGCCTATTTATAATATACTAAGCTTATATATTCATCAAATGATTTCCGTTCGAGAGCACATATCTGAAAACATATTAAACTATAAGTTGGAATGATCAGCGTATATAATCAATTGTAAAATATTTACTTAGTTAGTAATTGACTCTTATCTATCCAAGACGGTTCACTAAAGTGTGATTTTCTAACTACAAATCATCATTTTTGTTTCCAAGGAGAATATAAAGAAGACTATAATGTGATAGCAGATAACAATAAAACTGTTGGGATTGATTGTTTGAGTTGGGCCAATAGCAAAACCTTTGAGCCTATTCAAGATAGCTTGTCACTCTTGAATGATAGTAGAAATTATTTCCAAAATGCTCCAATTTATTCTGTGTCCTTGGCTAAAATGTGGAGAAAACTGACAGATAATTTGAAAAATAGTTGTTGTTTGATCTATAATGATCTTCTACAGTATGTTTACTGGGGGTAATAGCAATACCAGCAAATTGAGTGGAGTACAAGTAAAGCTTCCCACTGACCCACAACATAGAAATAAAATAATATCCTATGTAATCTCTGCATTTAGCTTTAATCTACTACCTATTAATTATGTGGAAATTTTCGAGGATCCATCAAACAAAAATAATATCAGTTTCTCACAAAAGTGTGGAGAGTGGAGAGACTTTTTTCTCCAAGTCAACCACAGTTTTCTCTACCATATCCAAAGTTGTTGACCTAGATGAGTTGGGTCTTGTAGCAACAGGTAACTTAATACCACAAGTCTTAAGAAAACGGCCAAACATAACTTGTGAGCTTCCTCCATACCCTTGTCTCCTATCTCAGTGCTATCAGCCAAGAAGCGTAAGCTAGAACTGGATGAAATTGATCTAAAAACGGAGGAAAATTGAGTTTTTTGAAGCCACACAGTCATTTAGGGAACAGCATAAGCAGCTAGAAGAATTTTAAAATAGAAAATTTGAGAGGAACTTGGACCATTCACATTGGCGAAATTTTGAGCCTAGTGGAGTTTATAATGTGACTGCATTTGAGGAAGAATTTGAAAAGCCGAACATAGATTTGAATTATAAAATTAGAATCAAGCTAGATGTTTTATTCCCAGTAGGAATAAGGAAAGAGTTACTTTCTGTATTTGATTTGGGCATAGATATGCTTTGATGTATGTATAATAATTAAAAAATAAAGAAAATTATTGTGACAATCCTCATGACATTGAGCTCTCACCCCTTCTCCTGATTCCTCTCTCATTTTTTCTTTCCTGCTAAACGAGTGGAGGAGGAGGACAAAGGAGGAGGACAAAGGAGGAGGACAAAGGAGGAGAACGTCAATTTTTGTCCTCGGAGGGGAGGAGGAGGAGAACAATTGTCCTCCGAGGAGAGGAGGAGGAGAAAAATTTAAGTAAAAATGAACTTACATGTGTTGATTTGACGAAATGAAGCTCAGCTAGCACCTCGGCTATGATTTTCTAGATGCAGGTAAGGTTCCTTCACGAGAGCACAATTGCTTATGAGTAGTGAGGTGAGAAAATGCTGTGGAAAAACAATGTAACCAAACTGTAACACTAAATATATATTATAAAAATCAACACTTTCACAAAAATATGAGAATATAACAAAAATTTTCACTTACAATCAATAATGACCTCGAGCTAAAGCTCTGGGGAGTATCGGCAGTGTTCGCCAATTGTGATACACGCCTCCTTTGTGTTTCTATCTCACTCGTACAAGCATGCAACAGACAGAGAAACGACTTGCTATATAATCGCTTTTCTCAGTGGAAAATCATCATTCACGTTAGAGAGCTATCAGTACGCGCTTCTCGACACCATGGACAAGTCACACCGTGCATCCTCATCCTCATTCTTATTACCAGACAGCCCGCCTCCGGAGAGGGAGCTGAACTACTGGGAACAGCAGAAGCAGCAGAAGAAGCAGCAGAAAAGCCTCAGCTCAGCTACAACATCAGCTGTTGCCTCCACCTCTGGCGCCCCCTCCTCCTCAGCCTCAACCTCAGATCCCTTGAAGAAACAAGGGATCTTCGTCCAAGATGAGGATTCCAGCATCATCGTGGGAGACAGCAGCCCTCTCCCGCAAGCTACTTGGGCACCACGCCGAGCAGCGCTCACATCGGTACCCGCCCCCAAGCAGTCTGTCAAGAGGAGGCTGTTTGTCGACGATGAGGAGCCTGGCGTCCTCACTCAATCAAAGGTTAGCATACAAAAATATTATTATTGTAATGTACACAAAATCTTTATAAAATGTGAATCTTATAAATCTTTTGTGTGCATTTACTGATTCTTATACTGTGAGCGAAGACTGAGCTATCAAATTGTGCTATCAAAACAATCCGAACACAGATAAATTCTCACGATGGTTGATATACATGTTTACTAAATATGACGCATGAAACAATTCAATTATCTACCAATTTGAATTGAGTTCAAGTAATCGGAGAATTTCCGAGTTATTACTCACAGTTTTGAGTAGTGAATCTGTTGAGCAAGATCTCTCTCTTGTATGATTTTAAACCTGAAACAAATAAGAGTCTAATGAAATATTTTTCAACAGATATGAGTGTGAATAATACATTGATATTTGAATTATGAAAAATCCAATCATATGCATAAACTGTATGTTTTCTGCAATAACTTTGATGACAAATTACTTATTACTTATATGAAAAATCCAATCATATGCATAAACTGTTTGTGTGAAACAAAAATTGTTAAAAATTTGCATGAGTAATGAAACGTGAAATTCGAATAATTTTTTTATTATAAATCCAATCATATTATTCTGCAATAACTTTGATGACAAATTACTTATTACTTATATGAAAATTCCAATCATATGTTGATTGTAATGAACTGAAAAAATTTTTTCGATAATTGAGAGTTATGTCAGAGAATTTCCGAGTTATTACTCACAGTTTTGAGTAGTGAATCTGTTGAGCAAGATCTCTCTCTCTCTTGTATGATTTTAAACCTGAAACAAATAAGAGTCTAATGAAATATTTTTCAACAGATACGAGTGCAGCTACAGGAGTCGCAAGACAGCTCAATAATGTCTCTGTTACGGGAGACGGAGGAGGGGGAGGAGGAGGATGAATTGGACAGGGAGACAGACGACTTTATTCGAATTATAAATTCCAGATGTGAAAAACCCTGGACGCCTCTGCGGGAATTGGAGGAGGGGTTACCATACCCCATCGTGGACGTGCGGGAGGCGTCCAACCAACATGGTCGTCGCATCATCTTGAAACTATACACTCCCGGAATGAGGTCGACTGAGGTTTATCTTCCGGAACGGTTTTCCGAAATTGTATCCTCAAACGATATTGAGAAGTTCAAAAAGAACTGCACAAAATCTTGCCTTCTAGTCAAACATGTTAATGCTAGATGGTCCGACATAAAGATTTTAAGTAAAAATTGTTAATAATCTTGGAGCTTATCTAGCATTAACGTATATATACAAAACATGTATCATATTTATAATTCACTTGTTATATGTATCAAATATCTATAATATCAATAACATTTAAAAAATAGTTTGTTATTCTATAAAACTATATAATTTATCATATTTATAATTTACTTGTTATATGTATCAAATATCTATAATATCAATAACATTAAAAAAATAGTTTGTTATTCTATAAAACCGGAACGGTTTTCCGAAATTGTATCCTCAAACGATATTGAGAAGTTCAAAAAGAACTGCACAAAATCTTGCCTTTTAGTCAAACATGTTAATGCTAGATGGTCCGACATAAAGATTGTTAATAATCTTGGAGCTTATCTAGCATTAACATATATATATATACAAAACATGTATCATATTTATAATTTACTTGTTATATGTATCCAATATCTATAATATCAATAACATTAAAAAATAGTTTGTTATTCTATAAAAATTTTTCTCAATTCTCACCTATCACACTAGTATACGTGTTGAGCACTCTCCACACTATGCAAGTTGCATTGAGTGATAAGAAATTAAAAATGTGTTTTTATAGCTTGATGTATGGCAAGGTGACATCACTCGCTCGCTCACTGTGTCAAGGTCGGGCAACGCCTCACTTCACACAGCTTCCTTGTTGTGAAGTGAGGTCGTTGGCCCTTACACATCTGGTGTGATGCATTTCATTCATTCACGACCTTCACAAGGTCTTGTTGTGAATGTTGAGTGTTGCCCCCACACACATCTGGCTGGATTGACATTCCATTCATTCTTATCTGTATGACTTTCAATATTATTGTGTTTGACTTTTTCACATCAACTATTTGAAATGCATTTTGCAAATGCATTTCAAATAGATGATCTGAATAGATGAATTCAAAGTATTATTCCAAATTAATAGAAAATTTCCATTTTTCTTTTAGATAGTGTAATGATTAATTAATTAACTTTTGTTAATGTTCGAGCATTGAGTTGAAAGGTAATGAAAATATTGAATGTTGAGAACTTTGTGCATGTTGATATTCTTCGCGTGTGCGTTAAATCATTCTATTGGAGGAAGTTCTTTCCAATGTACTTTCTTTCCTCAACTTCTTTTCCATGTCTGTACTTTCTACCAAATTACGCACCAATACTTCCAAGGATTCAGACATAAACTTGTAGGAATCTAAAAATTTAATTTTGCCTACTGAAAGTGTCAAAAAATTAAAAATATGTATCAAACAAATAATTTCTTGTGCGAAAACAATCGAATGCAAAGTATGAAATTGGCGTCTATGTATACGAATGCTCAGAAAAGAAATTTTGCACGTTATGGATTCTTCTACAACGGAAAGGAATTACAGTGTGTTTATTGCTTGCATGCACTGAGATTGCATAAAGCTCGTACATGTTGTCTGTCTACAATTAGATACGCCCCCCTCAGAGACAACTGTGTTACAGCTAAGTGCACATTATTGTTCATAACTTAATCAATGTCATGCAGTGTTTTAGCTTTGCAAAAATTAACTCACCTCTGGATGAACTTTGGAAATGCTTGTATGACATTGCAGATAAAAAATGTAAAAGATCATTGCCCTCTCTCTGTTAAGACATCAATAGAGCTGTTCCCTCCAAGTGATATAGGTCTGAGGATATCTATAGCCATTTTTGGAATGCTTGTTTGTACTAAATTTACTATAGATATTCTCGGAGAGCACACTTAAAAAGCAACGCCTGCGGTTTGTACAGCACATAGAAAATTTGTGAAATTTTTCTTAACTGTCAGGTGGAAAGCAAACCAATCACTTTTTACAGTATAAAGATGGATTCACTCATCTAGCATTCACTTTAATCTGATAGTAGAGAATTTTTTCCTCAGGGAAATTATTTTTTCCCTCACATTTTCCAATTTTATCTGAGATTTTCGAATTATTGGACATACTAGATACAGGTCATCTACATTATTGTAGTGCAAATGATTTCTCAACTATTGTTACAAATTCCGATGAACTTTGGAAATGCTTGTATGACATTGCAGATAAAAAATGTAAAAGATCAACTTAGATCATTCTGTTAAGACATCAATAGAGCTGATACCCCCAGTGATATAGGTCTGAGGATATCTATGTCCATTTTTATCAAGAGATACGCCCCCCTCAGAGTCAACTCTGTTACAGCTAAGTGCACATTATTGTTCATAACATAATCGAGGTCATACAGTGTTTTAGCTTTGCTAAATTCAAAAAATTAACTCGCCTCTTGATGTCAATTTCATTCAATGAATTTGATTCTATTGCAAAAAATATTAAATTTTCAACAGGATTCCAAGGCGATGATTTACCGTTAACAAAAACAGAAAATGTACATTTTCCAATTTTATCTGAGATTTTCGAATTATTGAACATACTAGATACAGGTCATCTACATTATTGTAGTGCAAATGATTTCTCAACTATTGTTACAAATACCGATGAACTTTGGAAATGCTTGTATGACATTGCAGATAAAAAATGTAAAAGATCAACTTAGATCATTCTGTTAAGACATCAATAGAGCTGATACCCCAAGTGATATAGGTCTGAGGATATCTATAGCCATTTTTGGAATGCTTGTTCGTACTAAATTTACTATAGATATTCTCGGAGAGCACACTTAAAAAGCAACGCCTGCGGTTTGTACAGCACATAGAAAATTTGTGAAATTTTTCTTAACTGTCGGGTGGAAAGCAAACCAATCACTTTTTACAGTATAAAGATGGATTCACTCATCTAGCATTCACTTTAATTTGACAGTAGAGAATTTTTCCCTCAAAGGGACATTATACAGATTCACTCATTTAGCATTCACTTTAATTTGACAGTATAAAGATGTATTCACTCAGTATGAAGATGGATTCACTTTGCATTTAAAGATTTTAGGGTTGCATTTAAAGTAATATCCTTGCATTTAAAGATCCTTGCAACTAACTCTAGAACGAGAAACTTAAAGAGTAATAGGGTTTTAGCACATCTACAAAAGAGTTTCTTATCTATACTAGACTGGGATTTAATCTGTCAGTATAAGTTGAATTGGGTTCTTAGAGATTCATGATGCTGAAGTAAGATCTGACTGAGAGAATAATTTGAGCATATCTTCCAAGGTTGACTCTCACTGTCAGTATTTAGCACATCTACAAAAGAGTTTCTTATCTATACTAGACTGGGATTTAATCTGTCAGTATAAGTTGAATTGGGTTCTTAGAGATTCATGATGCTGAAGTAAGATCTGACTGAGAGAATAATTTGAGCATATCTTCCAAGGTTGACTCTCACTGTCAGTATAACATTAGATGGAGTCACTTTAATTTGACAGTAGAAATATGGATTCACTTTAATTTGACAGTAGAAAGATGGATTCACTTTAATTTGACAGTAGAAAAGGGAAAAAGGGAAATTATTTTTTCCCTCACTGTCTCTCTTCCTCCCCCTCGTCCTCACTGGGAGAGGGGTGAGGGTGAGGGAGAGGGTGAGGGATTGATTGATTGATTGAGTACTTTATTTATGTAGATTACAATATATACTGGCTTATACACTTATATACAATAGCTTACAATACAGCAAAATTATCGATGAATTTACATAATATAGACTAAGAAAATAATTATTGAACTGTATATGATATGATAAAGCAGTTTGTAATATAATAACTATAGATAATAATCATATTGTTATGCATCTACATAAATTGGCGGAGCTTTGGACATATCAATGTCCATTCTTCGGAAAGAATATTAAAAATATCCTCCCCACTAACTCTCTACCAAAACGTTAATTTCGTTATTTAAACTAAGGATTTATTTATTAATGGAAATATTGTAAAAGTTTTAATCAATATGAATATTAAAGAGAAAAAAAACAGATAATTGATAGAGTAAAATAATTATATAGGTAGATAAGATCAAATAATTGATTAATAGAATGAAGTAGGCTGAAAGTAGATCAGGGTTATCAACTTTCAGTAATATACAGCATTATGCAGTGGATAATTGAAATAACATGAGTTTATATAATATATATATATACAATTCGTTCTATAACATGGTTTAAAGGTTTGTATTTGTGGGATGGGTGGGGGATGGATGTCATGTGATCGTTCTAGGGCCGGACAGTTTCAGTCATTTGTTCCAAAAGATGTTTTTTTAAAGTTAGGATGAAGCTCGCTCGGCTCTCGATGGACCTGATAGAAACAGGAAGTGCATTCCATGCACGACAGGCACTGACTAAGAAGGATTTTGTGAAAATAGTAGTTCGATGATTGGGTATCCTTAAAGTACTTTCTCCGGTTCTAGTATGTGAAGCATCTATCCTCCTACCTTCAGAGACAAATTTGAAATCATCTTTGAAATAGTTTGGATTACCGTATATCAAGATATCTCTAACAAGCTTGACTATTCGAAAAAGCCTCTGATCGGGAAGCTTTAATGTTGAACTAGCAATGTGGGCTGGGGTGATATGATCATGGCGTTGGAGAGAGTAGACGAAACGTAGACAATAATTTTGGCAACGCTGTAGTTTATCATTCAGAGTGACTTGCATATCGTTAAGAACAGAATTACAATACATTAAATGTGGGAAGATGAGAGATTGAACCAATAATAATTTAATGTTTCTAGGGAGGATATCGTGCATTTTCTTCAATGCATGCATGGCTGAGAATACCTTTTTACAAGTTTTGTTCACTTGTTCTGACCAGTCAAGAGTATTATTCATAATAATGCCTAAATTTTTAACTGAGCTACAGTAAGGAATGTCATTACCGTCTACACTAATTTTGTGAATCGATTCAAGGTCAATATTGTTTATAAGACGAGAATATCCAATTATAATGGGTTGTGTTTTGATGGGATTAAGCTTAAGGCCATTTTTCTTTGTCCATTCCACTATCGAATTGATATCCTGATTCATTATTCCAACTGTTTCATTAATTTTTGTTATGGGACAGCTTAAATAGATTTGAAGGTCGTCTGCATAAGTATGGAAACTGGAGAATTTGATAATGGAAGAAAGGTCATTAGCATACAAAGTGAAGAGGAGAGGGCCTAAAATTGAACCTTGTGGTACTCCATGCATAACGTTTTTCCAAGTTGACTTTTTGTCACCGACAGATACACATTGTTTCCTACCTAATAGATAGGATTTAAACCAAACTAACGAGTTGTGACTGAAACCAAGAATAGCCAACTTATTCAGAAGGACTGTATGATCAACAGTATTGAATGCTTTAGAAAAATCAAATAGGGTGAGGATGGTGCATTTTCTTTGGTCCATAGCTAACCTTATATCATCAGTGACACGAAGCAGAGCTGTCTCAGTTGAATGGAACTTTCTAAAGCCTGATTGAAAGTTATGAAGCTTACTATTGTTGTCTAGAAATTTTACAACTTGAGCATGAATGAGTCTTTCTAGCACTTTGGACAATGCAGGTAAAATACTGATTGGTCTAAAATCCTCAACTTTATTGGGTGATGGAACTTTATTTAGAGGGCGAACCAGAGCAAACTTCCAGTTTTCAGGGAAAATGCCTTCTTCAAGTGACTTGTTGAAAATGTATGTAATGGTTGGTAAAACAGCAAATAACATCTTCTTGATAAATTTAATAGGAATTTTGTCTACACCCATAGCATTACTATGAATACGTTGAATTGCTCTGAAAGTGTCTTCTTCTGAGATTGGATGGAAATGAAATTGATCAGTGATTGGTAAATCTAAGTTTGTAACCTGCTCTTCAAGATCATCAATGTGATTAGCAATGACAACTTCGTCGCGTTGGTTAGAGTGTGAAACGAAATGGTCATTTATATTATCCAATGGTAAGTCAATTTGTGGATTCGATTTCTCTTTGCCAAGCCCGAATTCTTTTATTCCCTGCCAAAGTGATTTAGAGTCTTGTCTATTGTTTGTCATAAACGAATTCAAGTACCTAATCTTTGAGTTCCGTAATTCCTGTTTAACCCTATTTCTAAGGCTCCTATACTCTATCAAACTGTCCAAGTCAAATGTCTTTTTAAATTTTCTATGTGCTTTGTCTCTACGTCCCATCATCTTAAGTATGTCTTCAGTCATCCACGGTACTCGTCGTTTTCTATTAATCCTCCTTGTCACATAAGGTGCATGTTTGTCATACAAAGTCAAAGTCCAATTCTCGAAAGTCTTGACCATGTCATCAACTGAGGGTAATGCTTCAATTTGATGCCATGGAGTCTGAGCCACATCAGTCAGGAAGGCGGCTTCATCAAAGTTTTTGAAGTCTCTATAAGTGATAATTTTCTGTTCTGGCTTGGGTATCTTATGGGAAAGTACACAGTAGATCAAATCATGTCTAGAAATAGCTGGGACTGAGATTTGGCCTGCTTGAACAACCTCATTGGGATCACTAACAATGAGAAGGTCAATGAGTGTGTCTGATTCATTGGTATGATGAGTTGGATCGAGAGGTAAAATAGTCATGTTTAGGCATTGGAAAATTGTAGTCAGTTGAAAGTAGTCAAAGTTACGATTTGTCATGTTCAAGTCGGTGTTCATATCCCCCATAACTAGTATACGGTTATAACAAGGCATAAGAGAAAGCAAGGCACTTTCGAAATCTGTGAAATGACCTATTTTTGGTGGGCGATAACAGATACCAACGAGTAATTTATCAGTACTAGATAAGGATAATTCAAGTAGCATAAACTCTGGTCTGGAACAATACTCTTGTTTAGATGTGATTAAAACTTTTGTTTTGATACCTTCTTTCACATAAGAAGGGAGAAGGAGAAGGAGAAGGAGAGGGAGAGGGAGAAGGAGAGGGAGAGGGAGAAGGAGAAGGAGAAGGAGAGGGAGAGGGAGAAGGAGAGGGAGAGGGGGAGGAGAGGGGGAGGAAAGGGGGAGGAGAGGGGGAGGAGAGGGGGAGGAAAGGGGGAGGAGAGGGGGAGTTTTCGCATGCGCAGAGGGGGAGGGGGGAGGGGGAGGGGGATTTGCGCAAGATTTTTTCCTTATTTCTCGCGGATTGCGCAAAAATTCTTCCTTGAACTGTCTAATATAGGCTACTAGAGTTCATGAACAATTCGAGTCTCAAGTATTCAAAGAATTCTTCAATGAATGAATTGTTCGCAAACAATTTGATCGAAGAAATAAATTTCAAGATAAACATTTGCATACATTCAAAGTACAGAAGAAGTCAGGAACAACATTATAAACAGAAATGATTGGAAAAATTAATAAGATGTTAATGAGCATCATATTATATGAATTATCCGTTTGATCTGATCAGAAATGAACATAGAACATGTTTAAGATTCGATTGAAAATGAGAATAATATTCATAAATGCAAATAACGTTTCTAACGACTTTTCCTGTTATTAAAAAGCCTTATACTAGAATCTAGTCTATTTGAATAGTCCTATTAATAGTCTTATGACTGTATTGATGGACAAGCATTCATAGTCGAAATGCGGAGAGTATCCTCTCAATGTCAATACTTCTTCCTATCAGGGCTTACAATGGAATTGATTTTACTTGCAAATGGAAGAACGAGTAATATATTTTCTCTGCAGATGAAGTCGAAACCATTTGCCGGCTTATTTCCAGCAGCAACTCAAGATTTTATATTATTTCAGTCTCCAACTACTCCGCATCAGCCCTCTGGAGCTACATGCAACGTTTTTAATTAAAATTCAATCCTAAGAGAAAAATTGTCTCCGCTCTTTTCACAATTCTCCACTCCTTCCCCGTGTCTAAACAGTTGTGAGTCTCATTAATGAGAAATATTTTCCAGCGTATTCAACGTTTTATTGGTCTCTTATAAAGTAACGTACCACTCATTTGTAAAGCAATTAAACATTGAATATTCGAAGGCTTAAATTCTTGAAATATATTGGAGACTGGAATACGCAACATTCAATGACTCACTGTATCTCTATTTTTTGATACTTTTTGAATTTACTATCAATGATATTTGATAACTGTTCTTTAGAAATTAGAGAGATAGTTCCTCACTCGGATTCACATTTAATTTATGATCCAGGATTCATCACTAAGCAAATTTCCTTGAATGCCAAATATCTGAGTAATAGACAAAGGAAATCATTTGGATAAATTTCTTTAGTTGAAGTTTTCAGACTTCAGAATTTTTATCTGAATTTTCTAGCTCATATCACTAATTTTTTCGGAGAAAAGGAGAATGGAATATAAGACAGAAAAACACGAAGCGACCATATTGACTCTCAAAGTGTTGTTCTAGGATGATTCTGTTATTACTGTTAAAATTAATCAAATGTAAGACGCTTCAACCTTCAACAAAAAGCTCGTGGCAGAGAACGTTTAAATATGGAGGAATTAAAAACGTGGTGGCCAATGGGATATATTATGCATCATAAAGAAATTCAGGGATTGGTGAAATGTCTCCTCCATGGAGCATTGCATCGAGTGGAAAGAGACCTTTGAGACCCAATTTCACAAAGAAAATGTTATTTGAGGAGCGAATTTAAAGGCGGATTCCTATGTCCCCCAGGGAACATAGTTTCTGCTTAACGGTACTAAACAGCTAAGAGACTTCCCGTAGAGATGTCTGCAATTGTTTCCTAGTTGTGTCAAGAAAAAGTGTACGAAGAAACTAATATGCAGCGACGAGTCTGTCTCTGTCAGGCTAGTTGCAGATTGGCATTTGCAATATTCGAGTCAGATTCAGAGCAAGATATGCACTCAGAGCTTATTAAATGCAATTGGCTCTGACAAATTCAGAGCAGGATCTTCCCCGGTATTATTAGCGAGTAGGAGTCTACACATCATTTCTGGCTCAGGATGCATGCTGGCAATCATCATGTGAGTGATATATCACATGCAGCACCGCAAACAAACATTCTATACAAGATACACAATTGGGAGAGATGCAAATATTGGCCTATGCCTAATGTTTGCTCTCCCACATTTCCAATATTAATTCAACACGCGTCGTATCTCTACGAACAATGCTATTCCTACGGGCAGATTCTTAGTATCAATACTACAAGAATGTGTTTGTCGTAAATGGGATTATGTGGAGTATTCAATACATGAATAAATGAGGTAACCTGTAACCACATCCTCGATTTTGAAGGAGGGATTTAATTCACTCGAAAACTCACTAGCCCACCATTCAAAACCCCAAGGAAATTCAAATGCTGTGACCCAGAAACAAGTTGAAAGTGTTTTTTTGAACAGCCTGTAATCGTTTGTTGGCTGTTGTGAGTGTGAGCTTGATTATCATTACAAAATGCATGAGCTGCCTGCCGCACCTGGGGAAATGCTGGCCACATAGGTAGCAACACTAATTTCTCATCTAGCGGGCCTACCAGCGGAGTCTGCAATCCCCAAGTGACACAAGTTGGAAAGCGATCATGATAACGACATGACGCCCAGCGAATCCGCTGCGAATGAACTTGTAATTTCATGAACGTGACAATAATATTAATTAAAACTTATTCGACTATTCAATTTCAAAACAACAATCTACAATCTAAAAATAAAGAATCTAAATACCTTTTTTCAATTTTCCACTCACAAAATGTTTCAACAGTAATGTCATTATCAAATGAGTCTGATTAACTAGTCATTATCAGTCAACTAGGTTTTAGATAATTAAGAGTAGCCCTAACAAAAAAGGTAACAATCCACAATCTATGATACCAGACATTGTCACAAGATCCTAAGAAGCTGATAGCCGAAGATAGTTGTCAAGTCTTAACGAAGGTATAAGTTACCTATTTCAATTGATAATTTCAACTATCTTGGTATTGATGTAACATAATATGTTACAGATATTGATGACTACAATAAAATTTCGAAGTTCCAGAAAATATGTAGACATAATATGTATACATAGAAACCTCAAAAATAAAACACGACAAGAAACAAGACTGAAGTTTTATAATACTATTGCAGTTCCGACTCTCCTCTATGGAAGTGAGAATTGGATTCACATACGGAGAATGGACAGTCGAATTCAAGCTGCAGAAATGAGATATCTAAGGAGTGTATTTGGCTACACTAGAGTTGATAGAATCATAAATACTGATATAAGGCAGGTTTTATCGGTTGCTCCTTTGCATAAAAATAGACGCAACTGGTGCAGTCATTTGGATAGGATGCCACCTGGAAGAATGCCCTTTGAAGTGCAAAACTTTAGGCCTACTGGAAAGAGGAATGTAGGGAGGCCAAGAAAGAGATGGGTACCGGAACAGGTTAATCAATAAACATCAATAAACCTAATCCCTGTGGTGAAGATGATGAGATGATGAGATTCCACTATTACTATAATATAAATGTACCAATTCGTGTTGGATATCGTGTTGTTAGTCAAGTTGTCAAACCTTTAATCATGTGGGAGGAATTATTATGTAGCAATGGAACTATTCAATAATCTCCACAGAAATTGATAGCCTGTATTAGCTCTAATATGACTTGGGACTGTATGGATTTCTTCTTATCTTGGACTGTATGGAAACATTCCCTTATCTCTATTATAACTTTACAGACAAAAGAGAATCACCAGGTATAATGACAATAATGTGAGTTTCTCAATGGATCAGTTTCCATTGCGAGGAGAAATGAAAATTTTAGTCAACTTGAAGGTTTTATCAAGGTTTATACTAATATAAACGAGCATAAAACCAAAAGTTTGAATAGTTGATGAAGAATAAGGTGTCACGTGAATGCAAATCAGATTATCACGCATTTTGCATTTTTGGATTTACTTGATACCGCAAACGCGTATCGACAGGTCGGGGGTTGACCGCTGTGACCGGGTGAGTGAGTATATAAATTGCATGGGTCAGGGCGAGGGTCCATCGATACGGGGCCATCGCACCATGCGGACCAATAGCCACTAATCAGGACAGAGTAATCCTTTGCCGCTATCATCCACTAGACCGAGAACAGTAAATAAAATTGGGCCTCTATAGCTGTTTAATTCGATCTGAAACAGGAGAGCTCACTGCTGGCTTTCGCTATCGCTTTAGTTTATTGAAGTTATAAACCCAAGCAAATAGCGCATTACAGGCCGCAGTTGATGATATTGCTGCGTACCTCGTAGCTGTTCCAGGATCCAAAAGTTTATCTATCTCTGGTTTAACCCATCAGTTGGCGAGTAGTGTCATTTCCATCCAACCAATAACATGATTAATGACCACTCAAAAGCTTCCACCTAGCATTATTTCATGATGGGAAGTGATGCACAAATTAATTTCAACTATCAGTTCAGGAAGGAGCAGGTAACATTTCAATATTAGGAGCCATTCTATATACGACGCTTAACCGTGAGCCTTTTGATTAATAGGATTATAGAAATAAGCCTAGTTTCCACATAAGTGAAACATAGAAATAGTTTCAGTTCCAACAGAAGTTTCTGTGTTATGGAATAACAGGATGTCGATTGGAAGATATCAATCATTGATAACCCTCCAAATCCACTTGGTCCAGCCGCCAGCAAATATCTCCGTAGCCCTGCTATGAGCAATTAGCAACTTCATAGAGTCCATCGAACATCTGGTGAATAGGAACTAATTGGAAGCCACACTAGTGGATCTTCAGAAATCTCTTCAAGGGATTCTGTATCGAACAATTTCCATGAAACGCCCAATCATTCCGATGATCATTGTATCAAGAAGTGGCTATATAGAGAGAGAGGTTTCTACTTCCACAGTTACCTGGAAAAACAGAGAGATTCTCAAAGTATAAAGAACGAGTGAGATATTTAGATAAAGGTAGTCAGAGTGTAAGAGAGGAATTAAACATAAGATTTCTTTCAGTGTATCGTTGAAATACACCGATGTATCTCAGAAAAACGGTATCCTTCCTTAGTAAATTTTGGAATAAACTGGGTAACAAAAACATTGCGTTACCCAGATGAAAAGTTTTTGCGGCTAAAAACTACTGAGGCAGTAAATTGTGATCAATTGAGAAGTAAAAATCTTTCAAATCAAAAATTTGTTTCTACCTTAGGCTGGTTTCACACTCATTCGGTTCGTTTCGTTTTCGGCAAATTCCGAAAAGTGTGAAACGGTAATTTGGTTTGAATTCGGTACCGAATAGAAACCGCATAGAACCGAACGCCCACTTGATTCTAATTATTTCCATCAGGTTTCAATTCGTTGCTAGCGCCCGGCTACTTTCACACACTTTTGGTTCGGTTCGGTTCGGTTCCTTTCGTTTTCGGCAAATTTCGATAAATGTGAAACGATGATTCGGTTTGAATTCGGTACCGAATAGCAACCGCATAGCACCGAACGCCCCCTCGACACGAAACGGGAAACGGGAAAAAACAAAGTCTTTTACACACGCTTGCCTATTTTGTTTTTATTTTAAACTAATATCGTGATTATCTGTTTCAAAATTTTCCAAGTCAATATTATATGGTCAATTTATTTCTGTTAGCTCACAGGAGCATTTCTTTCTCAAAGTATAGTTTGCTAAAAAAAATAAATTTTATTATAAATTAAAAACTCAGGGAGAATTTTTATTTTTTTTATTTTTCCATGATTTCATAAATGGAGAGAAGAGATGAAGTTTATATACCATGTGTCAAAACAAGAACAAATTTTCAATTCAAAAAAATCATCTCTCTGAACATCTAAAATTAACATAATCAAAAAGAAACTATTCAAATAATTCACAATTTTTAATTAATTTTAAAATTTTTTTGTTCAAGAAATAACATATCACAATTCAACACAAGCTGTTATATTCAAATATACCAGCATGAACTGTGAAAATCCAAACACAGCTGTGTTTGAGAAGAAAATACCTAATTGATACCTTAAGAATTAAAACCTGACATGTATCAAAGCCTCATTCGTTTTCGGTAACGAACCGAACCGAACCGAAAACGTACCGAACCGAATGAAACCGAAAGCGTGTGAAGCTAGCCTAGTCTAACCTGACTTTAGTTTCAAAATCGAAAAATTAGTACCAAGATTATCCGATAAACCTTAATGTTTGAATTTGAATGACAAACAGCTTCTCTCTTTCAAATAAAATGAATGAAATTTTATAACCATTGATAGAATCATGAAATTCAACTCTGTCATAGAAGATCAGTCAGTGTCCAGAATCTATTATACATCATACTGGTTTTAGAAAAAGTCTTTTATTAATATAACAACATATTGCGGATGAAATAATAGAACAATATATCGTATGGACAATATTATACCAATATCATTGTTCTACAATGCACATTCTGAGTAGTGATGCAACTGACAAACCTTGATGGAGAGGCACTGAATGCCCTCCAAGACGATTGATGGATTATGAGTGGGTTGACAAAATTATTTGTTGGAAGGTAATTCATTCATTGTTTCGGTCGTTCTGGAAGCGCAATCATTAATCAAGGGGCACGTGACCAAGATAGACAATAGACTGGTGACGTCACTGTTTATGATTGAAGGTTGAGGGGTCCGAGGAGGAAATTAACAGAATGCAAACAAGGGATGAAGGACTGCTAGCAATAATACCAGCAACACCACTGACTGATCTGCTATAATAAAGTATTCCTTGCCGGCTGAAGCTCTGCTCTTGAAGAGGCGATAAGAGACCTGTCATCTACATGATGGATCAGTCCATCGATTTCACCCTCCAGTCAACAATCGTCGTCAACGTCGAGTTCAGTGAAGTCTATTCAATGCATTGAATTGTATTCATTGTCCCAACAGATATTGTTGGCTTTGAATTCTCAGTCTGATGATGAATCTCATATTATTATTAAAACAAGCAGAGTACAATTGATTTCAATTGTCTGGTTTGTATTGCGTTGGAGGCATATTGTTAAATAGAGCTCTGCATCTTTAATTGATTTCCACGAGACTGGAAATGATGAGAGTCTGAGTCATGTCAGAGGCCCTGAAATTGATCAGTTGCGACCTCAAAACTCTGACACCAGACCTCAGCCAGCCAGGTCACTCGATATTATTATTGGCAAAGTTGGCAAAATTATTCATCAGCTTCTATATTGAAATCCTTTTTCAATGAATGAGATGTGTTATTTTGATTTGTGAAGTGTGTGGGGAAAACCCATCAAGATCGAGGTTTTTCGATTCGATAAATTTTTTTTGTAAAGAAATCTATGATCTTCTCTATTTTGAGAGAAGAATTGTAAAGAATAAGGCATTTTTTAATCAATTAGGAACCATTGGTAATCACTTTCCTAGAAATAGATATAACTAAGAATTCCCATCTTTTTTAGCATTTTTAAAGTAAATTTTGAAAAAACACAACTGATTGAAACATTACGTTTAACATACTATTCAACATTCATCAACATAAAAAAATTACTGAAAACTTACTACGTTCTATAACTCTTTAAAAGATTAATCATATTTCATAAAAAAATAATTATGATGGAGGAGGTATACAGAAAGTATATTGAAATACAATATGATGGGCACACCCCGAAAAGTATTCATTAGGTAAAATATAAACTCTCAAAAGTAAATTTTATATTTTCAGTTCACTGTTGATTTTTCAAGCATTTTCCGGGAGATTGTTTGCTCACCAGGAAATTTGGAACACTCGCTAAATGGCTTTATCATGGGCCTACTCAAGAGTTTCCATAACGGGGCTTACCTGGCAGCTTCTTGTTTACAAAGGCTTAGCGCTGTACATGCAATCAGTTCTTGGGTAGCGATTGATGTGTTTGGAGGGGTCGGCGAGGGAATCGGGGAGGAGAAGGGGGAAAAGATGACAAGAGTGAGAAGATAGATAAGGATAGTAAGAAGGTGACGTGGAAGAAGACGTGGGAAGAGAATCAAGAGAGGGGAGGATGAACAAGAGAGAGAGAATGCACAAGTATGTATTCTCATTAACGGACATCAAGGAAAAGGAGAAAGATTTATGAGGGAGAGGGTATAAATGAGGTGTAAACTTGGAGGTGGAGAGTGGGAAGTGGGAAGGAGGAGGAGGAGGAGAAGAAGAAGATGATGAAGAAGAAGAAGAAGAAGAAGAAGAAGAAGAAGAATAAGAAGAAGATGAAGAAGAAGAAGAAGAAGAAGAAGAGAAGAAGAAGAAGAAGAAAAAGATGAAGATGAAGAAGAAGAAGAAGGAGAAGGAGATCAATTATGTAAAGCAGAGAGAGAGAGTAAGTAGGAGAATGGTAGGAGGCGGAGAGTGTCCGAAAAAGAATGAGTAAGAATGGGAGAAAATGGGATAATGAGGAGAAAAGAGTCAAGTGGGGAAATTAAGATGAGGAGAGAAAAAAATGGGAAAAAGAGTCTATGTGAAGAGGGGAGTTGATGTGAAAGTAGGAGGAGGATGAGTAGAAATTGAAGATGATGAGAGAAGAAGCATGGAAAGTGGAAGTAGAGTTGGGGGAGAAGTAGTAAAAGGAAGAGGAGTAGATGGAAGAGAAGAAGATGGAGTTCTATAATAATAAAAAGGTACGGAGAAGGATAAGAAGATGAAGAAAAGGATTTAGTGGGGTGAAGTGGTATTAATGAAGTGAATGTTTCGTAGGAGTGATTTGATAAGTATGGAGTGAAGTATGAGTATGAATAAGAAGGAGAAGGAGAAGGAGTAAAGCAGATGAAGAGCAGAGCAGAGTACGTTGAGGGCTTAGGGCTGTGTGCCTGAGCTTTAGACCGGTGGCTCCGACTTCCTGTGTGTTTACTTGTTTAAACATGAGTACTGGCTGGTCGGGCTAGTCCTGCCGGGTCCCGAGCACGGCATGCTTAGTGGCTAGGTCCACGTAAACTTGCAGCGACGATTTGCGCAACATAACTTGCTGCCCAACACTATTAGCTTGAAATAACAGTTTCCAGAACATTCATTCACTCAGTTCCAATCATCTACTTTCAAAATAATTACCTGTAGCAACAGCAAAGTTGTCCTGAAGCCTAGAGAAGGCTTTCAAAGAATAGCTCAGAGAAATAATCAAAGTAGGATTGATTAATGGAACAAGGTGATAAAGTTGAAACACGAATTGGGATAATAAACTTATTCAATTCGTATGAAAGGAGTTTTTTATATGATCTATTGAATTCGTATGTTAATTGCTGTATAGAAGGTTTTTTATTTATTTATTCATATACAAATACAATCCAGGTAAAAACAACAGGCATTCTCCCAAAACTGCTTCTAACCTTAATTTAGAATACACAGTCTAGGAATTATGTGAAAATGATTACTTAATTTACACATAATTTTCAGTCAAAAAAAATTTATCTACTACAACTTTGAATTTATCAAATTAATTGATTTAAAAATACAAATCCAAACAAAAATCTTCATTAATAAAATCGTCTGTTCCTCATATGGATTTTTTAATTTCAAATGCTAAATGCTAATTCTTTGTAAAGCTTAACAGATATAGGCAATCTGTTGGTCAATCGGAATCTCTATTTATATAAAATCGAGACTAGGTTATTATAGCTAATGCAATTCAATACTACATAGCATAATAATTATTATAGAAAGCCAACCAGTTTGCAGGGTTATGGATTATGTGTTTTGTATCGGTTTGGATCGGAGCGTATTATAATCGAATATGCCACGAGGGGCCAATGTTTTACGACATGGAAGATAAGCATTCACTTGAGCTAAGCCTACACGTCTGATATGAACAACAACCGGAGAGCATCCGGTTAAAAAACCTTTTCATAACATACAAGCCAGTCTATACTTGGATAATATACGAGAGACGTGTTCAAAACACGCCTGCAGCTGAGATCAACATACACAACATGGCGTCGAAGATTCTTAGACCAGCTTGCAACTTATGCAGCGCATCCCTTCCAATTTACCAACAGCGAATAAATTTTTACACCCGCAAGCGAGCAGAATCAGATCTCAGTTTGTGGTCCCCCCCCATACACGACCAAACAAGATTTGCTTTTTATGACTGCTGTTACCTGTCTAACCGTAGAAAAACGACAAAACCTTTTCACCTTCACACAAGCCATGTACAGTTGTAAAAATGTGAAAAAGCAGAGCAACTGAGTAGAGAAGATTTAGACACAGCAACAAGACATCATGATTTGAGAAGAGCAGTTATCTCGTCAGTCTTTACTGTTAATATACTTACATCAATTATATTCAATTCTGGAGAGTATGAATATACTTTGTAGAAATTTTGTGAAAATTCACAAAAAATGATGAAAATTGACAAGTAGATATTTTGATTCAAATCTTTTAGATTTTTCCATTGAGAAGTATCATTAATGAATTTATACTGTTCACTGTATTCGATCACCTAGCACCAAAGAAAATAGACATGAAAAATCAGAGTTAAAGAATAATTTGCGATTTAAGCACAAATTCTGCGACAATAGTGGTTTTGTCCAATAAATAGTCAATTCTTAGAAAAAGGTTTCTTGAGAAGCTTATAATCAACCAACAAAAACTCAAGGATCAGTGTTTAAAGAAACGGAATATATGTTGTATAACAAAATCAATGATAATTCAGCTAATGTTGATTGAATCAACTAAGTATAATGTCTTGAAAATGAAATATTATTCTGATGAATCTGAAATGAATAAATAATAGAGAGCATCAGGAATACTCCATTCTATAGAGAGTAATCCGAATCTGGAGGCAAATAAAGAGCTGCAAATGAAAGAATCCATTCTGAAATCTACGGTTAAAGCTGAGTGCGTAAATAAGCATATAACTGGAAGGTGATAACTATTCGAAAAAGCTCGGAATAGCAGGATTCAACTACAGAATTCCCATTATTAATAGGTTTCCGAATTTATCCCGTGAAATTTGGAACGCTTTCCGAGTGGAATCGGTTTTTATGTGTGCAGAAATAAAAGAGGAAACCGCGTTAATTTCAACAAGTTATTCTCTTTGACAATAATGAAGTGGCATTTTCAGGATAAAGCCAAACTGGGCCGAACTTGTAAGCGGTTCCCGGGAGGCCATTCCAAGCAGGTATGGGTCCCAAAGCCTCTAAGTGCTTTGGCTACGGCTGCCAAAATCGGGGGCGCCTGTCTTCCGTTCTGTCGAATATGGCCGAAAAAGGGGGTGGATGGGGTGCTTAGTAGGTTGGGGAGGCGCGCGGAATGTGACTGTCCCCCAAGAGGAAGTAACTCCTTCGTGAACAGTTGTAGTTGGCGGAACAAAGGGAGGCGTCGATGAATCTTATTCGATGCTTTGACATCCTCCGCCCACCCCACTGAGGCCTTCCTTAACGACAGGTCCAACTGAGCAAGATTCTCAGAGGTATTCCACGAGTAAGACAAGACAATCACAGGATCGATATACCTTTTGCGGCCTAGTTCTGTGACCGAATAGGAATTCTCTGCCCAATAGAAATATTTGTGTCGACAAAGGCAACAAAAGAGAATACTGGGGATGATTCACTTATTGAGCTGAAGGCTTTTTCGTAACATCAAATTGATTTCAACACAAACAACTTCATGACATTTGAAGAAATAGGGGTTTTATGGAATTTTATATTCGTAATCTGAGTTAAAAGCTGATTGTAAAAATTGTTTCATACAAGTCTAGTCGAGATAAAATAGTTAGAAGTTTACATTGAGTCGTATAACCAGATAAAATTATGAATGTAGATCATTTTTACGACTATCGAATTGAAAGGATCCTCCAAAGTGATCAAACAATTTTCTTACTTCTATGAAATTTATCAATGTGCGAGAAAGTTTCGCTTTGGATGTAATAAAAATATTTAGTTCAGTCAACGACTAGTGCCTGAGTAAGTACAATAAAAGAGCTCAACCATGTCAGAACAAATCTAAGTAGAGTATTATTCTTTGTAAAGGCTTCAATTATCCAAGAACAATTTTATGTTGAATTCATTTCTAATGCAGAGCAAGTCCATTCTAGTTGGTTTGAATTACTGCTAATGTTATACAAGTAGAGCCACAATGAATAAATCCATACCAGTGGGGCAACTATACTAGTAAATCGATTGATTTATGTTCAAGCTTATTCATTATTACAAATGCATTCATATAATATTGGCTATCACCGAGAAAAGCAGAAAGACCATAAATCTAATATTAGAGTAATAGTATGCAGGTCTGAATTTATGAGAAATGCAAATTTATAGTGAACCGTTTTGAAAGGAATATAGCTGATTAGAATTGAGCATTGCAAGGGTAGCCTTGGCACAGAAATGATAAGAGTAGTGTTTCAGGAAGATTTACATGCATCATCAGATTATGGGTGCTTGGCTGGATTCTGCCAGTGCATTTGAGAGATGAAAAATTGGGTTGGATTCCAGGTGGATTCCTTGCTTCAGAATAGCCAGCACATACAGTCATTTCTCTATTCCTTTTGCGATAGAAACAGTGTCTGAATATGTCTTCCAAACATGAAGAGTGTTCTCCTTTCAAGTATGAAAAATTGGAATTATTCATGGGTATATGTAAAAGAATAGAAGACAGTTGGAACTAGTATGATGAATAGGATATCTTTTGTATATGAATCTGAAGCAGGAATTGCTCGAATTTAATAATCACATCGTTGATGCGATCATGGTTGGGAATGATAATTCTGTTGTTTTTCATCAACTTCCATTTTGTAGGTTTCCTATTTCAGAGATCAGAGATCCGAAACCATTGCGTTCAAATAGAGGGAACGGTATCGTTTATTTTTCAAGAGAAATAGGAAACTACGTTCCAAGCTTTCAACTCAGGAGTCGAAAATTATCCAAGTTGAAGTTAATACTCTATCTCCATCACCAACTTATTATCGTGATTTTTCTATCCAAATAATTCCACAATATTGATTTCCATTGGAAACCCTCAGTTGACCCTGTTTCATTCTTCTCATTGGGCGACCTACTTTGAAATTATTTCATTCGATCAACTCCAGAACATTTCACAGTTGACAAATCTCTGTGTATCAAGATAAATGTACCGTGCAAAAGTAAACATAATTTTGAAAGTAGCAGAATGTGAAATAAATAACAACTGTTATATTGAGTTGTGAGGCAACGCTTAGTTGAGCGAGCAGCTCTCCGTGAACGATACATCTCGTTACAAAAGTTCACTTGCAACTCATAAATCATCCACGGAGAAGTGCACCTTCTTTTATCAAGTTTTATCAAGAGTACAAAGCTTGCCAATAGCTAAGTGAGTTTCGCGTAGAACGATTTCCAAACTTGTCAATGAAGAAAATCCTATGATTCTGATGTGTTTGAACTTGCAAATCCTTTCAAAAATAAGAAATTTAAACTCGATAAAGTAAACAGTACTCTAGCCCACAAGACAAAAATAATTATTCACATTGTTTTCTTTATTCTCCTTTCACTCCTCGTTACAATGAGATGAATGATTTAAATAGGAATTTAAATAGAATTATACAGGAATGGATTGACAGGAACATCTACTTTAAATTAATCTAATGAATAAGAGTTTGAGATACATTCGTGTATGTCTAAATTTTAGGATGTTGAGGATATGATTTAATATTTTTGTTTTTGTTTTGTATTCTTTCTTTTCTTTATTACTATTGTGATTTTATTTTGTATCATGTAATTACAATTGATTCACACCTGCACTCAGGATCTCCTCTGCAGGTTGTTATTAAACTTTATTGTCGATAATAATATAGTGTATGTAAATTATGTATCTATTTTGAAGAGACAATAAAGCAATTTCATTTAAAAAAAAAAAATGAATTTCCATTGAATCTGGTAAATTCGTACGTCCAAGCAAATGAGTCTTGAACAAAATTTAATCCCTGATAAAAATATCCTTGGAGAATCAAATAAATGAAGGAGAAGGTAATATCTTATCGCAACCAATGGAGAGAATGGACAGAATGCCAGCAGAAAAGATTACCTTGAAGACTCTGAACTACCACCCGAAAGGGAAAACAGATATATAGGTAGACCTCGTGAAAGATGGAAATAGAATACAACATATGTGATAGCTTCTAGAAAAATTTCAATTCCATTATACATTTACTGTATAATGTGGAAAAAATAAATTTTCATTTTAGATTTTCTGTAATAGATTTGATCTATAGGCCTACTGTTGTGAGTCTGAGCAGGCAAGAGCCTAAACCTTGAATGAAGAAGAAGAAGAAGAAGAAGAAGAAGAAGATGATCAAAGAAATCTTCTTTGATTTCCTGTCATTTTCCTAAATTAATTTTTCAATGTTCAACAGCCAACTCACTACTATATTCCCATATTATATATAATTTTATATTATAATCAAGTTAATAATGTTTTAGCTCCTCATACTCTTGATCAGTGGTGTTGAAAACGAGGAATATTGACTGAAAAAGTTTTGAGTACAGTGAAAATGTGAATTTTCTACGTGGGAAGATGTTGAAAATTTATAAGACGAAGGTGAAATTTCAAAACTGAGGTGAAAAGACGTTGAGAACTTGACTGAAGAAAAGGGTTATTCGAAATCTAATTTAGTTGACTAAATGCAAGCTTGGCACGGAGTGAACCGTCAACCTTCCCTGTTCTACAGCCTGCAAGCAAAATAGAACATCCAAAGGTTCGAATAGGAAATTGAAAGTTATAACTGCAGTTGAACAAACTAAGTGGCACCATAATTCACCGTTCTACGACCAACTTCTTATTTCTCCTTCCTTATTCTCGGCTCTCCCACTCTAATCGATACAGAGTTTAATTAGTTAATGGATCGAGTAAACCCGGAATTCGAGCAGAACTTATACTGATAACAGACTGCAAATAATATAATAATACAGAGGTTGCGACATGACAAGATTTCTTAGCTGTTTAATCGGATATTCAGGCAGCAAGTAAATTGAGTTAAGATTTACCTTGTAATGTACACTACAAGGTGAACTTTGCAAAGTCTTGCGCTCCTGGGAACCCTAGATGAGATAGGTATTCAAAATAAGTTCCAGTTATGTTGCTTGCACTCATACGAAAACTCCATTCACATTTCTGTAATGCAGGAGAAAACGAGGGTGAATTATTGTAGCTTTACCAGTAGAAAAATGTGGATATAATGTGTAATCGAACCAAATGTTTAGCATACTTTGATATATATTATTCTACATCATAACTATTATAGGTGAGTGCATTTTGATGAGAATATTTTTGTCCTGGGACTCACGTGAACCTTTTATGAAATTCGATGCATATGGTGATGATTAAATTCTATTAAATTCTCAAAATTTATGATGATGATTACAGTTCTTTATCTATGTATGTTACAATATGGAGTTACAATACAAACAAACCTATTTTACCATAACTTTGTGTACTTTCCACTGGATAGAGGATGTTGTAAAGCTTGAAACTAATAATTAGTGAAAGTAGCGTCACTCATCCAATGGTGGAAGATAATTTTCATCTAATCTATGGTATTATTTCTAAGGAATCTGAAGATTAGTCCGTTAACCGTAAGGCTCACCACTTTGTGAAGACGATACTATTGTGGAAATTGTGAATATTTATTGATATTCTTTAATGAGGAATATACCCATTTAATATATGTCACATCATAGGCCTAGTACTTACGGTTCTAATACCATGGATATTCCACATGGATCTCAGCCCAAACCTACTAGTCACTAATTAGTAACAAGGATGTCAACACAGGCACCAAAGGGAGTATTAGTAGAAATCCAATAATTCCCGACGTTGAGAACGGCTCCCAGTAGTGGGAGGATAATGTCAAATGGGGATTGATGCGGTTTATGCATTCTGTTCCCCTTGATTGCTGAGCTGGAATGAGAAGATCTAGAGAAATTAAACAATGAGCATTGAAATTTGCCGAGTACATATTCAAATCTAGCAAACATGAGGTAATGAGTTTTCAACTATTTTCGAAGTATTCGATTCTAATTACTATTGAAAAATGGGGTTTGTGCTATTACCATAATTAAAACGACATAAGAAATCATCGCCCTCATGTTCTATGTGATCAAGAAATCTTAATCTGTTGTAATCAACAATAATTATTGAAACTTATGTAATAACACTAAGTACGTTTCATTATATTTTCCAAGCACAGCTTCTATAACATAAAAAGGGCTGGTTAGGGATGGAGATATTTCTCATTTTAAAAGTTGTGAATGAACGGCGAAAGGTCAAAACATTGTCATCGCCTACACACGAGTTGAAGCTTATGAGGGCATAATCTCAGCTGAAGAAAGTGGCGTGCATCCCACATGGAAGTTGGTTTGTTCTACAGACGCCAAAAAAGGCTGAGCTCTCCAGTTGAAGATTGGGCAGAAATATTCATTTCGATGAAAAATGACATTGTTTTCATGGATTATTCCAAAATGGAATTTGTTAGAGACTTTTTTTCAACGGGTCTGCACTTAAAACTGATTGAAAAGTACGACCTTCCCGGTCCCCAGTTTAGCATCATCAATCAGCAATCACTGTCTCTTGGATTGATTCATTTCTTTCATGAATCATACAGTATGAGTATTCGTGAGTTAGGTTCAATTTATACTTATAGCTTTTTAAGACAGTTAAGCCCCGTAAACAAACATTGATTTTTGTTCGTACGGTATTTTGCCGTCCTTATGAATTCTATTAGATTAAACAGATGATGTTTGTCAAGCTCCGTTTAATCTGATAGAATTCATAAGGACGGCATAATATCGTACAAACAAAAATCGATGTGTGTGTGTGTGTGTGTGTGTGTGTGTGTGTGTGTGTGTGGTGTGTGTGTGTGTGTGAGGGGCTCTACACACACATAGATTTTTTGCCGTCCTATGATTTTTTCAAATTAAACAGAACAAATATCATCAGTTTAAACTAATAGGATTTTAAGGATTTTTGGGCGTACGATTTTTACCGTCCTTGAAATTATATTAGATTAAACAGATGATGCTCGTTATGTTCTGTTTCATTTGAAAGAAATCATAAGGACAGCAAAAATCGTACGTATAAAAATCGATATGTGTGCAACTGGCTTCAAGTTCGAAATTCACGACAATTGATATCGATCACTCCAATGATAAAGTGCATAGGAATAAGGAAGTTGGTGACATCCTTGCACTGGCACTAAACATATTGCAGCTCAATATAAAAATCCTCGAATAATTGGAGGATACTTCCTGTTCGGAGGAAAAGTTCCACAAACGATAGAGTAAATTTGCTGAGGCGGAAAAGTGGGATAACTTGGCTCGCAACAACGGCAAATAAGTTCAGTCAACTCAAACTTTACTTTGTGTCAGTCTGAGTCAGAGTTCGACATGGAGAACATCAGAACTCATACATCTTACTGAATAACTCACAACTACCAACTTCCTGACCGAATGGATAGCATGGCAGATTCCAAGAAAGTTTGCATCGATTTCCTATCAATACTCTACAAAAACAAAACCGTGAAGTTGAATTTTCATGTTCTTCGAGAGTTTTCACAAAGGTGCGTACAGACTTATGCGCCTAGAACACGCGCATTTCACTTTTCATCAGCTGATGCTATTCTTATTATATATAAAAGTAATTCACTGTTTCTCTACAAATACATAAATAAAAGAATAGCATCAGCTGATGAGAAGTGGAATACGCGTGTTCTTGGCGCATAAGTCTGTATGCACGTCAACAAAGACTGCTAGAAGCATATTCTACAAATGATTAGACTGGTGCTAGACCAAATATGAGGGATTGATTGTGCTCAACAAAAACTATTAGAAATCTGGATACACCCAGTTTCATAGCTGTGAAAGATGTGAATGTGAACAAACATTGTTGGAGTCATCTTTTGTCACGTTGATAATCTGAATTTTTCCATGTGTTTCATATTATAATACTCCAATATTCACTTACTATCTCTATGTTACTTTGGTTTGACTCCAGTTTCACATTATTGAATCTCCTTGATCCATAATCATATCATATTCTGGTGATCAGTCTACTAGAACTTATAGAAACAGCTTTTCGCGGATTACTTTAAAATGAAAAGAATTAGAAACAATACCAATAAATGGAATTCATTCCTTCCCGAATTCAGTAATTCCTAGAAAAATAGCAGAGATTATAGAGTACAAAATTGGGAGGCAACTAGGGACGTGTTTTGACAAATTTGAAAACGGTTCTAAGATCCAGATGTATTTGAGCATTAGTGTCGCAATGGATAGGGGATGACTAGCTAGGCCATTAATCATTTTCTGCCAAATCAGGATTTCCTTCCTGGAAATGGGTCATCCATTGCAACCTTCCCCTTAAACGGGGACAATAAATTGGGGATGAGTTTCCTTATCGACTATCTTAAATGAATTTTTGATTTCTCACATTACAGCTGGAACGAGTTGAAATTCCAGTTTGCTTCCTAAATTTAAATGTAATTCATTATCAGACTGTATTCTATAATATATATTAGATAGAAGAAGATATGAAGATGGACTCATGACTTGAAACATCATTCTCTTGCAAATCTGCAATCAATATAGTTGGAAATGATATGAGATCGAATGGGAATAGAGGCTTATCTGGAATCATTAGATGCAGGCCAACTAAGTAATGATTTTTCAACAAGAGAATGATAATAGTTCCAAGAGGTTCTCAAGTAGTCTCACTATAATATATACCATATTTCGAATTATATGAATATACTCCATGATTCATGAAAAATGTGATTTAACTTGATTACTTAATTCAACTTTAACTTGATTTAACTTAGTTCAAATTTATCTTGATTCAACTTCATTTGAATTTGATTATTAAGTACACTACTAACTTACTTTGTATCTACTACTGCTTACTTGTTTCAAACTTCACTTACAGAGTTGAGTGGTCTATACCGAGCGAGGTTTTTGCTTCTTCTCACCTGTGAACAAAGAAAAGAATAGATAAGCATCACGAAACAATCGTTGAAAAAGAAATTTGAAACGAAATCACTAGTTGAACTATCTACAGAACTGATTGAACTACATTAAATATACATGGGACCGACTGGGGTTCACTCGAACCAACTTTGTGATTCCTATTCATTAGCAAGTTATGAATCACAGCAATTCGAGAATAATGTTTAAAATTCAACTCAGAATCTGCGACTGGGCGAAAGTGAGTGGGGTCGAGAGTTGAGCCACTCAGTAATAAAGTTATAAAAGGATAAAGCTAGAGAGTAGAGGAGGTGTTAATTATAGTAGGCAGATTGCTTTGGCCACAAGTCAAAGCAAATCACGAGAATGAAAGTTGCGGAATGGCACGTATTCCTATTTCCGCAGCGGCGACGAAACTTTTCTCACAAAAGCAGAGGATGGAATCGAAAGTAAGTTATTGAAGTGATGGGGACTGCGGAACAGAGAGTATTACTACAATCAATGCACATTCGCCATTTCAATGCAAGCAGACTATGATTTTCAGATGGAATTGGAATACAATTTTAAAAGTTACAGCTATTGCTATTGTATCAAAAAGAGGCTCCAGCGCTAATACAAAAAGTTCATTAATTATTTAACATGCTCCAAAATTCAAATCATGGTACGACAATATTATAGCAAGAACGGAAAATTGAGGATAGCTGAATATAGGAAGAGAAGAGTTTGTTCACATAACAAAGGCGGAGGACTACAAAATTCTGTGATCAAAAATTACAAAGAGCTTTTTACCCGTAGTATTTAGTTTATTGTGAATTTTTCGTGGAGAGTTTGGTTATTTGATTTGATTCGGTTCCTCATTCAACAAAGCTGCCAGAGCAGAAGAATAATGTAATGGGAAGTTCTATGAGACTAGCAATAAAAAGCTCTTTGAAATTCCATGTCAATAAAAAAGATAGAAATCCAATGAAAAATATGAATCAAAAAGAGGTGGACATGTTCCCTCATACAACATTACTTTTTTCGTAGCAATCCAAATATCTAGACTTGCATTATCATTTACAAAGTGGAATAGAACAATCTGATTTCTCTCAAATTCATTACTTAACTAACGAGATGTTTGGTAAAAAAACAACGTGTTATGTACCATTGCGCCATGTTACACCAACAAATTATTGTGGGACTTGCTGAGAAACATTGCTGCATGTGTTTTTCGCAGTTCAAGACGTGGCAATATGATTGGTCCAGACAATAATGCACTTCGCATGACTGCTCTGCTATCCGCTCCGCAACACAAGATATTGACGCGGCTTTGTTCGTCTTCCCCTCGGCTGCTGAGTGCACAAGTCAAATTCAGACACTCAGGCAAAAGGGACCGATGCCAAACAATGTCAACCACACTCTGAATACAATCGACTTTTATAGATGCTTCTGTTACTGCCTTTTGGAACGTATACGCAATAACCTTACTGCCATCGCACAAAGGAAATGTTACCATTCACAATAATGGTGGATGCTTTGCCATGTATGCCACACCACACACCACAATTATTGCTTATTCCGAGGACATCGTTTTCAGCATCAAACAAGAACCGCAATATACAACTAACGTTTCATCTTTCTCGAGAAATGGCAGTGATATATGATGTATGATATGAAACCGATGATGACAGTTAATATTTCGAATACATGACAAAGTCATCGTTCATATTAGAATGTATTAGCAGCAAAATGTGTTTCCATTTGATGCCGATTCATAAACGATATATTTAAAACTTAAACTACTGAAAAGTTATCATACTACTTTACTGACAAAATTTCAACTCTGATAAAGATTATCCACGTAATTTTGACATAATAATGAATATAGTGAGGTCCACTTTATAATGGCAGTGGAAAAAGATAGGAGAATAGCGATGCAGATTCTCTGCATTGATTAATTATATTTCTACACAGTCAAAAACATAATTGGAATCGGTGTGGACCTAGAAAAGGATAGTACCACCAGCTTTGTCGAATGATAGACAAGGATAGCAAAACCAAAGTTGAACAAATACTGTCATTATAACGTGGACCTCACTATAATTATTCTATTTTTCTGTGCTTCTTGGACAAAAAAAGATTGCATTTACAACACAAAATTCCCCCAGTGCAAAACACGGGTTACCTGCCAGGATAGAATGAACCATAGAAAAATCAATAATGCTAGGTTCTTGAGATATCAGCTTTAAACCGACATTAAGAACAAATTGAGGGTCATAAATACGATCACTTATATTATGTTCTCAGAGGTTCAAATGCATAGTGCCATCGAACCCAATGCTCTTGTCAGAATCCATTTGAACTCATCAAGTAAAGGTGATGAGTTACGCCTATCAAGTAGTTTCAATGGCCACGTGCAGACTATCACATTACTGAAGTCAAGCGGAATCGAGTGCCAACTCCTGACTACTGTTGTAGCAAGTTGAATTGAAACGGGCGGGTAGGGAATCAGATTCATGTTTATTTGGGCAATTCTCCTGCGGGATTACAGCGAATGTTGTCATTTGTCGGATAAGTGAAATCCCAAACAACTCCCAGCACTGAATCACAAGGAGAAAATTGATTCAAATAGCGTAACTGAAAATCCTATACAACCCGTATCAACCTCAGAGTACAGCACTGATCAGCAATTTTGAGAACCATTGGAGGCGAATTGGTGTGTTTGAAATGTTATTCCTGTTTGAAAACTTGTAATCAAAATTCTAGCGATTCGAATTCTGATCAAAAGAGAGATGGAAGGTCGTGGAAATTTTCAAAGCACAAATGAAATGATGTCGTGGATAGACTAGGAAAGATGTTCTGAAACTGTCATTCGAAAGTCGAATCATGGAAGTTTTCCAATCATACAATATGATTGTACGGGTGAGAATTGATTTTTGAATGAATTTTACTCAACATTTTTATTTGAGTGGAAATTTGGAATGTCTTCATGATATAGACCTAGAGGCTCTTTCACTCCAAACACCACATACCAGCCAGGCTTTCATTATTTATATGCAGGGATAAATTACGGCACATACTATACACTTAATTCCGGATCAGGTTGAGTTAGCAAACACAGTTGGGCCACTTTATTAATAGCCTAGAAATGGGATGCCGTTCAAACTACGCCAAGTAATCCCACGTGTCAGATAAGTTACATAATTCTAGCCCAACTACAAATATACTTGAACGATGCCTCTCCAACGACAAACGATAGCTCTAGCTCTACAGGTTGGTGGATGGTAAAGCAGAAGCCACAGCCACTCACCTAAGTGCCAGTGCAAATTAATTGCTTAGTGAAGATGTATGTTCAAGAGATTAGTATGGTGGGCGATTAGAAAATGGAAATGGATTATGCTGAACTCCATCCAAGTGAATATTGGACGCGGAAAGATGGCATGTAAGCGTGAGGAAATGGGACAGAGTATGCGTGAGATAGGTTTGGGGGTGGGGAGAACAAAAGCCTATTCTTCCCGCTGAAAGCTCTAATTACAACTCTTGATTAAGATTTTTGTAGCCAAAATTAAACGAATACATCAACAAGTGCTTGGAAATCTTATTAAACTCTTGTAACTGATGAGTTAATATTAAGAACCATTATAGAAGATGCCAATTTCATTAAAACAATGAGAGACTTTGTTCAAGAAGTTGTTATGTTCATATTTTGAGTTATTAAATGACTTGAAAGTTGAAACATTTTAAATGATATAACATGTAACGTGTTCATGTCAAAAATATCTCACAAATCGCTGTCAATCACATGAAAGATAATAATCATGTCTGATAATAACAACAAATAATGTTAAGATGTGATTTCACGGCTGATTATTATCCGGATATGAGGAGTTGAGTGAAGCACTCATGTATTGTACACTATTGTTTGTATAAAACTAATAGAGAATTTGGGAACACATTGATTTTATTCTCATGATAATCTAAGTGAAAATTCTCATCACATTAACTGAAAAAACTATTTTTCCTAGTTACCTTGAAAAGTGACAATCCCTGCACTGATTACAGAACGCGAAGAATCAATTTTCCGCTCTAGTGCGCAAAGTAATACTTCGCGTACTCTTAATACTTTGCGTATTATCTTGCAGCCATCCCAATCAGCTGTTGACATTGTTGGCATATATTTTGAATGCGAATTTGTTCTAACTATATTTCTTCTGATTTTCAAATAAATAAAAATGAGAACTCATCAAATTATACATTTTCAATAATATTTATTATTCATTATTTCAAATAGTAATTTTTTTCATTCATAAATTGATTGGTTGAAAAATTATTTAGAAATTAAGATTTACTCAAAATTATTCAAATTAATTGGATTAATTCAATCTTTAATTTGAATAAATTATCGATTATTAATTTTAAATTGGATTATGAAGTTTAAAATATATTAAAGTTGTTATTAATAACAAAATTATACAGACAAACATTTTATGGACTTCAGCCATCATTTTACCCATAATGAACCACTTCTCATACTCAATGGAAACTGTAGGAAAAAATTAATGTGAAATACGTGCGCAAAGTTCCTCTGCTGCACTCAAGAAACCATTCCGCCCTCGCCTACGGCTCGTGCGTAAACGTTTCTTTCGGTGCAGCAAACTGTCACTTAGCGCACTATTCGCACAAATAACTATTTTATTGTATTCATTCATATATGTTAATTTTTTCAATTATTGAGATGGAAAATATTCTTGTGAAATAGCTTGATCAGGTCATATTTGACAGAATACAGATGAACGAGATCACAATTCTGGTAGCATTTCTTCGTTTGAAGACTTCACGAATCCAGACTTCAATCGATTTCTTAATATGATTCAAGAATTCCATTTGTTGATTGGATTATTATTATGAGTGAACCTTATTAAGGAGAAGATGAAAGGGAGCTACAACAAGCAAGTCACTGGATTTTCAACTACGTTGAACTATGTTTTATTCATGGTTGAATGTAGTTTTAGCCATTTGCAGTCTGCACCATCACGGTCTTCAGCCGTACATTCACAGTTCATGGATATCGAACGACCATTTACGATTCCGGCCTACAAGTGCAGGAAAGAAAGCGACGAAGATTTAGTGAAAAGGAGAGAGAAAATTGAAAATAAGTAGCGAGTAAAAGAGTAGAAAATCCACTAGAGGTTCTTCTCAGTAGCAGCGGATACAGTGAGAAAGCAATAATGGGTGGTGATGGGTGGGGTGGGGGGCACTTCCGCTCAACAATGTACAGATCAGTAATTTAAAGTTCACTGTTGAGCGATCGAGCTAGGAAATAGAATAGACGATTCTCATCTGCGACTTGCGACGTGGACTTGTAGGCCTTCTGTGGCCTGACTTTCTAATGCGATTTCATATTCGAGGCAGCCGAGTGGTGGCGCGTTTATGGCTCCCCCAGTTGCCATCACTTTATTTCTTTCCAGACAGAAGCTCGCCCACGGAGAGAGAGAGAGAGAGAGAGAGCAAACAAACATAAAAGATGGTCTCCCCATAGAGAACACTAAAGTTCAACAACGACAGCTCAAGAAATCTATAAATCCAACGAGTGTATCAACAACTCGTTCCTGTTGTCGCGCTCAAAGAATAATAAACAAACGCCGGTGCTCTGCTCTGTCCAAGACAGCAGGACCGAGAAACAAATAAAAATTTGAAACATCACCTCCCCTTCCCACACCTTCCTGGCCACGTGAAAGAGCACCAAAGGGAAACGAATTGTTGCCTGTATTCAGGCTCAAAAGATATACAGCCATCTTCACTTGCTAACTTCCTCTACAACCGGTGGCGACTCACCGTGCAGAAAGAATTTATCCGGGAAAATATCTTGTTATCTATGGTGTATTTATGGCTGCTGGGAACACTGGTCTTTTCACGCAACTGAAAGCGAAACGGCGATAAAACTAATGGACAGAAAACGACAAAAGAAACACATGAATCTATTGCTCGCGGACATAAAATGTTGCGATTACCGGCTCCATAGACTAGAACGTATTTATGGTGTGGTCAGTCGGATTTGAGAAACGTTGCCAATGAACGGTTATTAATGGTAGTTTTTGGAGTGGGAGTCGTCGATTAATGAGTGAAGTTGCGTTGAAGATTATATATAACCTCTTGTTGAAAAAACTTGCATTTCATACAAAATAATCACATTTAATTATACTTGAAGAAAATCTGAAAGTTCAATTCAATGAAGGATAAATTGCTTATAATTGTTCAAAAATAGTTTAAACTCGACTTACTATATAAGAATAGAAACAATACAGGATAAATCCAACGAGATAAAACCGAAAGCAAGATGTTGAACAGTAGTTGTATTAACTGTTATATGTTGCAAAAACGGTAACTATCTGCCAGCATGGAGTAATAATGTAATCTAACTGTATAATAGATAATGTTTCGTCTCAATAATGGATTGGTGAAGAAGTGATGAAAATTCATCAAGAACATTGGACTTGCACCTAATTAAGCCACTTAAGAGATTCTATAAGTGTTATAGTTGATAAATCAGACAATAAATTGTGAAAAATCAATATTCTTCAACTTTAAATCAATAAAACAAATTATCCAAGCTTGAATGACTTCACTCATCAAATTATAATAGCCATAATTGGGTATTGATGAGAAGGTAATTCTACTAAGTTTAGCAGAACATTAACTTCTTAAAAAATGTTGTTGATTGTGCGACATGACATATTATTTCAATATGAAATTTATTCACGTCGACTTTATTGGAGTACTACGCATAATCAGTGTTTCGGACCAGGTCGGAACGTGAACGGGAGCTAGTGCCCAAGTTCAACATGATATTCCATCAAATGCTTATCACCAGTTGAAGTCTGACTCAAATAGCGACTGAATCAAGAGTACACTCACAGCTACTATATCTTCAATCACCAATTTACAGGCACAGTTTGTCAAGCCGTGCATCCCATTCACTGTCAACACCAATCAAAATGTTGAATGCAAATCTACAGACATGACGGAGGACTGATGGAACAATGAAGTCTCCAATCTGCACAGTTTCCGCAGTTGAAGCAGCTACAATCAACGCTGACAGCAATATCACTGCCAGCGCCGGTTCACTCAGCCGAGCGACACGGTTTATGATTGAACGAGACGAATCGTCAGTTGTAGTGCAAGTGCACGGTCTCCATGCTACGATTGGCAATGATTCTAGGCGCGTGGTTTATAGTTCCCATAATAATCCACAGTTCCCATGCTGACTATCTTTCAAATATAGTTTAGAGTAGTTATCAGATTCCAGCAACAATTTTTAATGAATGTCTTTTTTCTCTAGGGCTACTTTTAATATAAATAAAAAGATAAATTTGAGTACCCTTTTCAATTATTTCGTCACATGTTTCGGCTACTAATGCCATTTTATTTTTGATTAATTATTTGATAATGACGCATCATAAGGTATAGAACAATAAAATATTTTTAATGTATGAATTCAGGGCTACTTTTTTGTATTTATAAAATATAATTATAGTACCCTTTAAAATTGTTGAAATATAAAAAAACAAGAATACAAATTGTAACGTAACTACTTGTTTCGGTGATCACACCATCGTCAGGTTATAAAAATAACTTTTCACTAATAGTTTTGTTATTTTTAATAAAATCTTCAAATAAATTATTTTAGCTGCCCCTATGTATCAACAGCAGCTTCTCTTTGTCACAGATACAGAGTAACAGCCAGCAACTGTCACAGTTATCACATAGTTATTCAAAAGTATTCTTTGAGTATCTATATACCACCTGATTGCGTGTCGACAAGATTCAACTTGCCCATCATGAAATGGATATATATGTTTAATTCTAGAAAATGAACCACATGATTATGTTTTGTTCTGGAGATGAAGGATAAATCTGAAGTATTAAATGTGAAAGGGTTAGGGATTGGATTTTATTTAAGTTTTTTTTGATAATGCTTCATAAGGATAGATTAGATTTTGGCTTTGAAATTGCAATATTCTAGAAGGGGCAAGGGTCCAGGTAGAGTTATGTTTTTTGATGTTTCAAAGGTAAAAGATAGGTTAGGGGGTTGAGATTTTGCTTTGAAATCCAAAGTATTGAATGTGAAAGGGTTAGGGGTTAGGTTTTTTCAGGTCATATTTAATAATGTTTCAAAAGGGTAGGTTAGGTTTTTGCTTTAAAATTGCAATATGCTAGAAAGGGCTAGGGTCCAGGTATAATTATGCTTTTTGTCATTTAAAAGGTGAAAAGAAAGGTTAGGAGGTTAGGATTTTGCTTTGAAATTGCAATATGCTGGAAGGGATTAGATGTTTTTACCAAGAGTTATGTTTCAAATGTAAAAGGGGAGGTTAGGGGGTTAGGTTTTTGCTTTGAAATGACAATATACTGACTTCGTTATAGTGTTTTTTAACATCAGTTAAATAACAAACGTTATATTTTATTAATTTTATTATTCAAAAGTACACGTTCTTTTATTGAATAAAATAGTAATATATTGATTATTATATTGAATTCAATGATAAATCATCATTGGATAATAATATCATCATCAAAATAGAATGACGATTGGCTCCAGTTACGGTGCTCGGTAACCATCAACACAAAGAACGTTACATTCGAAGAACTGACTGAATGAAACGGGAAAAAACCGTTACTAACGCATGCGCGATACGGTGCTGACTGAGACCAAGAGTGATTTGTAGATTTTCTAGTTTTGAAATTTTTTCGAAAATTGGGTTATGATTCTCCATGTGGGTGATCTTTAGTATATTATTTTTATTAAGTTTTGAATGTAAATATATTGGAATTCCTCTTTCACATTCAATTTTTCACTATCATGTCCAAGTTCTAATATTATGGTCAATGCTTGTGTATTTATGGTTTGAATTTAGGAGGTGTTCAGCAAATTCTGATTTTTGTGTTGTATAATTCTTGGATTTTAGTGCTCGTATAATATGTTCATTAAATTTTGTCTGAAAATTTCTACGTGTCTGTCCAATACACAATTTTTCACAATTACTGCAATTAATTTTACTTCACATGGAGAATCATAACCCAATTTTCGAAAAAAGTTGAAAAATAAAGAAATTTGAATAAATCAGTTGATAGATAGGGGCAGCTACTGAAATAATTTACTTGAAGATTTTATTTAAAATAACAAAACTATTAGTAATCATTTTATTTTTATAACCTGACGATGATGTGATCACCGAAACTAGTAGTTACGTTCCAATTTGTATTCTTGTTTTTTTTATATTTTAACAATTTTAAAGGGTATTCCATATTTTTCTTTTTTCTTTATTATATTTTTTCTATTTTCGACTGAATCTCAAGCCACTAATTATAGCCGACTGATCACTCGTTGCCATCGCTCAAACTACTTAGTTTTGCTGGTAACGCCAATGATAATATTATAATCGATATTTAAATGGAAAATATTCTAATTTCAAGTTTTTGCAATGTATTGTATATGAAAATTTTTATATTTTTCACATTTGTAAAGTTTGTTCAATGATTTTGGCAATAAATATTTTTCTTTCTTTCTTTCTTTCTTTCTAATATAATTCTATTTTATAAATATAAACAATAAAATTATTTGATAAGGACGCCCCATAGAGTATAGAACAAGAAAATTAACTCATGGAGCTACTATTTTTGAAAATATTTGAGAAAATGAAATTATAATTTCAAAAATTCTGAGAGTTGAAGCTGCGTTTACACCGGAGTTAATAACACGAGTTATTAACAAAAAGTTATCAACTTGACTGAATCGTCAAAAATTTCTCTTAACAAAAGTTAATAACTCGTGTTTTTAACAGAAAATTCCTTGTTATTAACAAGATCTTGTTATCAATATAATAAATTGACTTCCATATGATTTCATTTAACGAGACTACTCATATGATATAACAGCCGGAATAAAAAGCAAAAAATCATTTTCAAAATACTTCAAATTGAAACAGGTGTGATCATTAACATAAAGATCTTCATCTGATTCAATGTAAACAAATTATAGTGCGTTTACACCAGAATTGATAACAAAAGTTTCTAACATAGGTTAATAAAATTTTCTTTTGGCTGCTAGTTTTGTTATCAACAACAGTTAATAACTTTGTCACGTGTTTCGTCAGCAGCTGTAGTTATTAGGGAACAGCTGTAGATTTAGGGTAGCGATGCTGGGCGAGGGGGTTGCGGGGAAGATAGAAACATGTTATTAACAAAAGTTAATGCGATAAAAGAGGCTTTTGTTATTAATTAACATAACACATTTCCTTTGATCTTCACCGACACTCGATGGATAACATGAATCTTGTTAATAACAAGGAATTTTCTGTTAGAAACACGAGTTATTAACTTTTGTTAAGAGAGATTTTTGTCGATTCAGTCAAGTTGATAACTTTTGTTAATGAATCGTGTTATTAACTGCGGTGTAAACGCAGCTTAATAGAATTGGATATGGCATCCCAATTTTGATGCAAGTTGAAAAAAGAAAAAATCATTAAATAGGCCTACCTTCTTCATAATGTATAGAAGCACAACATTTGTCAATTAATTTTAGACATTTTTAAGTGATTAGTTCAATTATAATATTGGTTAAAACGTGTGATGCTCTGATAAAATATAAGAAGGGTTAATTACTGCTTGATTTCTACTCCAATAAAATAATAATAAATCTCAGTACCCCTATAAAGGAAAAGTAGATATTGATTCAAGTTGTTTACATGAGTGATCTCTGATAGTGAACTTTTCATTTCCTTTTCATAATAATTGATACTAATATACAATTTTTCTGATGGAATCATTCATAAACCAGAGCTATTCATCTGTATGATCATCATTATTATTCTTCCCTCCATTTTGAAGAATGTAATTTTGCAACATTTGATTATCCCCAAATAAAATGAAAGGTATTTAACATACAATCTGTATTACCGAGAAAAACCATCTTCACTGTACAACCATCTTCTGAACTAACTTCAAAAATAGTTTTGCTGTACAGGGAGTTTGGTAGTTCAAACCCATCCCAATTGATTTCTCGTGTTAGAAAAGAGATTTCTCGGAAATCATCTCGCAAATTTAATTTTTAATTGGAAATTCCTGGAAATACGTATCCCATATTCTAAAAGCCAGGAACTTTGAAAACTGGATGCTGCCGCACTGAAAATGAAACTAGATACTGCAGCAGTTGGTGATGAATGATATTAGAATCTAAATCCATTTACAACTTAATTAATATTCACGTTCTTGGTGAGAGCTATTTGTTTTTCTGTTGAAATTGAAAAATCAGAGTACCCTCAATATATGACCATTATTTTATTCGAGAACTAAATGAATTCTATGGAATCTGGTTTTTGCTACCTCAATGCTACTTCAGAAATCCCAACTGAATTTCTTTTTCTTTCAAGCATATAACAATTTTTAGTGAGAGATAATCTATTCCACTGGAATCCAGTTCAAATCCTGCTGATTCATAAATAGACCAAGCAATCTTCAATCATTGGAATTACTTTGAATGTATCAATGTGAGTGCTTGGGTAAGTAACGAGATCACATAATTATGCGAGAAAGCCTGTTTTGAAAAGATTCCATTCGTTCCATATTTCAAACCAAATGAACCTGGGAAAAAGTAAGAATAGGAAACGGGATCATCTATCTTGTTTCTTTATGATAAACTTGTTCTATTCTTGCTGAAACTTCAGTAGTTATTGTAGGATATTGAACATTGATTGGTGACCAAATTGATTATTTACAGAGGATAAAGAAAATGCTTGGTTGGAAACGAGAAAAACCAAAAATGATAGTTAGAAATGATATGAATACTATCAAACGATCCACATGAGATATTTAGTTTCGTCATCCGGAGAGTGAATTTGTTTTGCAAGTCTGGCTACGGTGCTGTGAGCATGGTTGGTTGGACGCAGCGCAGCGCCGTTTAGACAGTGGTTTACTGGGTCGTTGGTGCGGAACCAACGTTTTCAGACAGACAGAAATTGCCCACAGGGTGATGAGGGATGGAAAGAGAGATTTTTTCAAAAAAATCTCACCAAGAGATACGCCCCTTGCGTGTGCATCAAGAGCAGAGGCAACAAAAAGTGACTACTGTAAGCGGAATTGGAGTGGTCATTAAAATTCTCCGCTCGCTTTACGTGCAGTCGGACAAGTGCTTTTGGGGAAGGGGTGAATTGAAGTTCTATCTCTGAAGAGAAGGCCGCTCTGCATGGAATGGGGGTGCGGTGAGAGTTTTATTCGTGTAGTAGCGAAGTCGCGCGAGTGCCAATTAGAAAAATCCCAGTACACCTAGGAAATGTTATGAATTGGAATAGACAAAGAATGAAACAGACGGAAGCAACTAGGATACAATGTACGAAACAGTAATTTGCCAAAGTGGCCTAGCATTTTTAAGATAGAGCTAGATTTACCGAGTTTGTACTGATATGTAAGTACTCTCGTTTATTTGCTGAAAAAACCAGGATGTGATGAGATGTCTATCTTATAAAGCCATGCTGTTCTGTCTATTCAGGAGAGCTGAAACTCATGAGAACCCACTAGATTGAAACATAGAGTTGAAATTCCTGTCTCGTGTTTTTATAAATGAGAATTGTGAATGATTTATTCAAGAAGCTACTTGAGAATGGATTTCAAAGAAGTAAGTACATATGCATTGATATGGTTTTCCCAATGTATTAAAATGATATAGAATACCATCTCGTTTATTCACTTCATTTCTCAATTTTATCAATGTCAAAATGTTTTCAAAGTATTAAAATGGAATAGAAAACTATTATGTTTGTTCACTTTATGTAACTTTTCTTATAAAACATGGAATGAGATGTTATATCTGAAAATATCTTCCTGATAATTTATGGAGTAATGCGAATACGCGATACAAAAGCTATCATGAAGCTATGATTTAGCAAAGCCAAAATCAATCGGGTACTTTCGATTCTCTGATTGATAACAAGATAACTTTCGAATAATAATAGGATATTATTGATCTTTATTGAATAATTTTAAAATATTTCTATGTCTTATGTGATATAGGCTAATCATTTTAGTCGATTACTTCCAACGAAGTTGGAAATAGTAATAAGTATAAAATATATCAAAGTAAAAAGATATTCACGTGCAAATAAATTATAATTTGGAAGAATTGATAGGTGTTTGTGATTCCATCATTCAAATTCCCAGGAAAACCGATCATCATAGAAATTTGGATGATAATAATTATCATCCAAGATAGAATTTCAGCTAAGGAGCTAGCGATTGAGAAGGCTTAAAGGAGCAGTCATTCAAAATTAATCTTTCATTTCGAGATACGTTTTATGTGTTGCACCTTCATTCATCATGAAGTATTTCATGGGTAATCAAGTCAACTAATTCAAAATATATCTACTTTAACTATAAATAGTAATAACAATCTTAATACCCTTTTTTAAATATTTTATCACAAAAGTATCATTTTTGATAGAATCATGCAAATTTAGATCCAAAATTTACAGTCCTAGTTATAGAACCATATGAATACACTAACATGATCAAAAATAAAAATCTTCCAGCAGTAAGTTTATTTATTTACTTCATATCACTTGGAAATGGCATCAATGTTGAAACATGTGATAAAATTATTCAAGAAAAGGGTACTGAGATTTTTATTAGTATTTATATTACAAGTAGCCCTATACAGAAAAGAGACTATTTTGACTAATATTCAATTACTAATCAAATGTTCTTAACATTATCAATCAAATGACATTTCTGTGAAGTGGAAGGAAGTATCAAGAAATGGTCAACTACTCTTCAAATCAATAAGCTTGACATTTTTTCCCTTGATTTATTCAATTGTCTTAGAGCTGACCTTGAGGTTTCATATAGTCTTTTTTCATAATATGGGGTTTTTTCCAACATTTTTTTCAGGAATTCAAATATATCCAACACCAGAAATGCTTCAAGAATGTGTTGTAATGGAGTAAACAAGCTTGACTTTCCCATAGAATGTGAATTCTAGAGAATTAGCAATCCACAAATTTTTAAATTTTCAGAATGAGGCTTTGAGAAACTGAGTAGGACCCCAAAATATTGATTATTCATAGTTAAGGTTGAGAATTTTGAATCATCTAATTCAAAGGCATTTCTACAACATAGATAGATAACTTTATGGAAAACTTGAGAAAATTTCAAATTGGAATTGAATATTTGCCTTTGTTAAGCGCGGACTCTGGGTCCTCTCTGCCATACAACCCTAATCTAACACGTCATACAACTCCAGAACTCCTTATTAGAGACATAATAAAGAACACTCGGGAAAAGTGACATTTTCGGGGCTGCATTGGGGGTCGAGAATATATTGAATTTGAATGATTATCTAATTGAATGATTAGTACCTAGGTATGTGCTGTTCGTCAACACCCAAAGCACCTTGAGGGGATCCACCATGAGCGGGCCGATTCAGCAGGAGTAGTCACATTATATTCGCATCATATAGCACACCACTTCCACCCACTTTTGCACCACTACTGCACCCTCTACAACTCGTCCACAAACTATAATATTTCGAGCTGCGACTTCAGTACCGGAAATTACGTTCGAGATTTTCCGGGGCAAAAGATTTTCCGGCGGAAAAACGGTCGCTCGCTCGGTAAGAACGAGCGACTGGCACACAGAACGCGACGCAGCGCATCGAGACAACGACTGGCGAGGCCGAGTGTGAGCGCCAGCCAACTCCAGCGCTCCTATACTCAGCTACACTTGCGCTGTGAACTCTGCTCAACCGCCCCGCCACCTGGCAAACGCAACGCAACACCCCAAAGAAACGCTCACAATTATAAATTACTGTTGTCCAACAGACACAAGGCGTGTAATACGATTAAAATAACATCTTCAAGCATAAACAAAAACCTGGTCGTCTTCCGCACCGTTTGCCACCGCAACTACCCCCAAGAAAACAATTTTTTCATCACTAAAAAAAACCACCCAGTGGCCAAAAAATGAAAACGCCATTTGGAAAAAGCGAAGCCCCGTGAAATTTTCGCGCATAAATCGTCGTGAATAATTTTCACTCGGACGAGTCTTGCCCTCCGTATAAAACTTCCCAGATGCAAAAACGTTCCGGTGTGAAGTGATTTATAAAACGTTTCGCTTTGAAAGTGAGCTCCTGGCAAACCGTGCCATGCCCGTAGCACAACCAAGATACTGCAAATTTCAAGGAAGAATTGCAGGCCTACTTTAAAAAATAGTGTGAAGGAATTTTATGAACCTGCCTTATGAAGTTTTTGTGACTCATACCATTATAAGATGTGAATGATGATTATTACATATGAATTTCAATTTCAATTTCAATTTCAATTTATTTATTCACACACACACACACACACACACACACACACACCACACACACACACACACACACACCACACACACACACACACACACACACACACACACACACACACACACACACACCACACACACACACACACACACACACACACACACACACACCACACACACACCACACACACACACACACACACACACACACACCACACACACACACACACAACACACACACACACACACACACCACACACACACACCACACACACACACAACACACACACACACCACACACACACACACACCACACACACACACACACACAACACACACACACACACACACACACACACACACACACACACACACACACACACACACACACACACACCACACACCACACACACACACAACACACACACACACACACACACCACACACACACACACACACACACACACACACACACACACCACACACACACACACACACACACACACACACACAACACACACACACACCACACCACACACACACACACCACCACACACACACACAACACACACACACACACACACACACACACCACACACACACACACACCCACACACACACACACACCACACACACACACACACACCACACACACACACACACACACACACACACACACACACACACACACACACACACACACACACACATAAGATACATCAATATGAAATAAAAATTAATTACATCAATAAAAAAACATTACAGTATAAAATAAATAACATAAATATGAGAACACATTACAATATTAGAAGGCAATTTATACATGTTATGTGGTGAAGAAGGGTAGAGGATCAAAAGTTCTTCCAACTATGGCTATCCATGTCATAGGAAGGCTTTTGATCCTTGGAATTTTTGGAAAGGATTGGGAAAGGGATGTGATAGAGCACAAGTAGGGGAGGTGAGCGCACTAATCAGAAAAGTTCTCTGTTAACTTATTATAGTTCTCAATGGTAGAAGAAGTAGTTAATTTTGATCCAAGCATTGATATCTGTTTTTACTTTTTTTGTTATCTTGGCACAGCTAATAATTTGTTCAGGAATTTTATTTATAATTTTAGTGCTTAAATATATGAGTTGTCTTCTAATATTTTCAATGTTAGTATGATAGATTAGGTACTTATTTGAGGTGGGTCTTGAATTGTATTGATTATTGATAGTATTATTAGTGCAAATGAAATTATTTTTATATTTAAATATATATACTTCACTACATTCATTACATACAACTGTCTAACTGTCAACACGTTAAACTCTTCAAAAGTCAGGTTGGTTGGGAAAAGTCTAGGCTTATTTAAGATTGTTTAATGATTGATTTTTGAATTATGAAAAGCTCTTCCAAGTGGGAATTATAACAGCCCCCCATACTGAAATACCATACTGAATTATGGACTGTACCAGTGCAAAGTATACCATTTTAAGATGACTTGAGTTTAGAATTTTTTTTGCTTCGTAGAATTTATAAGAAAGATATCTGATTCTTTTGCATAAAAATTTGATATGGATGTCCCACTTCAAATATTCATCTATTATGACGCCTAGATATTTTGTGCTTGTTACTCTTTTTATTATGGGACAAGTGCAGTTATTGAAGTTCATGTTGCAGTTTGAATGTAGTCTCAGATTCATATTTTCGTCGGGTTTACCAGTTGTATTGAGTGCAAAGGTGATGTAATTGGTTTTATCAATGTTCAAGCTCAAAGTGTTTTTGTCTAACCATTTTTTAATGAGAAAACAATTCTGTTCTGCAATTTCATGAGCCTCGATCCACGATTTTCCATAGAAAACAGCTGCAGTGTCATCTGCGAATGATATAGTATCATAGAAATTAAATTGACATTGAACTTCACTCAACTTGTATAATCAAAGTTGAAGCAATAATCATGTTCTGTGCAGAACGATTAAAGTATGATTCAAAATGTGAATCCACCATTGGAAACCTTTAATCATTGGTATATATTGGGATTGACGACCAAAACGAGATTTGAGAGAAATCAAGTCATAATTTGCACAATCAACGTCTCATATATTGAAATTTGTTTTATTTTCACAAATGTCGACCTAGAATCGACTCTCAAATAAACTTTCTTACCTCTCCTGTTTTTCAACTAAATTGATTCATATATTTGAACATTAACATTATCAATTTATTGATAAGAAAATTGGAGATCCATCTTATCTCTGTTTAAACTATTTCACAAAATAATTGAAACTGTACTCACATGGACCTGACGGTCCATTATTGATAAATAAATTAGTGATCCACCTTTTCGAATAACAGTACAGAGAAAAGACAGTTGATAATGAGTTTAGTGGAGAAATATTTTTAGATTGTTTGTTGATTATTTTTTATAAGATGATGGGTTAGGAGATGGTAGATGATGACATGTTACAAATGAAGTTTTCCATTCTATTCTATGATATTATAGTAAATAATCGATTTGTTTCATACCGTTTCCCACAAAATCGATCAGTAGCCTATAATATTGGCCAAACTTATTATTCGTATCTCAAAACTCTTTAGTGATTCATCATTGGTAGTTGGATGCTTTTCAAGTCCTACCCGATAATGGTAATAGAGGAGTTGTAAATAGTTAAATTTCAGGACACTGCACACCAAATCTGCCGAGAATCCTGAAATTGAACGATCAGGTGCATTGAAGATTTGGAATTACTTTACTTAGATCCTCTCCACAAAAACTCTATGATTACATTGAAAAGTTTCTATTTTACAGAAGGATGAAGTCACTGTTCCAATATGTTTCCAAGAAATATTTAGCTGATCCAAAATTTTATTAACATTCTGTCTCCCGCTCGAAATACAAGTCTTATGAGAAATACATGTATTAGTGAATTTTCGCGGATCACTGTGCATTTCTTACATGATAGGAGCGTAATTCGTCATGCGTATGATCACACGTTCAACATATGTTTCAACGTTGAGCTCGTAGAATATTCAGAGGAGGGAGGAGGGAGAGCTTGTTAAAAGAAAATTTCGGTTCTAACATGAGCATTAGTTAATGGCAGAAGCTTGGGGCAGCCCGCACTCACTTTCTCTATCTAGCAGCTCTCCTTTGCATCAAACTGTACGCCTTCAGCATTCCCTAGAGACATCTCCAAGCAGCTTACATCAAACAGAATGTAAAATAATAATGAATGCGCCCCTAGCAACAGTAATCCGTCATTATAATATTTCTCGATTCATGTTTCACACGAATTTTTCTCGCAGTCAGACAGACTAGCAGGTGATTTTCTACTACACAGTGCTTCACACAATTCACCTTCTATGATATACTGCATGCAATATATTCTTTATTTACGACGTCATAATATATTTCAATTTCCTGAAAATTCAGAGAATTTTTCTCCATGAAATTATAATTTAGTACCGGTACTTTCACCTGAATAATATTGCAAGTAATACCCGTAAAATTCACAGAATATTGCAAATCAATATTTCTTAATATATTTATTCTTAATTCTTATGTCTATGATAATAAATATCAATAAATTGATATTGGAAGAATAGAAATTAAGTGAAGACCTGCGAACATTTCTCAACCGGTTTTTAATAAAGTGGAAAAACTCCAATTGAGTTATGTTATATCACCAAATCGATTCATCTTCTTAAATGGCGTGTTAAGAGATTAATAATAATGATCGGTTTCCAAGAGATATTTCCGGATATGGAGAATTTAATTTCAAACATTCATACTTTTCGAAATCATATTATGTTCTTTGGATTTTGATTCAATCAATATTAAATATTCAATCACTGATTGAAAATTACTGAATCAATAATGTAAAAGAGGGAGAATTATACTGAGCTCTTTTATTGATATGATGTAATACTTTTTTCCGGGTAGATTCCCTCTGAAGTCATCGATTCATAATATCGAGTTCAATTAAGAGAAGTACGTTTCGTATCAAGGTTTTCGCATGATGAATCACAGCTAATTTGAAAACGCAATTTAATATGATAAATGCTGTTCGTAATGGCTACTTCAACCAACTAGAGGGTAGAGAATGCATGCGAAATCCCCAAAGGTGGAGTTGAACACAGTCAACAGGTTTTGTAAATGTAATAAATATTGTACTTTCCATACTGATTCTACATTGGAACATTCGAAATGTATTATTAAAGCTGCCGTAGAATCCATCTGAATATGGAATGATGAAGTTTTCATTGAACATATTTTGAAAATGGTTTCATTTAATCAATAGTCAGCAAATAATCACATCGTGATTTGAAAATTAATATTACTAATGAGTTATTCTAAAACTAGCTACGGAGAGCTTTAGTATAGATTTACAAAAAGGAGTGGAACAGCATTCATTCTCTCATAACTTATTACATCACATTTAGTAAGGGAATTTGAATTTGATCTCGAAATGAAGAATAAGATCAACTCTATCAAAATACGTTTTCAGAACCTTAATATTTTATCACCTTTGTATGAGAAAAAGATTTGAACTTGTTACCACTGGATGAAGAGAGGTTTGAGTGATATTCTTGAAACAAGTGATATGTTATTGGAGAAAAAATACATAATCATAAAAAATAGTCGGCTTTTCAGTGGTTTAGCAGACTAGTTAACTCTAGTTCCAAAAGTTTCTGTGAAAAAATTATTCTAGTTGTAAAATCTGCAGCCGTCATAAACTGAAGCTCTACTACTACCAACTTAGCTTGATCACTTTCGATTTCCTTATTCCAGTTCTGATTGCAATTACGTGCGCCGAATTTGTAGCTTCGGGTCATAAACTCTCTTCATCAAAAGGAATCCACAGAGTTGCTACTCTACTCATGTGAACGTATTTTATGATTCATTATACAAAACGCGGTCATGAATAATCCTCCACAAAACGTGAGTAGTGCACCAGCCTAGAGTTGTTGAAGCCATACATAATTTAGATCAAACATTGTTTGTGGATTGGATGCCTAATTTACTAGAATTTAGGGAAAAGAAGGGACAAAAATAATAAAACCTTGGAGTGTAGGTAGTGATAGTATTTACTACATCAAGTGATAGAAATAATATAATTGATAATTGGTCAGCCTGAATAAAGAATTAAAAGCCTATAATTTTAAAGTTAATTTTATCTCCCTCCTGTAGTATCGATTTATCTCGTGTTCATCGTTCGATGTATATGGTTTATTATGTTGCCGTTTATTATTGATTATGCTCATCGATTCATCTGAGTGTTGAACATGGATTAACTTCTTGATAAAAAATACATAAGATTCTTCAAATAATTACACTAGGTGGGCTCATAAATTCTTATTGATGAACTTGGTTCATTTCGAAATGAAGTTTGTATAAGTCTTAATCAATATGAGACATACTGTGAAGAAGAAGAGGACAACGTTTCTGTTATTTGTTATCGTAAAGTCTTATTTATAAACTGAATGTCAATGGGCTTATCCTCGACTGTCAACAACCAGACTTATAAACTATGGGTTCCGAATAGTTCTAATATTATAGAACTATATTCAATTGTAATTTGGTCAAATGTGAGAGTATTTCTGGAATTTTAAGTGCTGGAATATTCGGATGGGAGATGTAACATTTCAAACCTGCTAAACAAAAATAGTATCCAATAGAAAACAATGTGGAAGACGGTAATGATTATTTCTAGTAATTGGATATTCCGAATCAAGATACAGGTATTAAAATTACTCAACGTTGTGGAACTAGAATCTTGATATGTGCGAAGCTCCAAAAATGATAATATAATTGTTGTGAGAATGTTGAAATATAACAGAAAATTGGCTGAATCTAGTTGATGTTACTTGTACGTAGTCTGGTATCGATTATAAGCTCAAGTGCTCGTCCAATGGTACAAACCATTTCATGTGGAAAGTTCATGGTATTCCTGTTTATCGTGATATACGGATTGAGTGGCTTTGAAAACAGAACATTTGTTTCACTGAGCTACCAGCTCTAATGAGAAGAGTGGTGAACTTATTTTTATAATTCACATGAGTGAACAGTACATGTTATTAGAATGAACACAGCATCACTCTGTTGATTCTGTTTTTTATGAGCGTTTGTAGTTAATCAGAGCTCTGAGATACAGCAAACAGGGCTGATGTTGAAACATGAAAGGCCGTCAGTAAATATGGATTCCTCTTTAATCATTCAATAGGCCGCGTAATGTAAAGACCTCACATCGACATTCGGTTACCAGCTAGTTTGGCTTAAGAGATATGTGATTCCAGATACTACATGAACAATAACATATTCCAATCAATATGATAACTGAATTTTAGGAAAGTAATATGGTCATTTTTTGACTCTCGTGATGACTGTCATCATAGAGTTGAGGGGAGAATAATTAATAAAATAGATCCATTATAATAGAATTTAAAGAACTGCGGAGCTACTATTACCGGAGAATGTTCATAGAGGTAGATTATATTCATACATCAGTAAAGTGAATGTTTAACATTGTTTTTGGAAGAATGGGAAGGTAACAATTCTTGGAAAACAGGAATGGAAACTGATCGAATGTCAAAATGAGATCGATTTCAGAACAATCCCAATCTTTTTCCATGAAGGATATTGAATATTATATATCGATCATCGGATTCTGCAAATCTCATATCATAGCCTGTATTTCGGATGCAATCAAGAGAGGATCCAGTGCATAGTGCATAGCCAGGGGTCAGTCGATACGCCATACGCCAGTGTAATATATTCAAATCTACGATAATGCCCTCAGCTAATACACCCGGCCCGAATATGAGAGCTCTTGATTTATCGTAATTCTGCACTTAATATCCCTTACTTTGTGAGCAAAGCAATATTTCACGTGTACCAGGCTCTGGTATTGTCTTACGAACATGTTCAACCGTAGGCTTATTATTGAGCTTTCAGCCAAGTTATGTGGTCACCATGCACAGTCGCTGATGTCAACATGAATCCTCTTCATTCACCAATATTGAACTGCTCAGACAATCAAGTCAACATTTGCTTTCAAATATTGTCTGCGAGGCACAAATGGCACAAAACACACTAATAAATGGAATGCATTAATCAATACTGTTGACTCTTTGAGACTCACATTGTTGATACGCCTCTCTCCAAGTCTTCATGAGTCTGCTGGAAGTATGACCTCTGAGTTAAGAGATTCCTAATATTCACTCCTTACTCATTAATATTCTCTCACTGAATTTTCTATGAAAATGTACACAAAATATGAGAATATATCCTGATTCTTGAAACGTTTGATTTTTTCAACTAGTATTATTTGCAACTTGAATATAACAGGAATCACGTTTTGGTCCAAGAACAGGAAACAGGTAAGTAGGTTCAATTTAAGTAAATAATCACTCTAAGTAGCCTTTAAATCTGATCAATTTACTTTTTCCTTGAACATTACTTCAAGATTTGAAACTAAATCATTTCTATAGGATTATTCTTTGGAATGGTAAAATCTTTTGCATCAACAGAAAATTGGACATATCCTAGGATTTTGAACTGTATTTTCCAAAATCGTGTTAGAAATAGTAGGGACTTTTGTCTTCAAATGAGATGGATATGTAAATAAATAGAAACAACATACAAACTTGTAATATCCTTCTATTAGAACATTGAAAAAAATCTTTCAACTTTTATTGAATGAAAAAGACTAAAAAATTGTCAAAAACCACAGATTTATTGATACTTAGAAAGACCGGTCTCGGTTAGTACACCATTGCCAATCTCTGATAAACTAAAACTAAATACAAGAGCAGCAGAATTTATACTAGTACTCGCCTACTACTATAAATTCTGCTGCTCTTGTATTTAGGACTACCAAAATTTATACTAGTACTCGCCTACTAGTATAAATTCTGCTGCTCTTGTATTTAGTTTTAGTTTATCAGAGATTGACAATGGTGCAATAACCGAAACCGGTCTTTCAAAGTATCAATAAATCTGTGGTTTTTGACAATTTCTTAGTCTTTTTCATTCAATATGAATAATTACCACAATATCAAATTCTCAACTACACAAAAAGTTAAACTTCTATCGTTTCCTGTTTCTCTTACCTGTATCCTGTTCATGAAGCAAAAAGTGAGTTTAAACTTTACAGTTTGAAAGTTTTTTTTAATGTTCTAATAAGTAAATTCGTAAGGCTTTAAAAAATACATTCATACATTCATACATTCGTATGTTCTAATAAAAAAGGATACTACAAGAATTATATTGTTTTTATTCATTTGAATAAAGTAGCCCATATAGGTGAAGTGGTTTTATAAGTAAATAAATACACTTCTCTAATCTATTCGTCTTTTGCGAGCATATGCGAACACAGCTCTATCGACCTGAATACAATTCTATGACACAGAGTAAAATCTATGTGAATAATATCATAATACTGCAAATTAGAATTAGAATTCGACTCCATAAAGTTCACCTATTCGAACGTTGAAGACTTAAGCCTTGAATGTTGGAGGAGCTGATGATAATAGCTAAGGTGTCACAAACTCCTGAAACGAGAACATCATTCCCGAATTCAACAGTTTGAAACAGTGTATTGGACCGTCAGCCGTGATCCCGTCTCCTACAATATAAGCTTCATTTGAAGAATGTCAAAGTGTCGGGTGTGGCTTGGAAATTCTCGGCACGACTCACGATGGATCAGCCATCAACTTCAAAACTTTCCTAATTCCCTCGATCAGATAGAATGGACAATGTTCGTCGTACGAGTTTGCAGGCAGGGCATTAGCATGACCTTCCAGAGTCACAATGATTTCAAAGGCCTCCACCGTTGTCGACATTAACTACTCTTGTCACATTCACATTAAGAAACTAGATTAAACTAGTTGAGTAATCATTTGAAAATCATTTCCTTCTATGATAGAGACAGAATTTTTGAAACAATATATTGAGAAGAGATGTTTCATTTCACGCAGCAAAGCAGAATGCTTTGAACGATCTCTACTGAAGAAGGTGACTCCTATACCGTAGCTGAAAGTGCTTGCACCTCAAGCTAAGCTAAAACTCACGGTATCTGAAGTGTTTGTTGATTGAATCGATAAGTTTTTCAAAATAAGCGTTCTTCTCTCAGGTTTCAGAGTAATTTGAGTCGATTAACTGGAATCAGCTCTCTCAAACATAACCTCTCGGCAATTGAAGATGTAGAAGATAAAATTATTGGAATAAAGTACAGTATATAAACATATTGGAAAATCGATAAGAATTGTCATGAGTTTTCTTCCAAAGTTTAATTTGACGTGATTCTCCTGTCAAAAAAGCTATTCTGTCAAGAAGGATTAGTTATTTCATTTCTTCACCAATCAAAGTTTTTTGTTCTCATGAAATTTTCGACCATGAGTAAATATTATTACCGGCAAAAGATTGTGGATGTTTGTCAAAAACACTTTATTTTGGGTAGCAAACAATTCTTAGCGAATCGGGCCAAAACGATCCGAGAGTTCATACAAAGAAAATTTGGCTTGATAGCTTAAGAATCACGTGATGACTCACTATCATTCTTCCAATAGCGATCTGCAAATTCGCCGGCATCAAAAGAGGTCGAATGAGTGAGGAAGTTGATGCAGGCACGATTTCACTTTCGTCAGCAATAACATCAACAACCGCTTGACACGAACAAAAAATAAACTCCGTCCAAGTTTAGGAGGAACGACCCGATCGAGCTCAGAGCACTCAACAGCACTCACTCACTTAGTGGGCCACCATAACATCAACGACAGACTAGACACAAAGTGGACTTCAAATTGATGGACTGCTCCTTCCAATATAACAAATGATACAGTAAACAGGCATACAAAAAAAAGATCTTCTCTGAGATAGTATTATGATTAAGTTTTATATTATGTTTTATTGGAAATATTACGACTCATGGATATAAATTCTACATTATTTGATGTCATAAAAAACTATTTTTTGAAAAACACATAAAGGGGGGATAATAAATCATTCATTCAAAGAAAAATGACACTCACTCAATATTTAGTAGAGTAGCGACATTGCATCATATCAACCAACAAGGAAAACAAATGTCAAATAACTGAATTAATATCAAATGAATATCTGTAGTATCAATTCATCACAAAGTGTTTGCAAATTTGAAACTAATTAGTCTGACACAATGTTCAATCGCTTTGCTTATTATGAGTGTCATCGCGAAATGAAAGCATTGAGCTGGAGCGATGATTTCACAAACAACAATGATGACTCAAAGGATGATGACAGAGGGAGAGAGGTATTTGAATGATATTCAGTCAACATCGTTTATGACAATATACTACTCTATTTCTACATTCACAAATTGAATATGCATTACATTCATCCACAGGTAACACACAACTATGTCTTCGAAGTAGATCGATAACTCTAAATAGTTCACTTTCACTTGCCCGTTTCAATATTGACTATCAGCTCTTGTAATTCCATCATCAATTTATCAATTCCGTAGGTAAGTCCTACGTTGAATTAACAATAGAATTTCACGAGAGTATAGAACATAGTTCTTCATAATACAGTTAATAATAATTGAAGCACATTGTTTGTTTTATTCTGATTTGTATATTCAGATTGATGATTTGGTGTATAAATTGGAATGGACAAAACCTAAATAATATTCGGACAATTTAAGACAAAATTAGGAAATTGAAGAAGTTTTGGCCAATAGTTTTTTCTTTTCCGACTATTGTATTGTTTGCTCAAATAAATATGTAATGGAGATTGGATAAACTCAATCATTATATGATTCGTAAGTTTTCAATTCAAATTCTTAAGGTGTTAGTTGATTGTTGGCATATTCATTTGACATACAATTTGAATTGAATGAATGATAGAAACTATATTTATTCCCATGAGAGTACAAATTAGTTGTCTAAAGTAATGTTGCAAGGTTTACGTCTGCACCCTGTTGGGCGACCTTAGCCTTAGCATCACATGAACGTTTGAGAGCCATGCAAGCAGTGGCAACTTCCGCAGATGCTTGATATTCATTTTCTAGTGCTCCACGCATGCGTTGAGGTAGAGGAATGAGGGAAAAGGGACAAAGAGGACACAGAAAAGAAGCCAGTGGAAAATTTGAGAGCGGAAAACAATAAAACAGCAAGCAGGAAGTACAAATGGGTAGACAACGTGAGCTGCATAGAAAGAGCGCTGCGCCGCAGATACGTCTTAATTTCGCCCCTGCAAAGTAATACCAGTCATAGACCTGGCGCATGACTAGCATAAACCAACCACTATTCAATTCAATTCGATTCAATTTTGGATACAATACGATTCTAGCTAATTCACAAGCGGCGACCAGAGGGATCAGTAATTTATTCCACAGTTCTTTTACATCTGCTACGAAGACCGTTTCAAATTCTACTGATTACAAGTTGAAAATGCACTTATAAGGCTGAGAGAGAGATCATTGAGAGTTCTCTTCAATCTTTTTCGATCGTGATGATAAACATTTGATAGAAGATGTCAGCATGGTCATGAATGTATGGACTGCACTGAAACCCAACACTCTTCATACTCTAGACAAAAACTTGAATTTTCAATCCTAACACAGGGGATTTTCCTACTTGTTAACTCATGAATCATTAATGGAAAAGCAGGTGATATGGGAGAAGTCATATAGTCAAGTCATACAAGGTAGAAAATTTTGAAGAGAGCAAAGGAGATGTAGAGAAATGAGTCGAAAATAATAACGAATGAATATTTTTTTATGAGAGAAGCTTAGAGATAGTAGTTGGTTGATGAGTCAGGGAGGAGTCGCAAGAAGAAATAGCGGAAGGTGAGAATAGTCAATCCTGATTATAGTGTATTATAGCAATAGAAAATGAAATATTATTATTGAAATCAACAAGTCAGGAAGTACGGGAGGTGCAATGAAAGGATAAAGACAGTAAGGATTGACAGAGAAGAGGTATATGAACTATAGCTTAAGAATCGTGATTTAGAAATAGCAAAATAAGTTTGAAAAAAGAGAGAAGGGAAGTGAATAGGAATGAATTTAGCCAACAAGAGATAGTTTACTATAATATGGGACGTGCAAAGACAACTGAAATTTTAATCCAGAGATTAGAGCAAGCGAGGCAAATTGAAACTGATCCGGTAATGTTTAATTCAAAGTGCTGCCTGTTTGGTGACCGGTGGTTGCTGAGTTGAAGGGGTGGAGGTGAAGAGAGAGAGGAAACTGCCCAGGACCGTCAAGGATTGAACAGGACACTTGAAACGCAGTCGTTACACTCTCTCTCTCCCGCACAATCACACCCACCACAAACAACCTGCCACTCACACACACGCACACCCACACACCACGAACAAATAGGGGATTAGGTGGATCCATCCAGGGCGGAACTCGAACATTCTACGTTCTTGATTTAATTAATACGCCAGCAGATCACAGTTTCAAATGCATGCGGACAGCGGGTTGAGACTGAACAGAGCACTGATGACTGCAAAACTAATCAACTATTTATTGAATTTCATTCGAATCAAATGCGTTGTGAGAATTCCTCACCACCAATAACCATGGCGAGAATAATGTTATCATCAACGGATTGTGTAGTGTTGGATTCAAAATCATTATTTCAAAGATGAATAATAAATTCCATTCATCGGTTGCATGCTCTTGATTTTACATTTTGCACTGTTCTTCATTATAAATTTACCCACAACTAATCGATTTATGATATGATATTACGTTAGGTACCCTTACATTGTTAGGCCTACATTACAAAACGAAAAAAAATTCTGAAATGTTGATTTATTCCTGAAAACAAAAATAATTGTAATAGCTTCAACTTTGATATTGCATTTCAGATTTTATTGGAAATCTCAACAAAATCTGTGGTGTGTACAGACATAGAGAAACAATAGCTTATGCTATTGTTTCTCTATGGTACAGACTTATGTGCCACGCACATGCGCTTTCCACTTCTCAGCAGCTCATGCTATTCTAATTATATTTCTGTATTTTTACAGAGACGTTGAGATACAGATAAGCATTGAATCAGGTGATGAAAAGTGAAATGCACGTGGCGCATAGTCTGTACGCATCTTGAGACCAAGTAATTTGAAACTAGGTTGATAATGAAGCTGATTGGAACCCATCTCATTCTAAAACAAACTGAGTATGATTGTACCACTATTTGGAGTAACTGATATCTCCGGAAACTACCACTATATTCGAATTTAGCTACTGGAAATGTTACTGTGGTTTTAACTAATTTTCTAATAGAATACCAAGATAAATGCATTCTGAAATAGGAAAATAGAGGCGTAAACGGAAGATAACAGACGATGATAGGCTATCAAGAAAGGAGGGAATTTGTCACCTATTCCAAGTTAGAGGTTATCACATTAGAACTCAATTACAGCATGACCTCTTCTTGGGACTTTCCCCTAGAGATCCCACAATCGTATCCAGTTTTGAAAGAAAAGCTTTTCGATTATCAAAACAGTCCCCAAGGAAGTGGTGGAGATAGAGAGAGGTCTTGGGAATAAATCTCTTCACTTCCTCACGTCTACAATAGTGATAAGAGCGGCTATTGTTATTCTGGCTGAATTCGCAGCCACCAGTCGCCGAGATTTATGAGTATTCTCTTACTAGCTGCAGCCGCAGTCTATTGGTCATTCCAAATGAACTCACACCTAACCCTCTCTCACAAGGTATTACATTAGAGCAAGGTAACCTCGGCCTATTAAATGAAAAAGGTTGAGATTATTACCACCATCACTCAAAGTAATAGAACTCGATGTTAATGTTATACATTTAGGTTAGAGATACAATCTGGACGGGAGAAAATTGAATATGATTAGACTAGTAGTTCTGTGAACAGTAGATCACGCAGTATTCTTATCCACAAGTACCTGATTGAAACTATAGACCTTATATGGAAATACAGCAATAGAATGGCTTCTCCACACATCTGTGTAATCACTTGTCAGCTGATTTATGATGAATAATTATTCTATAGTCTGATTTTTACTCTAATATTGGCGTATGAAGGAGGCTCCTTTTTCCTTTTATATTATCCTTGAAATGCAAAATTTCCAAAAACCTTGTATATACGTCGACGCGCAATCAAAAAAGGAACATACCCTTCAAATTTCATGAAAATCTATTACTGCGTTTCGCCGTAAATTCACAACATATAAACATTTAAACATTAAGAGAAATGCCGAACCGTCAACTTGAATCTTAGACCTCACTTCGCTCGGTCAAAAAAATTGATTATGCCACGAATATTCTCCTCAACAGGTTGTGTATTGATTGATGACTGCTATGGAAATCCAAAGTCTGATTACCACATATTTCATTCATAAAAAAGTATGTAGACTATATAAATGCAATAATACTCAACAATTCATTAGAATTCGAATATGTTTTGCTCGTCCAAATAGAAGAAGTAAACTGAACTTTTTGTAATATTCTCATCTCATCGAAAATCCAATTTCTTGGTCGGATTGTTATCGAATTATCGGATTGTCACGATTTGATGAATGATCAGATCATGAACTTCAGTTTGTAGATTGAATATAAGTAATTCTCATATAACTTATTAGTAATTCTCTTATAACTTACTTTTAGATCTACTTTGATATGCACCATTTCGGTTTAGGTGGAGATGAATATTATTAGTTGCAGGATTGATCCCGGAATGAAACACTTTATGATGAATGCCGTAGAGTATTCCTATGAAATCGTACTTGAGTGTTAAACGTGGCTGGTGCATAATGCCCTGAGCCTGCTGAACCAATGAAGAAGCTCTACTTTGAATTTAATATACAAGGGTGAGAAAGTTGTCAAGTGCATCCATAAAAATCCACGATTGACCTCTCAGATTCAAATTTGTGACAAATTGTTGAGCAATCATTCATTCAAGATGCATATCAAAGTCATAATCAATTATTTATTTCCAACTCTATGAAAATCAACAGTTGAACACTTGAGAAGTCAGCTTGATAAACTTATAAATTTCACATTACTTCTATAAAACTTCAAGGGGATTCTAAATTATTACTAGGGAGCTAGCATACATTACCATTGAATTGCAATGGTTCCACATCCCTGGAGTAACCATCACATCTCTCTCAAAAAGGTATGAATGCTGACTTTCCATAGAATCAAGGGACGAATAAACCATCTTCAGCGCAGCGTGAATGTGAAATAAATTCGATTAGAGATCGCCAATCAGACTGACTTGAGACTCGTGAGTGTGCAACGATTACATGCACATTGAAAAGCTGCAAGACGGGAAAAGCGAATGCTAGACGGTGTTACATTAGTGCAAATTTATTCAGCTAGCAAGAGCGAATAACCAGTGAGAAGACGACGGAGAGAACTGGAAACTTGAGATCAAGCTGCAGAAATCCCGTCTGTTCACGCTGTCACCAAAAACAGAGTAAAACCACTGAAAATACTACACCAACGCCATTTTCTCACATCGCAAATCCTACTGGAAACGAGAAGCTCACACCATCGATCTGTACCAGCGGCAGTCATCGGAGGTAGGACTGTAAACACGTTTTGGACGGAAATTAAAGCGTTTGACAACTCTGATGATGACGATCAAGATATGAATCTGATTCGCCGATACTGCATTTCCAGTTATCTGCACTTTATTGTTTATTTCAAACAAGCAATATGCTCCTGTAACCATGAATCATTGTTCTAATCAAATACAGAGGTTTCACAGAAACTACCCTACATCATTCCAACATGGGATAAATTTCCGATTTCATCAGAATATTATTGTGATCATTAGGATCAATATTAAATATAAGAAGTGCAATGTTATCATTTAGGATCGAAGAATTCCGTTGAAGAATGTTCAATAGGTATTCACGTTCATCTCATTGATAATACAACAGCTGATAAAAAACATCGCTCTGGGAGCAAATGAAACGTGAAAATATGTTTTCATCATTGAAATTTAACTGATGGTGAGTCAGTAATCTGACAAGTAGGAGTTGGGGACCGAAATGTGTATTTTCGATTTTTTTCGCTTCGAATTTGAAGTATTTATTGGATTGAAGTCCAAAAAGCAGCTCAAAAAATTAAGTAGTGATTGATAGGACGGTGTTGACATAGGTGATAGGTTAATCCGTTCATACTTCGGAAGCGTCAAACTCTCTCTCTAAAAAATCATATATATAAAGATTCTACATAGCCTATTGAATAAATCTGTAGAGACTTCAAATGTTTTTTAAAATGTAAAGCAATAACTACTAATTAGTTGAAGGGATGTTGTCAGTCTCCCGTACCCTTCAAACCACTGAATCGCAATGCTTCAGCTCATATTCTGTTAAATACTTTCAATAAAGTCCATTCTCAATCTGTGGTCTCGGATTGATAAACTTTCTCAGGATGATAAATTCAATTTAATCTACTCAAAAATGAAGTAGGCTATGTTCCACATTATTCAATCATCATTGCTCAACTCACAAAAAAAGAACGAAACTGCTCAAAATGACACAGATTCAACAGCATTCTACATCACTCCAACAGCAATAATGAGAGAGAAACTGTTCAAGAAAGTACATCTTAGTTGTATTTGAGAGGATTTACCAGTGGTCTATTGAATTGAGCTAAAAAAGCTACAATTTAGTCGTTACCAATTATTAACACTCCCAAGGGGTGCTGAATCTATGGGTCGTGAACTTCTATACTGTCTGATTGGGGAATTACAGGCCAAATTTTGCACAATCGACAAAAGCTACACGCATTGGAGGTTCGAAATCAGTAGACAAATAACAAATATGGCGCTGGAGTTCGACATTGGCTGCAGGCAACGAGTGCTTCGCTAACCGCAACGACCAACATACAAAATTGAGCGTCCTGACGCCGACGCCGTTTGTCTATGTACCCGATAAAAGCGACCACCACCATCCATTCTGCTGTTAGATGAGATACTCATTCACGCTCACATGCTCCATTCCACTCACTCACACTATCGCTGGAGATCGCTCACTTTCGCTATATTGCAGCACTCTCACACCGTAACCATCTTTGGAAAGTTTTCCGTTTATCTTAACGATCGCCTTGAAATCAGTTGCCGAAGCACCTCATGCCTTATCGTTACACGTTATTGTTCCCTCAACCTTCCCAAATGTGAGAATAGGCCTGAAAAATCACGAGCATCACAGTAGCTTGAGGATGAGGTACTATCATGAGAGGAATAATCGTCGAGCAGAAGTGCGTTTGTAGATACAGTGTAAAGATACCGGTAATACAGTATTTCATTGATTACAGTTATTAACGATACATCTTCTTACTTTGGAAACTGGAAGAACTCAGGTGGAAAGTATGCTAATTATATCTACTTAAAAATTCAAAGAAGTATTTAACATTGCGATTAACCAGGATTGAACGTTATCCAAGTATCTCTTTTGCTGCAGCCCAGAATTGAAATACTGAGTATTTAAACAACATGCGGAAGATAACAAGAAACTGCTGAGGGGAAACATAAGGGATTATTATAACATATTCAACAGATATTTTGTCTGGCTATTGATCTAAAGATTGATGTCAAAGTTAATGGATGGTGGAAATATTAGTCATTGATGTTTATCATTTGATAGTTTTGATCATATTTATCAGTGATTTTCCAATAAAGTTGAGGAAGAAATTCTTCTCAAATAACGCTGGGTGTTATTAACCGTTCATGTTACTTTTCGAGTTAGTACTCACAGTACGACAACTTTTCCAAAGCTGTTGGGAAGCTTCGAAAAGTTTTAATGAGCGATCCCATTTTTCCACCTTTTTCTGAAGCGTATAGTACTTCTTTCAAGAACTTGTAAAATTAGTTCAAGCGAGAGGACAATTACTGATGCTAACTGTAACGACAGAGAAGCAAACTTCTTTTCAGTTCTGTACTGAGATGAAAACAAAAATAGGAACTCACACCTGTAAATTTGTCACGTCCAATTAATAAAGTTGAGTACACCAGGGAGCACTGCTGTTCAAATAATATGGAAGTATTTCTAAGTTAGAAAGTGTGATTTAACAAGTGGAAATCATTGAAGATAGGCGAGAAGGAGTTTTAACTAATCTGTATTGAATGACAGACATGTTCCAAGAATGGCATTGGCAATTATTATGGTCTTATATACAGCATATTCGAAAATTGAAAAGTGTCTGAAAATCTAGCAAGTAAATAAGCGATCCGACATCGAAAGCTGAGAATAAGAAGACAGGAGAAGACTATCTACGAGAAAGCTTTCGTCTGTCAACAGAGTTGTAGCTTACAACGAGAAGGAAGATAAAAGTGACATCGGGAAAAAATGCGTGACAATTCTCACTCCTATGTGGCTCAGAAGAGGTTATTGTATTGTTCTCAAGGTCAGTTTTTCAATTGCTATCAGAACTTTTCCAATAAGATCGCAGTAGTAGTGAACATATTGTTTCCAGTAAAATCATTACTTTCAGTAATCCCATTTCGAGCTTCCTTCAAAGAATAAGTTAACATTATTGTATAGGCTTCAATACTTCAATGGTAACAATACCAATTCTCTACTCATTGTGAACTGTAATTGAGTTTTATAGCATTCATTCATCCATGCAAGTGTCACAAGGGCATTAGCGAGAGATAATCAATAGAATTATTGTTATAATATTGTCAGTATTTAAATCTTATTCATAATCAGAATAGAGAAGCTTTAGTAAAAACATTCTAGTATTCTAATAGATGAAGAGACTACAAATAAACTTGGATAACCTTTTAATACTATGAAAACGATTATAAAACTGTGATAATTAGCACCCACTGTTCTATTATTTTTCGTTAAATGTGACCATAATATAGCTTATATCCATATGTTGAACTGGGGTATAGGGTGTTTATAGACCACTAAAAAACATTGAACCGTGAAGCTTTCCTGGTGACCTGCATGAGGAGTTTGGAAATGACTGAAAATCACCTTTGTTGTACTAAATGATGAATAATGAGTAGAAGCTTATGCAATTTCAAAACCAGTAAAAAAGGAACCTCCTGAACCAAGTTCATATCAAAAAATTCTCGGACTTCTAGAGTAGTTTGCCACAACTCGTCAATCATGTACTTCATTCTATTGCTGAGGATGATTCAACAAATTATTCAGTCACGAATGTCCCTCTAAAAACATTTCACTAGAGTATTATTTGATCACAAGTCTTTCTAGAAGAAAAACAACTTAACAATGTAACAGCCGCGGCAACAGAGTTTCATCTACAAGCTACTCTGAGCGATGATAGGCCTAATAATAATAATGATAACAGTGAAAATACATGACACAATGTTGCCAACAGTTTGGATGAGGAATGGGAAGTTTGGGAGGAATAGTGGGAGGTGGGGAGGCGTCGTATAGGATAAGAATTGTTAGGCGTTCTTCAATGGGTGGATTTAAAAGGGAACAAGTTAGCGATGACGAGGGGTGGATTGCGAGTTGGCAAGCGGGTTAGGGGGGCATTCAGAAAGTGGCGGAATAAAGCCGGGGCACGGCGTCTGGCTTGTTTACGAGTGCCACGCCGTCGCCAGGCCAAGCTAATTCAGAGCGTTCTCTTCTTCTGTTTTTAGTGTCCTGTTCGAGGAGCCATTACTAACCCTGCAAACTGCTGTGTTCTGCCTTGCAAACCATGCAACATGCAACACACTAACAGGAGAGCCTCAAACCCCCTCACCACTCAACACAGGGTGGAAAGGGGGCCATTTCCGAAAGAAACAACACTCTATTGTGCTCAACAATTATTATTGTCATTGTCATTGTCCATAACGCCAACCAAATGACAATGGCATGCTTAAGATGACTATTTTCAAGGCCATCCACATTCATTTTTACATTCAACACTAAAATTGAACTTGAGATGCTGGATTCGACCGAGATTAATGAGCACTTGAGGAATGAATTAAAAATTATGGTTTCCAGCATTAAGAATGAATTACTTATGTCTGCATATCCCACCTCCAAACCAAGTAAAAAAGTAGCCTTTCAGTTGTTAAGCTCTTCTGTAGGTAGTAATATTTCCTCATAATTTGGATGCATGAGGATTGAGTTCAAAAAATAAAATATATTTAAAGAGTTTGATTTGATCACAGAACTTCCAAGTCCTAACTTTGCTTGATAAAGCTGGGCGTTCATATTTATTGATCCACGGAAGAGATTGTGAAATATTCTACAGAAATTAAAAATTTATCTGTATTATATCATGGTCAATGTTCTTTATTATGAGTAAGTTAACAAAACTAAGTGAGTGTAAAGCAATAATCATAACAAAGAAAAAATAAATTGAACATTTATTTACATATAAGAAACTGAATGAACATAGGATCGAAGGGATCGGAGACAGAGAAGAAGAAGAATGGTGAATTGAGAAGGTGAAACTAGAGAAGACACTGATTGAAAATCAGAAATTCTCAATTGCAAAAATGCCTTTTGAAAAGTTGAGTCAATACAAGAATTAATTTGCAATCTCGGTCTGCCTCGGATGTCATCTAGATGACATGTCAAGAGAAGTAGCATGAAAACAATGCCAACTGTTTTATAATTCATCTGTCTGATGAAATATGTTTTCGCTGTGAACAGAACAAAGACTCGCGGTGACAGGGAGAGAGGCATCGGAACTGTCCTCAATGATTACCATCCGTGTTTCCTCACCGACAGAGCAAAACAATGGGCCGGACTTAGTTCCAGCATTATATTTGGCCAAAGCAATCAAATAAGCAGCAAAACGAGAGAGAAATAGAGACAGTACTGAGCAAAGGATGGAATGAAAGTGATGTCGGTCTCCCCCTTAACCCCTCCACCACGACCACCAACCACCCAGTAATTCAATCCAACACGAGAACCCTTTTGAGCGGCTCTCAAGTTCACTGAATTGTACGAAAAGAAAAACATCACACAAAACAAGGATATCATCGCAAAACTTTTTCGGCGAATATGTTGCGATGATAAGACGGAAGCCATCTTAGAGCAAAGTTCACTACAAAAGAATTCCATTTTCGCAGCGTCTGTCTCTCATTAATTCCAATTCGAATTGGAACGTGAAGTACTAGAACAGAACAAAGTTTGTACTTTCAGAGATTATCTCCTTCGGTTCTAACTTATGACTCATTATTCGAATCAAGTTCTGTAAAATACAGACCAGAAAGCTCTATCAAGAGACTGATAATAAATAGTATGCTCTTTACGAATTGAAGAGTTAAGTAACAGAAACTATAGCCCAATTTTACATTACTCCCCAAACTTTTGTTCATTTCCTAAACAGATTTTCTAAAACATGTTACAAATATGCATCATTCAGAAACTAGAAACAGATCTGGATATCTGGAGAATATAGATGTATCACGTCTGAGAATAGCTCATACTTGAGATACTGTAAGCGTATACAGTAAGTATACAGTACGTCGGTTGTGATGTCGGGCAAGTTTGAATTTATTTAATAATGAATATTTTAAATATTCAAAATGAATATTTTATTCATTCAAAAACAATTCGAAACTTGAAGAAAAACATTAACATATTGTACTCACCAAGAAATGCATGTATCACAATCAATGAATGTTGATCTCACCTGGAACAAACAAAGAAGAAACTCGGTTAAAAACTTACATAAATCAATTGATCGAACCAGAGTGAAAAGTGTAGGGAATTTTAAAAATTCGCTGAATTTGAAATTTAATCATGAATCCCTGAATTATCGTCTAGAATATTATTGAAAATAGAAAATTTTGGGAATGAAATAGTTTTTGGCCAAGCCTGTTGTTCTTTCCAAATCATATTCATATGATTTGTAATTTGTATCCAAAATAAATAGAATGAAATTATAGTATTACAATGAGAACTGCACAACCAACTATGAATACTACTAACACTTGATCAACATTTTAATTCATCATCATGTATAATTTATAAATGAGAAATAATTTGTAAATATGTATAAATAATCGTATGATGTTTTTCTCTATTGTTACGTCACAGTTCACAATGGAACAAGAAACCATAATCTTATCTTTAAATAATCCATTCAATCTCCTCCAAGCATCCACTCAATATGACATCACAATCACAATTCCTCTCTTTGTCACTCTATTAGGCAATACCAGCCACGATTCAAGCTTGTCCCCTCTTTGAATTCATGATCGACTGGTGACTCTTTGGTGGCGAACAGACAAGCGGTTAACCGAGGCTCGGTGTCGTACCGAATGAGTGGGAGCCGGAAGAGGGAATATTCCCACACCACGGTGTCAACGATTATCCCTCTAACACCACGATCTCTCATTTTGCTGAAACCAACCAACGTACCACCGTACAACAGTTCAGCAATAGGTTTTCCATCAACGCTATTGGACTTTCAAAGCTCACCTTTCCGCTATTAGTCCTAATTGGATGTGCACACTTTGTTGTGAGTATGTGGACTGCTTTTTATAGAGCCGTGGAAGATTAGCTACGTAGCTATAAACTATCCTACCTTCTGTTGATTTACCAGCAAAACATAAAACTTAGTACACATAAAGTTAGCCGGTTGGAAGAGGCAGATAGGACGGCTGAGCTGGAAGCTAGACGGATGGTCCATAACGGAGAAACCATCAAATAAACCATCAGGACATTAACAGTTTTCAGAAACGACCAATAAAATTGTTACACATAGAATTTGTAGCCTTGTCAGTTATGGAGACATTTATCTTCCTTTGGGATCTACTACTGCATTAATTATGTTGAAATAATAAACTCTGATGTCATTTGATGTCATTCCCACTTCGGTCTTTGTTTAGAGTGGGTTTCGAACTCCCTCACTCTATACGGTATTTTGCCCGGCGCCAATCAATTACTAAGAATTGATAAAATAATTACTTTACTATAATTTCACTCACTGAACTAATAATAGTATAGAATAAAAAGATAAAGATAGATAGATCAGGGTCGTGTGTAAGGGAATGTACGAAGTGAAAGGCAAAACAAAGGTTAATTATGAATTTATTATTGAACTTTGAATTTATATGAATTTATAAAAAATTGATCAAAAATATAGTAATGATTAGATATAAATACAAGATGATTAAGTTTTTGAAAGAACAACAGTTCAAGTTTAATTTTAAACAACAAAATTTAACAAACAGTTCTTATTACTTTTATCAGGTTACTTGAACAATAAGTAATAAAATCAAAATATTGAACACCTCTAGTTAAAAATACGATTATAGTCAAAAATAAGAGAATTGATAAATTTTAAAGAATGAATATGATTAGGGGAGCCTTGCTTTAAAAAAAACTATTATTTGTGCTTAGAAGAAAATTTCAACTGTAAGCTTCAAGAAGTTAATTAAAACTGTATCTACAGATTTGTATTTAGAAGAGCTAAATAATTAAATTTGCTGTTTACTTTGATGCTATGTAATTTGATATAGTTATTTGGGCTTTTTAGGGTGGGGTGGTGTGGATTTGAAATGAGAAAAATTGAAAATTCTAAATACAATCTTTACCTGGCTCAGTCAATTCCCTATAGGATAATTGAAGTCTGAAACCAAAAACTCACTCCTACACTGAACACTGTCCAAAATCCAAGAGACTCACAGCAACTAACAGCAACTCAACTGCCACTAACTGCCACTCAAATGCCACTAACTTGCAAGGCATGGTCTGCCTGTTTATATACTAGAACCACGATTTTCCACCCCTCATCACCCTTCGCCCTCTAGCTCCGCCTACACTCAAACTCTTCAGCTAATATTCTGCTTACAAATTGAATTCAAATATCAATTTAAATTTACTATAATGTTTATTATGTTATATCATTTTAAACTATGGCTCCCCTTCTTTATTAAAACAAATGATATCATACATTTTACCAATATTTAAACTCTAAAGTTTGGATACTGACAATTGAATGCATTGATTTGATTAATACAGTAATCAATCTTATAAATCTGATATGGCAAATACTTCAATAATAAATACATGAAATGAACAAAATACAATGTCATACAGTACATCATTACAATTGAGTTGAATAAATCAAATTAATGAGATACCAATTAATTACTAATCAATTAATTAAGCAGGTTTTTTATACTCATTGTCAACATGTTTCAATCAAATATACCTAATTTATTCTATTTACAAATTTGTCCTTAGCCTATGAATTCGGATTCAACTAACTTAATTAGCTTATAATTATTACTAAATTATAATTTATTGTACAACATTATTTGTTGAATACTTTATACATATAGCCTAATCTACTTCATGACCTAATTTATAAATACATCTACTCATATATCATGTTTATCATTTTATGTGATCACCATTCAAATAACTGATCATCAAATAATTGCTTCAATAATATCCATGTGCTGACCACGTGGTAAAATTGTAGCATATGCTGACCACGTGGTTACATTGAAAATTACATATCTATATTTACTTCTCTCCTAACTATATATCTATATCGCTATTCACAATCTTCATTCACCTGCCATCAACTTATGCTATAGATATATACAAGGGTTGACACAAAGCACAGTGGGCCATGTGGTTTCTATAGTAAACGTGTCTGTGACTGACATTTGCATACTGTTACGTTTCTAGGAAAGAATGATTTTGTCTCAAACTATTTTGAAAAGAATAATGACCCCAGCGTCTGTCTAGCTAGGCTATTCAAATGGATTCTCAATAGTTTCGAGAAACGGTTCTTTTTATTATTCTAGCTCTTCGAGCGTTCATATTCTTAAATACAATATGTTCAGAGCACGTGTTGCAACAAATAACATATATCTACAATTTTTAAATTTTAGGAGAGCACATGATCGCCATTTGTGGCTCATTCGATATTGACATTATCCATATCTAGTACAGAAAATCGTGACATGTACTTTTAGATATATTACTGCATGAAGTTATAACAATAAAGACTGATGAAATCGAAATCATAATGTATTCAATATCAACTTTATAATGATAGGAAATACAAAGGAATAATTTGTCAATGAGATTATATAATTTAATGCAAGCAATTTTCTTCAAAAGTGTAACAAGATTACAACAATTCTTCTGAAGGTGAATTTTCATTCATTTCAACAAGAAGATCCGATTGTTGAGCTGCTATATTCAAAATTATTCCAAATTGGATTTCTATACATGATTTCTCTTTAATAATTTTATCTATTCTTCTCATTTTTGGTTGATTTTTTCTTTCTATTTTCCATTCCAAACAAAAACCAGTGATTGATGAGTCATTGTATTCAAAAAATTCTAATTGGATCTCAAGGCATGAATTTCCAATATTGAACTTGTTTTTTTTTTAAATTTTCACTTGCTTTTTCTCTCACATTTTTTTGGAATATTCCATGGTGAGCGAAATTCTATGAATTTACATATTGATTCAACTAATGTCTAGTATGCTGAGCAACTTTCACAGTGAAGCATGAGAGACAGTATGAATATTCCAATTTCCAACCGAATAATCAATAAATCACAGTATTTGCACAACAATTTATTCTGTTTGTATCTGGATAAAATGTTTAATACTGCAAAAAATCCAGGCACAAAAACCCTTGAGAGCGACTGGGAGCTGATATGCTGATGCAAGCGGCGAGGTGTCGAAACGGAATGCGATTTGTGCGGACACAGCCCCCCCCCCACCATCAGAGGTTTGGAGGGTGGCACTGAAATCCCCCGGTGGGGAGGGGAACACCGTCTCCCTAGAGATCAAGCTCTGATCGTGTATTCGTCCCCCAGAGGCCGTTCGCCGAGCACTTTTACTCGATTCCGCGGTAAAATATTTACTTTCTATTCGTCGAGTAGCCGAAAGCAAGTAAGTAACTCGTTCTGAGCAGCAAGTAGAGTACGAGAGCTACTACTGATCTATCCTGCAACTGTTATTTTCGAAACGTGCTGAATCAGCAGCAGCAACAGCATTGCCAACAACACAGCTGAGTGCCACTGATAAAAATTCAACATCTGAAATGTAACATCGAGCCACTTCTTCTCGACACCTGAGAGAGTTCTATCAAAATATACATGAGAAGCGAAATCTACAACAGTATTGGTGGAGGAAGAAGAAGTAGGATTTGTATCGTTATGGACACATACACATGCCAAATTAATGACATAACGACTGGAATCCAAAGTTCACTTCAGAATGAATGAGAAGCATCAACCAGAAATATCTACTTGAACAAGATACACAAGAAATGTTCTACCATACAAGCATAACATGCAAATTCAAGGAAGAATATTCCTTGTTTATTTCTCACAGCTTATTATTGTTAATTATTTTTTCTTTTTGAAAATGTCATCATAGTCATAATGCTTTTTGGAATGAGTGACTACGGTATGCAATTTGAAAATGCTTGATAATAAAGAAATCAATTGAATTGATCTGGGAAAATTCTATACTGTAAATATATAGATTAGCATTGAGTTTAAGAATGTAAATTATGTAAAATGTGTCCTGTCTATCGACAAGGGACAGTTGAGGAATGGAAACTAAATTCTGTAGAAAACTCATCTCTAAGTACTTTGATAGAGCAGAGAATCTCAGGATTTTTTTTTCATTAATATATTATGACTTTAGTTCATATATTAATATATAAATGTATATGTCCTCAAATTCTTCTTTATTTATTTTCCTAGGATTGTATTATACTTTTTGGTTTCTATAAATAACTTCTATAATGTTCACTCCTTTCAATTCATTTTCTGTGAATAGACAAAGATTTTCTTTTAAATTTTTTTTTCGAGGCTTCTGTCTCTTGCAAATAGTTTAATTTTCAGAGTAAGTAACTTCAACTCAGCTAATAGCTTATGAAGTACCTTAATCATAACTCTGACGCTACTTAATGTTTTTGTTAGTTTTTAATTATTTTCATTTATATAAATAGAATTAGAAGATGATATTTTATTATGTATTTTAGTTTTTTATTTTTTGAAAATTATTGTACTGATTTGTTAAGTCCATTTACTTTTGTTTGTAAATTGTCAGTTTTATGAATAAATTTCAATTTCAAATTTCAAAAAAAAAAATTAAATTTTAGAATTTTTCAATCTATCGACAATGATGAATTGAGGACTAGACTTGAGATCTAGAATCAATAGGGAATTCATGACTCACTCCCAAAATAAACCGAAAATTCGAAGGAAACTCCTATCTAATAATTAAGGATTAAGGATGATTAAGGTAATCGTTCATCGCTAAGGTTGTGACGGATCGTGATTCGTCTTGATTTTGATTATCATACAGATTCAATAGGCATAACTTTCAAAGATGAATAGATTATTGAAAAAATGAAAATAGAGACTGTGATGATGTTGGATAAACTTCTACTTAAACTTATGACGATTGTGTAGACGTAAACCATGTTGTTGTTCCACTACTGGGTTAAATGAGCCTGAGGATAGGTGCCTGGACAAACCACACTCACTGTGGCGTGAACTCAATAGAGATTCCTCATGTTTGCAGTCACGCTCTTGCTGGCACTTTGAGAACACAACAGCAAACAGGAAGTGTGGTACAAGGATTCTCTCAATACATGTCTCTACGAACCCTGTCCGTAGGGCTATACTGAATGTTACCAATATATTCTCATCAACAAATACGTCCACAACAGACGTTCATTATGATTAATCAGAATTGGACTGCTCTACAGTATTAGAGACACATATTTAAGATATCAAGATCGCTCTACAAACACCCTCGTCATATCATCACTGATCAAACTACCAGACAATACGCAACAAAAATGTTGATTCACTTATTTCATCAAGGGAAAGAACCAATCTGCATGTCCCAATCAATCTACATGAACTTGATTGGCATAATAAATCATATTCAATCATATTGATGTGAGATCGCGTTCATTTTTGGCTGCCAAACCAAGCTAGTGGAATAGAACAAACGATTTCAGAGAAGTCAATCGCTATTGAACTAGATTTTCATTAGTTTATACTAGAGAAGATCCAGTCAACCAACCGAAACTACAACAAATTTCTATCAAGGTTGTGACACATACTTATACTCAAACAAAGATGGTCCAACTAATACTCAAATAGCACACAAGTTGATAATCGGGTCATACCATATTATGAGCTGGTAAAATCTTGAATGCATCTTCTCAACTAATCAGTATAGGAATTGCAAGCTACTGGTACCGGCATTAAGCGGCATAATACTAACTGTGGACTAGAGACTAGGATCTCTAGTTTGGCGGATAGTCCCAGCTATCTGAAAGTCTGGTTTGACGATCGATTAAACCTAAGTAGCAGCGGTTTACAGTCGGAGAGCTCTAATCTGGTGGCAGCGGCGGTGACCGACAATGCAACGACTATTCCCAGTTCGATACTTGCCTGGAACGAGCCACTGGCATATGCTATTATAACTTTCGACCACATGCTCCAAGCAGCCACTACTGTTGCCGTGGAAACCGTATCCTATTTGTTCGAAAAAGTTAATTAATACTGGGCAACTTTGCTAATGAAGCTGATCTCCTCTACACACAAACACACATTCACACCAAAGGCAATTCAGCTACAGAGTGAGAGTGCTTTAGCATTAAGCTTTCAAATTGATCGTTGAAGATTTTTCCCGCATGAATGACTAAGCGGGTCCGAAATGGAAAAGAGAGGTTGATAATAATTGGGATTATTTCAACAAACTGTTCAGCTTGGGATTTTGGAACTCTTTTTACTGTTTATTTAAGAGCTTAAAACCTTGGGAATAAAATTACTTCATGTTTTCAGAGTGCTAAAAATTTTCAGTAACATCCTTTCAAACATTTTTTCTTAATAGACTGAACAATCTTTTTTCCTAATAGGGATGGGGGTAGTGGATATGATTCTGATCGCGACATCAAGTAATTTCGCAATACAGTTGTAGATTAAGCTTCTCATGTATATTTTGATCAAATTCTCAGATGATCGCAAAAAGTGAGGATAAACAATTTTTAAAGGTGTATTGATCCATCTAAAGTATTATCAGAAGCTATTCGTTGTATAACAATGATCATAATTGACCAGATTGAACGGATATTGATTCAAATTTGATGTACTAAATGTGGACTAGTTAATCTATTCTGTTAGAGTGTGATTTGTATATAAGATTATCTCAAAGTTGCATCACATCTCCGTCTTATCTTTCAACCTGACCAAACTTCTAGAATGTCAGACCAGCACTCAAAGCAAGAGACGCGAACAATTTATTTTGCTTTGTCTCACTAATTCGCCCTCAGACAAGTCACATAGGCCTCGCATACGATCCGCTGCCACACAAGACAACCCCCAAGCCAAAGCCGTCAGTCAAGTGAATCGAATCCACTCTTCAATCAGCACCCGGTGACTAATGCCTTTCATTATGCAAAGATCGAGTGTTTTGTGAGCGACAGAAGCACTCTTGAGGACAAAAACGCCTTCAAGTCTCCCAGCATGTGCCTGCCGCTTTCGCAAATTCGCAAGCAGAGTCGAGACTAATAACTCCGCCGGGAGAATTTGTTCTTGTCAGCCAGCCGGCAGCCTGCGAAGCTGCTACGCTTTGTACTCACTGCCTGCTCATGTAGCTTTCGAATTTGCCGCCACATCAATTAGATGCACGATGCATCAAACTTTGTATTCGAAATCCCAATGATCATTCATGAAGGACAATGAGCATGTGAGGTAAGAAATAATGACAGTTCATTCTCTTGAAACTCAACTCACTCAGCAAATTTTGTACTCATAGAAGAGTGATTCAGACAGAATTGACTCGCTTCAAAAGCTTTCTAATCTATAATTCCACACAATTACATCAATCTCATACAATTAATCGAATAATAGAGCTTAATATAATAGAGCTTTTCTTCATGGTACTTTCTCTTTCTTGTCTTAGAAATGTTTTGATGAGTTCTGGAAGAAAAACGGTCCGTGAACCAGGAATGATGCTACATGCAGATATAGATTATTCAATGCATCATGACTTCAGGACACAATTGGATAAGATTTATTATTATTTCTGCTATTATTAGAAGCAATTTGATCATCGTCATCACCCTGTTCCGTACAATGAAATGGATCAAGTTCTACCAATCGTGTTGTCAATCAAGTCATTATTACTTGATAAATCGGCAAGATAGTAAAAGAAGGAATAGCCACAGAAGCTGCAAAGATTTCCAAGCACATAGAAGAACATAATTTGATGAGCTCCTGATACAATATTTATTTAAGATAAGAATATTCCTGAGAAACGTGGAAACTTGATTAAACATTGAGTGTGAACAAAAGTGAACGGCTGAGAGTGATTTTACGATTTCAAAGGGGCAGAGTGGAATCCAAATTGATGAAACGATCCCAAGGGATCTGGGAAGTTGCAAGCTATAGGATTATGTTGTGGAATGTTTTCGCTAGATTAAGGGATAACTGAGACCCGGAAAGTCTTGACCATGAGGGGGGTGAAGGGTAAGGTTGCTTACCTACAGGCCTATTCCAGATACCAGATAAGTGGTTTTCGAGATTCTCCTAGAACTACATACTCTGTTATCCCTGTCAACCGTATTCTACTCCTCAACTCAACTTTTCCACAGTTTTCGATGAGAGGATCAGAAGTGAAAGTGATGAGAGGATGAAACAAGTGAACAGGGGATGTATGATTTGAGGGGGATAACACTGGAACTTCTTATAATGTTTCAATTCCACATAATTTTCATAGCAAGACTTTGAAAGCTTCTTCAATGGAAATATTCCTAAAAGGCAAAAGACCAACAAGCCTGTCTATTAAACAGGAATAAGAAAAATTCCTGTGATAAGAAAGGTTACTTCAAGGCCTCACTATCAAAATTTAAAAACTCTCCTCGAATGGACTTTTTATGACAATTTTAGAAGGACTCACTATTCCAGAAGAATATTATTCTAACTGCAGTCCGAAAAAATGATCCTCATTGGAAGTAACACAAAATTTAGTTTCATGCGAATAAATCCATTTCTGCAGAGTTTGCGGATTTCAACACGACCATCTAATCTAGAAACCAAAGAACATTCATCACTGGCCAAATAGAACAAGTATCCATTGTGCAACCGAATAACCCTATTCCAATAGCTGGTCCAGTATGTTCATGTACTTAGCATGGGAGTTACCAGCCAACCAATTCGAGCGATCAAGTATGTTGGCTGAATTACGGCAACTGTTGTACACTTTACATTACTGTGATTGGGAACTGATCAACAGGCACAGAGGGAGAGAGATGAAGAGGAAGACAGACAGACTAACATGACGAAAGACAGATGAAGAAGGAGAAGGAGTGAGAGAGTGAGGGGTAGCAAGAGAGTAGGGGTATGTCAATTGCAAATCGTTCTGAATGGAGATTAAGCGTAGCTAGGATACGCACGAACAGCCCTGGCCCTGGCTGCCAGAGCCACTACAGGCAAAGCCAGCAACTGCCGAAAGCCAAACTCAATTAACCCTACAACATCCAATTTAATATCAAGTGTTCAATCCCAATGCGACTAGACCGGACAGGGAACAGCCAGCCCAACTCCACCAGAATTAGGAAGTGGGAGCTTCTCACTTAGTTACTTTCACATTCAAACTGACTGGAGACTGATTGGAATTTTTCAATGGGGAAAAAGTAGATTTGAAGCTGCATAATGTTAAGGAGCACAACTTTCCCCAAACTAAGATTAACGATGAAAATCCAAGTCAGATGTATATTATCTGACTATGCGATTGAGATTATTTTAACATTAGCACCAATCACCAATTTTAAAATCGAAATAAAGTTGCTTAGTACTGCATGCTTGGTGGAGAACAGTTTCTTTGAACTAAGAAGAATGGGAATACGCGTGCGAGATAAAAGATTGAATGTTATTATAAAGGTGCGTACAGATATACGCGCCGCGAATATGAGCAATTCACTTTTAATCAGCTGGCTATATCTGTATTTTTACAGAAACGGTAAGATATAGATATAAAAAGCTTGGCACCAGCTGATTAAAAGTGAATTGCTCATGTTCGCGGCGCGTATATCTGTACGCACCTTAAGATAAATAAGAATAGAACACAATTGTAGTATCTCGGTTATCTTGTGAGCATTGTGAGTCTCGTTTCGGTTAGTTGTTTAGAGCATATGAATTGAAAGAATCAATAACCTTTTTTTAAGGAGTGATAATGAATAAAAATAAATACAGAAACTCTATATTGTATACGAGTGTTGGAATCTCCAAAAACCCAACTGTTACCACCTTCATTATAGGGTGCAAGATCCAATCATTAATAGATTGATAAGTTCAATATGAATCAAATCAGTTAACCATGCTCCCAATAATAACAATAGGGTGGAAGATTTGCACTTGGAAAAAATAGGATTTCCTAAAATTAAGGATTTCAACAGAAGTTTCAAGACTTGAAATTCTCAGTTCTATGAGAATATGCATTGCAAATCTAATGTCTAGTTAACTGATGCTTAAATCTGTAATGAAATCGAACTGTTTTTATATTATTTTCCCAATGATAAATTATTGTAATGCTGTTATTATCGCAATAGATTAACATTATTGTTCTTTGATATTATCTAGAACTAGAGTTAGATCATACAGAGAACAAATATATCTCCTCTCATAGTTTAGTTAGTTGTGGAATCAAGTTCGCACTTGGCTTGCTTGAACTGGAGTTAGCGTAGTGCGAGTCGACAGATGCCGGCCGCAATTTAACACGTTTCGATCTAGTTGCACAACTTCAACACCACTTGTCGACAGTAGGCTCCTCCAATGTAATGCGGCTCACCATCATTGGTGGAAGTTCAACTTTGAAGATGATAACTTGCGACTGCTAACCGAACTAAACTGGATATCAACAGACAGCAATAAAAACTACTGTTGTCATATCAACACGATTATCAGGGCTAGTAACTAGTGCGCCCCCGAGCAGGAGAACTTGCTTAGAATGCCGCTGGAAGTTGAGAGAAATAGTTGAATTTGCATTGCATTATCAAGTTACGTCCAGTTAATAATCCAGCTTCCAGCTGATTTGAGATTTTTAGTTATTTGCATGCAATGGATAATCCAGCTTCCAGCTGATTTGAGATTTTTAGTTATTTGCATGCAATGGATAAGCCGGCTGACAGCTGATTTATGAATATTTGCATGATGAGTCAATACAATTTTTTCCTATGCACTTTCTATGTTATCCTGTTATACATAAAAAATAATCAAGGAGTGAATCAGATTTGTTAGCCAACGAACTCGATTTGGTTCAATGGTTCAATACAAAGAATGTGTGCGGCATTGAAATATATGATGCACTTTTGAAAATATACTGAATGATATTGTTGGTATTACAATACCCTACAAGTGATTTTTTTCATTGTTTCTCCTTGAACTTGTTTATTGAATAAAAATCACAATCTATCTGAGATGATAAGAGTGATCGTAAATTTATATTTTATTAGTTGGTGTGATCGCTTATTTATCTAGAGCAGCAACAATTTTATAACAATCATAACTGTATCAAAATGTTCAAAATCTTCAGTCGAATTCCTAGATAAAAATAGAAAGTTTTTAAAATTCTATGAGTGTGATCGCTCATAAGTCGCCGATAGCTTCAAAATAGTATTTGAATCAGTTTGGAAACGTTAAAAATTCCTAGTCAAATTTCCATATGGAAATAGTAGATAGGTCCCTTACTCGGGTTCAGTATTGGTTCGGGAGCAATTCATGAGATACATTGGTCGCGTTAGATTCATAGTGTTTGAAATTGAGATTTATCAGAGTTTGAATGCATTATTCTTTTGCGAGTGTCGATTATTCTTGTAGTGTGGTTGGGGAAGTCGAGACTGGTTGGTCGCTTAGCGAAATACTGAATCATCGCTCCCTGATACACTGAATTTATCGTGCGACATGCAAATGAGAGTGTATCTTATCTGTGCCCCTATCATTACAATATATGTTCGGAGCATGATAAATGCGCCGATCCATTTTTTGTGGTAAGCCGAGAATTAATGGATGTGCAGAAACAGTATGATGCTTATAAATCTTTGGTTAGAAGATAGAGTGGGACCGAAGAAGAGCGCATGAGGGATAAAAACGGCTGGAGTAGAAAGAAAGTATACCACTCAGCTCTCACTGTGTGTTGCATTCCCTAACAAGGCTTATCGTTCCAACTGCAATAAGATCTTTTCTGGCACAATTCCGGAATAGATAGTTTCCGTTTAAGACAACATTCTCTTTCTTCTTTACTTATATTTCCTTTCCTGTTGATAGGAAAGAATCAACTTATGACGGGTCACCTTCCATTGTACAGGACTATTTCACTTTTATTCCATAAAAAAGAATGGTCTCTATTTTCAATAAATGTGTTTAGAGCTTTCTCTCAGCTTAGCTTCAGATAAGGTTAGAGAGAATGATATTATGCTCTGAGAAAGAATCATTTCCTGTGACCTTTAGCTGGGAAGCTCCAAACCAAATAAAAATCCGTATAAAATGAATTAAAATTATTTTTCAGCAGTTTTAATACCACCGATTGAAGAATAGAAGTTCATGTTTCTCCTTCACAATTATTCAAGATAAGACAAGTTAGGGTTTCGCGTTTTCTGCTGAACAGTCAACATTTATATTACCGCCATAAAATTTGATTTTCTTCACTGTGCATTTTCTTTTTTCTCACGAAATATACTTCATCTTTTTCTTTTTTTCCTTCTTTATCTCTATCTTTTTCTACCTGTGCTTACTTGAATTTATCTAATATCTTCATCATTATATTTTTATCCTGTTTCACCAACATTTTCTTCTTCCTCTGCTTCAAAGTCATTCTTCGGAAAAAATTGCGTCTCCTGGATGACTGATAATTAGCGTTCAGATTTGGAATAATTCCTTCAGCATTTGTATTTAACTCTTTACAACTGTCATTGTGAGAACAAGAATAGAGGATTTTCGCAAATCAGAACCGCTGACTGAGGTATCATTCAGTTTGTTGTTGTACATCTTACAGGTGGGAGAAAGTAAATCAAACCCTGCCAACAGAATGAGCAGCAGAGAGTGATGCTTGTGGTGGTGGGTGGGTGGGTGGAGAGTGATGTAATATTTTAATTAAAATTCCCGAAATGCATTAACAGACCGGGCGAGCCTTCCTGTCGGGAGCCTTCCTGCTTGCTTCACTCACTGCGGCATCGTGAGTCTCCATAATTGCAGTTCAAGTCTAATTTATTAAACAGTCGGCACGCAATTTCTCGCCTTCATGATTTCGCTGCGTCTCGGGAGGGTTTCGGGCCTCCAGTAGTGGTCAATGGTCTTCGCACTCTCTTCTCCAGGAAGTGGTGATGGGGGTGGAGTAGAGATAGAAGTGCCTCCCAACGTCCTTAATTATATTTTTGTCGACCCATCTTATTGCGATTTGTTAGCGCGTCGAAATTGTACACCAGAGCGGCATCTGGCTCACTGCAGCGAACGGCTCTCATTAGAAGCTCCGGCTTGAATAACAAATTAGTATGCTGCTCGCGAAATGTATAGAGCGCGCGTTTGAGCGATTAATATTAACAATACGTAATAAGTGAACGCCAGCCACCAGATAGCTCCTCCCCACCCCTCACAGCACATACCAATCAAGGCAAATAGATCTACTATCTGAAACATGTCTATTCATCTAGCAGCAATTTGCACGAATTCACCTGCGGCATTGATTTCAGATACATGGTGCGGTGTGCAGTGATCCAATCATTAGTACACAGTAACAACCAGCTCTAATCAAAGGAATGATTTGGAGTTGCCACCAAAATTGATGTGCAAACTCAACTAATATATTGGCAATGGATTAGGTTTCATAGTAGACTTTAATGTCTGACATATCTGGAAATGGAACAATTATTCAGAAATACATCTGAATATTGTGAACCATGAATTGATGAAGTTGTACCATCATCTAGAAAGTTTGAATTTTCTTATCTATGGATAATACTAATTATTGACCTGTTATATCAGTTCGCTGAATATCTACTGAAACTGCGTGATGAATGGCGACGATCTACAACTACTACTTGATGAATGGTAGTCACTTCATGCTATGCTTGAATATAATTTTGAAGGTTGTACTTCTACTCTATCATCGTTCACAAAAATAATCTCGATTTACATTTCTCATACTATATCGACCTAGCTCAATGAATATCATAAAATGATCCTGGTTTTAGAAAATAATGCATAATAGTTCCTGTTTCAGAATTATAATTGAGAATTCGATTTTATAGTCAGGATACAGTATTCAAACTATGACAAATATCTGATCCAACAAAAAAATCAAATTAATCAAATATAAAAAAGACAAATCTTGACAACGAGAACATGAAGAGAGAATGGTATTTACTGAATTTATCTCTCAATCATTTGGCATCCAACCAAAATATTATGAACTAATGAAGAAGCCAGCTAAGACATGTAATGACGATCCAATACCCATTTATCAAGCTCCACAATGAAATGTCAACAGTCGCAACCAGAGAGTGGGTCGAGACCCACTGATCACGCTTGAATGAACACAATGCCGCAATGTCCCATTATTCGCCAGTAAGCACAAACCGAGGACACTGTTTTCAATGTGCTATGTAAAAGTCGGCAATGGTGAGAGAGAGTGATAAAGTGGAGTTAAAGTTCTGGGATAATATGGTCAGAAACTACGCGTAACAATCCTCCTTCCGCCAACACACTACTACACTCAACAACGTGTACTCAAATCCCCCTCAGGAATAATTCTGTGAAATTCAATTTCCCAAATGCAATGTCAAAGCTTACCAGACTACGAATTTGACCATTTTGAAATTTACCAAAAAGATCTACAAACTTGTCAATTTGTGTTTCGATTTCGATGGTCAAATCATATGAGTTAATTATTACGTGATATTCATTTCTGTAATCATTATATATGCTTCAGCATGAATTTGACATCCTACTAGTAAGGTAGTGCATTTTTCAGTGAAGATTATCTCTATTGACCAATTGACTTAAATGGCTTAAAATGGTACTTTTAAAATTTAATAAGGATGTTATGGAGTTGAAGATATATGTGGAATGTTATCAATTTGTTAGCAGTAAATGATGTTAGCAGATATTATGTATCGTCTTCCAACAACGATTAGGCAATTTGCCTGTTCCAACTTCAAACTCACCATCACATCCATCTTTTACGGGGTCTGCCCACACTTCTCCTCCCAACCGGGTTATACAACATGATGTATGATGATAGAATCAAGTACAAAAAGTGATATGAAATATTATTACTATCATATCTTTCTGTATATCACATATTATAATATTATCTCTTATAGGGATTGGTATGATGGAAGTTTTGTAGATGAACTTGATCTTTCGAATCATAGGGGTTTTATTATGAAGGACGTTTTATAGATGAGGTTAAATCTCTCCAGTGAGAACTTGAAGTTAAATAGCCTCAATCTCCAAATATCTGCAGCTCCGAACTATGCTCAAAACTCATCATCATTCAGGAATTATCAGTCAGCTTTATCTTCAGTTGGAGGGAACTTTGAATACAGAATGATTCTCGATGAGGAAAGAAATCCGAGCAGAAAATGAAGACGATCGAAATCTCAGGAAGGATGTCACTGAATCCTCTTGGCTGGGTCTCCTTCTTTTATTCCAGTCACTCAGCTCCATCTATTCTGCCGATCTATCTATCCATTCATCAGTTGGCATTGTGTATTCAGGCTGTATGGTCCATTGCGAAGTTCCGGGGTCGTCTCTTCCAGTAGTCGGCTTTTTTCCTCTCTGGTTGCCACCTTCTAGGCCTTGGGCACTTAATAACAAAGAGTTTGCCTCTCTCACGAATGCCAGCACAGCACTGCAATTCTACAGCCTACGACGACAATACATCATGTAAAATTCGCATTCTCGTTTCTACAGCAGGCCGACTATTCGGATTTTGTGGTAAACCGACATTGAAAAAAAAAGCCATCACCGATCGATGAACCGACGTTTCTTTAAAAATTCGCCTATTCATGAAACTTCATAATTTATTTGGAATTAGGAATGATTTAAAATCTGTTTGATCATAGTTTTCAATCATCAACTAATTTATCACATCCTATCTCATCTCCTCTAAGCAATAATTCACAGAAAATGTTCACCATACATTTATTTGGCAGGATATTCTAGTACACTAAATACATGTTACACCTCTTTGATTTCTTGCGAACTCTGATGGTTTTCAATGTAATCAGAAATGCTCGAATGAAGAACAAGTCTATGTGGATAATGATTAGATAGTTCTATAAAGGATCGAATCAGTAGTGAAAACGATAATCATTGTTAAGCTTCATGCTCCATGTTACCATAGAGAAACATTAGCGTAAGTAGATATCCCATGGTATAGGGAATTTATGTCGCAACTTTCACTGTTATCTCAAGCCGATTACTGTCGATTATTGTAAATTTTTACTGTTTTGTTTGGGTGAGAGTGTATGAACGGCACAATTTGAGAGACTACCAGCGTCACACAGCTTTTGGGAAAGAACTAAGTGAACTATCAGTAAGGGATAACAGTAAACGTTGCGACATAAACGCCCTATATCATGGGATATCTACTTATGCTATCGTTTCTCTATGATGTTACTCCATTTGTGAAAGTGAACACTTATGATTAGATTCTTATTCATGGGAATATGTAATATTACGTTGTTGATTTGACTTTTCCATACACTTTTCTACAAGACAAACGGTAGCTATCACGCAAATGTTGAATAGTCCTATGGCTTTATGGATTTACGATAGATTTATCTGTATTATGGATACTCTGCAGAATACAGCACATATTTAATCAACTATCGTCTCAGTTCTACATTGTCTCTTGCTTTTAGAGGATTCTGTTCAAACTCAGTGTTAATGAAAACTCCTTCATTACTCATGAAAACTGAAGGCATTTATTGTAAATCTTTTTGTGAAGCACAAAGTGTAAGCTCTAAGCAAAAGACAAAAGAACACCATTCTACATAGAATAAAAAAACATACGAATAACTTCCATAAAGATTCAGCCACTGTGAAGATAGTGGGTTGACTTCGATTCACATTGAGGAATAAGTATTTAGAAACGTTTCGGGAGAGGAGAATATTTCATACAGACAGAGTAGAAAAAACAACAATGCTGTAACAAATTATAGTAGAAAAGAGTAGGAATACTTTTTCTGCTCAGTATAAAACATGAGAGTGTATCTCTCTATTATTGAAAGCACTCTACTAGTCATGTCTCTGCAGGCAATAGCAAAGCATTGTCCTTCTCATTTCCGTAGTACATTTGAACCTCCCGCAAAAGGAACATCACGAAACAAAAGCGAGAAGTCTTAACAAGGCATGTGCGAGAGACTGGAATTAACTGCACCAGAGAAACAAAGAAGAATATGTGACAGTTGTGGCACCATATACGTGTTGCTCACATTCAAACATCTGAAAGCGAGGTAAGCATTCAATTCAAATCCCAAGTTGAACACATTTCAACGAATACTCATCTAAGAGCTCCACTTCTTCATTTGTTTCAACATTAGGAGTTGCTTCGTCATTCATTCATTCATATAAGTTTGTGCGTACTGCGGCATCAAAGCATTCCAGTCACAAGAATCTAAATTCATTAAAACTTTTGAGTAAATGGAGGGAGAAATCCGAAAACCACTTAAGATTGACTCTGAATGAATTCTTAATCCCTTTAATATTATTGTGATGAAAACTCTTTCTTCTAATTCTATTTCTACTAAGTGATAAGTTTTCTACCTTATCGAACTAATTTACCAAATTGATATCTTAGTATTCTGGAGTTGAGGTAGCTAAGTTACCGAAAGAATATAAAGGCTGCTTAAGTGAATGGCTAAATATAAAGCTGTCGTTCTTATACAGAATCACAGTATCTTACATACCTCAACGAAACATTCTTTCAACTACAAACTTGAAAATTCATTAGCTTTGTTATTCTATTATCACCATGATGAGGAAGGCGAAATTCGAATAGTGGTGATAAAACATTCAGTATGCATCGTACATTGGGATTTCAAATATTGAACCAAGGACAATCGATTTCCTTTGAAAAAATACAGAAAAAACTGTCAGAGGCTCCAGCAAAAGTTCGACTATAATCTAGTCTAAGCGGAAAGCGAGTTTTCCAAAAAGCATTGCACTGAAAATTTAGAGAGAAAACACCACAGTGATGGATTAGTGATTCCCTATTTCTGGATAGGTCAACAGAATATGAGAGGGGAAGCTGTAAATTCTGGTATGTTGCAGAAAAAACACTAAGTTTCATCCTTGCATGTCTGACATTGCAAAAAAACTAACAGAAACAGTTTCGACAAATTTGGTTTCGGTTCAGTAACGACCCCGAGTCCTGGTTCATTGGTGGAGAAAGAAAGAAAAAACATAACGACATTATTTATTTATCTTCATCATTGTCAAAGTTAGCAACGCCAGACAACGTTCGGAAATTGCTCTAATTATCCAGTCTGATAAAGGGTAACCTAATAGTATGAAATTTCTATCCTCTGTGAGCGTGTGCGTTCAGGATGACCAACACGAATACTAGATTAGGGAACCGTGCTTTTGAAACATTATTTCTCTATTACGCGGACATTCGAAACTATCAATGATTTATTCGATAATCGATACAGAGAGAAGCAAAGTAATAGCGGAAGAGTGAGAAAAAGAGCCAATTTCGATGATGCTCTAATTAAAATTCGCAATTAGCCGGCTAATTGTCGGCTGGGATAAACAAATTAACAAAAGCCAGGATAAGGTCACCGCGAATAATGAACGAACGCGTTAATGGTGATATTCATAAAACCAAATAGAGCATACCCCTTTGTTTATATGACACCACTAATAAATTTGAAACTGATTAAGTATACCACGTATCCCGTGGTGAAAAGGCTTTTCATGGAGCCGTCCGTACTATAGCCATGGACAGAATGAATCAGCTTCAATTACTATAGAGCAGGCAATGGAAATGCATTTGTTGGTCACATTGACAGCAAAGAGCTATAGTAGTTTCATTTTCATTTCGATGAAAATTTCTCAACAATAATTATTAGCAAATGCAAAAAATTAATTGGATGAAGATTTCCATATACGATTATCTACTGAACAATTTTCAACGTAATTTGAGAGGTTTACTTAGACATCTGAGAAATTATTGATAGAAATTCAACTACACTCCTACACTTAAGTACACTTATATTATACACTGTATGATAGCATTCATTGAAATAGTTTTATTTTTGTATAATTCTGTGAAGAAACTATTGTGAGGATAATAAACATGATCTCGAATAATTTGACTTGTTTCATAAACAGAAGTGATTTATCGAAAAAATATGTGTATGCATCGAATACGATTCACGCGAGATGATTGAAATATACTACTTTGAACCAAATAAAAATGTTGGGAAATTACGGCGGAAACCAGGAATAAGTCTTCACAGCAAGTGCGGCGACGATACAAACTTTTCTGAAGCTGAGGGAAACGAATAATTATTGTTTGCTTGTGGATATGGCACGTAATACAACATGTCTACTGACGCGTTGCACTGTTTACAGTGAGCCAACATGTGAGAGCGAGGCGGCAAAACTTCAACGTATATGAAACAAAAGCTGAGCTGGGAGCTCGGAGCTTGTTGCTGGATTTTAGAGTACAGTTTCAACACAACTACAATGTTCTAATCGTCGTCTGACATGGCTGATAGCAAGCGGGAAAACGCTTTCCCACCAATTCTGTCAACATTTTACTCCAACGGCGTCGGAAAATTGTCTCATCATTTTTCATGACGTTCTATAAGACTTCACAGTTCTACAGGACTTTATCATCTATTGATTCGGCTAAATTGTTTGGGATTTGGGTAGGCTACGCTATTGCATCATGACACTAACAGAGGAATGTTATGATATAGAATAATTTCATGAATATAATTATTATTTATTGCAGATCTATCAGGAATCTAGCATAAAATAATATCTCGCTAGAAACTTTAGTATATTCGTGAAACTCCATAAGCTATATAATTCAATAATATTCCGTTGGGTGAACACAAAAACAATTGAGACTTATGAACTCCAAAACTTAGTTTTACAGTAAAACTAGGATTTTATTTGAATAAGGGTGAAGTGGAAAACCATGAGAGCTCAGTAATGAGTGTAAAATATTGAAAGGGAATGAATGAGGATAATAGAAATATCTGTGGTGATAAGGAAATAAAGGATGATTGAAATATGAATTAAATATAAGGAAATAAAGAAGATAGTCTTAAGTCTTAAGCAAATGGAGGATGATGACATTACATTGATAGAAAATGCTTATGAGAGACAATATTCTCATCATTATTCAGTGAGAATGTCCAGAGTGGATGATGCTCTCATATCCTATTAGAAAAAAGTCAATGGAAAATAAGGACAGAAGTTTACGATAGTTTCTGTTGGATCGTTGGATAGATAATAATTTTGTTGGATATAAAAATATTAGATAATAATTCTTAGGAGTTGTATTCAAAGTCGGAAGGAATGGAGCAGATCACGATATCTAGCGGAGGAACGTAGAACTAGTCAGTTCGGGTTTCCACCACAGGGAGCAGCAGTGAAGATCGATAGGCGACATCCCTTGCTAGGGGGCATGCGCAGGCAAACCCCGGGAAAGTGCCTATTTGAACAGGAGCGCGAAAAGTTCCATCAATTACACAAAACCAACAAGAAACGAAAAATAGACCGTTCATTTCCTTTCATGCCAACCAATTCAAAATGTTTGACATTACCTTAAAGTCAATAACAGATTTTGATTGCACAAAGTTTGCAAGCAATTGATTGATGCTTTGTGAATTCAATCTCCAAAATTTGGATTCGGTGACTTTATTTGTCTTTTCTCCAAGTTAACTGTAATTGATGGTTGATTAGAATTGAATGATTGATAGAGGTATAATATAGATTGATATAATTATAGAGGTATAATTGGATTTCAGTAAAGTGATAAAGGTACATGGAAGTCTATGCTTTGATAATAACCTACACATCACGAGTAGGATTATATAATTCAAGATACCAGAAATAAAAAATGAAGATGATACCATTGGTGTCGAAGCATTTTTTTATTTTACAACAAATAAGATATATTTTTAACATCATCCTAGTGTTTTCGTCACAACTACACCACTCCACATAAATATCATGTTAATTGTTGCAACAATTCAGGAAACAGTATAACAAAACCAAGAAAAAATGGTAACAAACCTAAATTATGGGACAAAAAACTGTAAAAAAATACTTTTAACACTAGTGGTTCTGTGAACAGTAGTCCTCACGCAGTTTTCTCATCCACAAGTATCTGATGTCACCTGTTCTAGTTGATTCAGTTGAATCATAATTTACTCATGAAAAACTGTTATTTGTTTTCTCCCAGATCAAACACTCACTCATGTTAATAAACTCAGTTCACGTTTGAATTTGTATCACATATGGCGATTCATCCAGTTTCGTGATAATCTTTCCATCTGATAAAAATATTTCTCAACTATTTTAAAATTAATTTTTTTCAATCAAGAATATTATAATTTCTTCGGCATTATTCAGTTCATTTTCAATCACCAATTAAATTTGTTTTTCAAATGTGAGAATATTGATACTGACGGGCATGCATCATAAAAAATATTGAAACCCTACCTTATAGAAATAGACACGGCTAGACATCTGTGTAATACATGCGATGAATAATCCACTTGTCAGCTGATTGATAATTCTATAGTCTGATTTATACTATCTTCAAAGTGGATTATATTATATAGTGATATCAAAGTATGGAGAAATTCCTTTTCTTTTCATATTCTCCTGAAAATGCAAAATTTAAAAAACCTTGTGTATACATCGACGCACAGTTGAAAAAGGAATATTCCTGCCAAATCTCATCGAATTCTCTCAACGTGTTTGGCCGTAATCGCGTTACATACAGACAGACAAAAGCAGATCGAGTTGAAACGTAGACCTCACTACGTTCGGTCAATAATAATTGGAACTCATTTCATCATTCAGGGTCAGCACTGAACAGTCAACACACAACTTTACAAAGCCTTGTCGATATCATCTTGGCAGAACGTGTTTAAAAGATATCAATATGATATTGCCTATCATCCTGCCAAATCTTTTTTAAAAAATATAATCAGTATGTTATTGTCAGTTCCCTATATTCTCTTAATAGTTTTGTTATACAACACTCGAACGAGTGTTGAAGTTTCGAATTTGAGTCCCGCTCTTTCCATTGAAGAAGACATTCTGAACAAGGGACCAATGGCGTCTGAGCAGTGAGAATCGATTTTGTCAGTGTGAGTGACTCCGCTAGATGGTGTTACAATGCAGAAAGAGAATTGCTGATGATATTCTGCACATGTAGATGGCATTGCTGTAAGCTCCAGAGGATGAATGGGTACAGCTTCACATTCTCAGTCCCAGAATAGACTACATAGCATCTCCATTCACAGAGAAAGTGAATAATCAAGTTTTCATTGAAGGAATAGCCAAGTGAGACATCAGAGCTCCTAAATTTTTGAATATTTTGGAGGGCTCAATCCAAGGGAGAGAATAGTAGTGGCTGGAAGTGGTTAATGTCTTTTAAAAAATGAAATTACAGTATACTTTACAAAATAATACTAATCACTGTATTAGATGTGATCTGAGATACGTATTTCTCTGAATGTTCCTCATCGCAGGTTTTCCAATATCAAATAATATAGCCGATGCATATCATTCCATGCATTGAGCCGATGAAAAATTTCTAAAAACTGGTGAATTAACCAAGAAGAACGTTCCTAAGATAAATATTTAGTTCTCTCAATGAATTTCTTGATAACATTTCAAGAATTTGCAATTATGGTATGAAGTGTTAAAATCTAATGTTGAAGGAAGTTAGGAGAGATGCGGCATCTAAATATTTGTAAATTTGAAATTTGTAAATTTAAACTCTACTTCTCACAACGGTTAGTTGCAACCTATCTAATCGGCTTACAATACTCCTAATGTCCCATTCTAATTCGTTTTTGAAGGTACCTTGGTAAAAACATATTGAGTTTGAGTTTTCGAGTACGAGGTATATCAATAAGAAAAATATAATGTACTAAAATATATCCCTCTTTCCAGGAGAATCTTCACTCTTCTCACACATATTGTTTTTGGGTTTCCAAGAGAACGTTCATGTATGATTATTATGTTTAAGTATGTGGGCAAGCTTTCCATGAAAAAATTACGATCTTCCTGACATACTTTTCAAACCATGAATTGGAAAAAATATCGGGGGACCGAGTTTTCTCTGGAAAAAACTAATAACGAAAGAGGAAATTATACTACATTTATAGTTTATATTTAGAAAGATTACTATGTTTGCTACAATATTTGTTAATATACTATATAATATGTAATATTCTATACTTATAGGAAACACGTCCTTCTTATCCATCAACCAATTCCTCAATAACCGACACATCGCTCTAACAATGCATCATTATATTGATTATGTCAATTAATTTCTTGCCGGATAATATTTCTCGTGAAATCAGCCGATTGAATGTAATAGTTCAACAGATGAGTCACAATTTTGTCTTACTCCCACATACGCATTCGCTCACTCACTTCCATTATCGGCAGACGACGAAATTTTTAGTTGTTTTGCCAAGGATGAATTATCCTTTTAATGTTCTTCAGCGAGTTATCCAAGGGATGAGACCTAGTGCAATCGATTTTTTTTCATCATAAATCTACTTTGTTCCAAATTTTTAGTTGTTTTGCCAAGGATGAATTATCCTTTTAATGTTCTTCAGCGAGTTATCCAAGGGATGAGACCTAGCGCAATCGTTTTTTTTTCATCATAAATCTACTTTGTTCCAAATTTTTAGTTGTTTTTCCGAGGATGAATTATCCTTTTAATGTCCTTCAGCGAGTTATCCCAGGGATGAGACCTAGAGCAATCGAATATTTATATTAAAAACCAACTTTGTTCCAAATTTCGTGGAAATCGTTAGAACCGTTTTTTGAGATCCGTTATCATACTGACATATAAAAAGAAATGGCTCGCTTGATATTATAGGATTTCAACAGTAATAAAAGCAAATCAAGAACATAAGAACTTGTTAGTGCATCTTGTAATAAGATGGTATGAGTAGCTCGATAGCACAGTAATTACAGTATGGTAATGGATTGTGTTCTATCTGGACTATCGGCATGACACAGTATGTCTATCGTATGTTATCCGGCCGACCATCGGAAACATGAGAGTCCATTAGACCTACCACATCAACAAGACCGCTTCAGAGCTGAGAGCACAAACTATATACACATCAAATCCGACCAGCCATCACTATAGCAACATTCTAATAGGGCACAACTTCTGTAATTACCTCTAAATCAGGAGCAAAACTTGGATATGGGAGCCACAAACCACAGCAAACAAACCGCATTATAACCAAGTAACGAACAATAATGTTGAGCGGCAAACGCCATATTTCTAGAGTAATGACTCAAAACAGTCATCACACAATAGCGACGAATGGAAGGAACGCTGACGTAATTATTGAATTGTGGGGTACTATTGATGATTTTGGTGAATAATAATATACCAATTATCTCAATATTTGACGATAAATAACCATCAACTCTTGGAATCGCAGATCAAGGGAGGATTCAAGGATTACATTGATTGGCTGGTTGGCTCATGCTATCTATAATTTGAAATACGAGAGATAATCGAATTATATTTTTATGAGATTCATTTTATACAGTTAAAATCGAGAAAAGTCAATCTATGAATGTTTATTCACCTACGGTTTGAATTCATAGTTTAGCTTTTGAAATAAAGTCGAAGGACACAAGAAAGCAGAGAATAATAATATCAATCTATACTTTCGATACAAGAATTCCAATTTCTATCGTTAAAAAACAATTCAAAGGGTTCCACGACGATAATGTTCCACAAGCCAATTTCATATTGAACAATCATTTAACTGGATTCTAAAACGCTTCATAAACTTTGAAAGTAAATAATACCAATAGGCATAATATATCCTACACCTACAATATCCATGCCGAATTTTGATCACTATTGGGATTGCTAAATATAGTACTCATGTGAACATTGTCTTCATCATATTCATATTCGATATTTCAATAGAGGTCATTTCAACGTGTTATCCCATATTGGCTGATCTATACTCAATCAATCTATCCACCTTTTTGAACAATGCAAATTATTATAATTTTGTAACATCTGAATTGAAAAATATGATTTCTATATATATTTTTTGACTGAAGATTTTGTTTAAGTGAAAACCCAGAAGACATAACCCTATTTCGGACTTTTCAATGTTACCTTTGAAAAGGAGAGGAATAGTGCAAGGTATCCTCAGTTGTTCTTTTTTTTGTAAATTGATTGATATTTTGTAAAAAAGAATTGATAAATAAATTTGATATGTAAAATAAAGTGGACTACAAAAACGCATTTGGTGTGAGTTATCCACAAGGACAAGAGTGTATTCAACTAGTTGTGAATAATAGTGGAAACCTGTGGATTTAGTATTACTGGATCTATTTGCTAGTGAACTAGTTTCCTATACAAGCCGAGGGTAGCGAGGAAGGAATAGTACAAATTGATGCAACATCAATTTCGTTGTAACAAAACAACGAAATCCATAATCGACATCATCAACAGATTGCAATAGCCAGCAAATTTGGCAAATTGTCTCCTGGATTCAAATCGATGTCTGCGATTTGTGTTGAACGAATACTAGAATAGAAAGAACTAGCGCCAATAATTCCATCACTGTCATTGCAGATTTATCCGGACGGCTGGCTTGTAAATGGGAATCTCCCGCCATCATCCATTGTAAGAGCAGCCCTCCTCGGCTTCATTTGAGATTTTTCTTCGCCGAAATAACACTACTCATCGACGCACAGAGAGACAACAATGAAAAATGAAGCTAACATAGTTGTTTGGCACACATCCAGATCTGGCCTGGAATCGAAAGTCGATCTGATTGTCCATTGTTGCTGTATGTTTTCAGAGTGAGCGCGGTGCAAAATTGATTGAACTAATTTTTCCAATACTATGTAGATGATAAAATTCAAGTCAATTGGTGTAGATCACAAGCGTTCTTATTACTTCATCTTATGAAGGCACACATCTGAATTTCCGAACTACTCAGTAATTTCCAATCAAATGTGTGTACAAGAATTTGCTCTTTCAGTACTCTACATTGAAGTTATTTGGAGAGATATATTATTAGTCATTAGTTAAAAAAATTCATTTATGATTTTTCGTATGATGGAATTTTCCTCTTTTCAATAATTTTGTTGATCATTATGATAAAATGATTAAGTTGATCTTTGGTCATTAAATTGATTCTGTACTATGATCAATTGTGACATCTAGCCTATATATTGACATTAATTTCAATATACTAACAGACTGTATGATAAAGGAATAGGTCAATATACTAATAAACTGTATGATACAGGAACAGGACAATCAAGAGACAGCTAACCGAAAAAGGAGTTATTTGGAATAAAAATGACAACGGAATATCAAGTCACTATGCAGGTACATACTGATAAGAATATATTCCCTTTCTATTCTTGAAATAACAAAATAAGAGTCCAAGCTCATTCTCAAATCGTCTGAATGATTCAATTAATTTTCAACAATTCATAAAGTAGAAATTTATTGTCAGTATTCCATTGGAAGATTTTGGCTTTACTACCACTAGATAAAACTCTCCCACTTCGCAGGAGTTCATCCTTGGTTTTGAGAAAAACTCTCACCCGAAACACTGCCGTGCAGCTTTTCTCAGTTTTTGATTATATTATGTCAACAGTCAACAATGGAAGAAAACGACAGATTAGACTATTGAATTCTTTTATGGAAGGCTATATCTGAAGTCTTTGTATTTCTCAGACTCCCAGCTCAATAACAATGAATGGAAAGCGTGGAGAAATAAAATTCTAACTGTAGGAATGACATTTAAACTATTCCATGGAAAAATTCAAACGCAATTGTGACTACAGCTTTTTTAATGGCGATTCAAGTGGAAGTCATGACAACAAAGTTAAAGAGGGAATTTGCTCTGAAATATTCCATTCAATTACTTGACACGTGTCTGCATTCAACTGTTCGATTTTGCTCTATTTCTGTGAAAATAATAGTATGTTGTGAAGGACCTGACACAACAATTATAATGAAGTACGGAAAATAATGATCAACGTTTTTCTAAGAGTGAGTTGACATGGAAGGGAAGATAAAAATGCACTAATGCAGAATGAAGTGTGTTCATCTAGAAAACATTTAATAGAATAATCATAATTATTTTCAACTACCGGTACTTTTATTTTCATAATCGCAATATTTCATGTAATAGAATTGAATTATTTATTCAATTATTCCACTAGTCTATAATACTGTTGCTTGGCATGTTTATGACCTTCTCCAATTAAAGAGGAAATCATCACCGTTTCATTTTATAGATTATTGAACAGTATTTTGGTTTAAGCATCACAGCAGCTATGGGTAGGCTGTACGGACGTGTTTTGAAACAAAGACTTGAACTAGAAATGAGGGAAATAGGATAGCATAGTGGTGTCGATCATGCACCGATAACCTCTTCTGTATCAAAAATCTGACGAAGAAAAAATTACAGAGAGGAAGAGAACTTCATTTGTTGATTTTAGATCTGAAAAAAGCCTATTATAGTGTTCCATTGAATAAGATATGGGAAGCTCTCAAAAAAGCGAAATTAGTACTCCCCTCACCAATGCCATAAAAACTCTTTACACGGATAGCAGTAGCAGGATAAAGATTGGAAACCAGCTGTCAGAAGAGTTTACTGTAAATAAAGGCCTTAGACAAGGTTGCCCCATCTCACCCACGCTTTTCAAGATATACGTAAGCCAAGCCTTGGAGGTGTGGTCACGCAAGTGTAGAAGTATGGGTTTATTACTGAATGGAGAAAATATATATACTCTACTATTTGCAGATGACCAGGTCCTCCTATCAGAAGATGAAGAGGATATGTCATATATGACAAGGCAACTCATAGAGGAGTATAAAAATTGGGGCTTGGAAATCAGTGTAGAGAGATCGCAATATATGGTGGTTGGAGGAGAAGGAAATTCATTGAACATTGACGACACCACGGAAATTGCAAATTAAAAGAATGCCGGTACTTAGGTATGCCAATAAAAGATGATGGACGGGATGAGAGAGAGAGATTGGATACAGGATTGCAAAGGGGAGAGTTTTAATCAGGAAGCTACATTTAATAATTTGGACGGATGATATATCTGAAAGAGTAAAGAAACAGGTTTTAAAAACAATTGTGATGAGCTGTGTAACTTATGGACACTAACCAAGAGACTACAACAAAGACTATTGGCTATGGATATGAATTACTGGAGAAGATGTTGCCAGCTGACTTTGAGAGATAGGGTGGGAAATGTGGTTATAAGGGAGAAAATGAAATTCGACAGGTCAGTGGTTGATGAGGTGGAGGAGAAACAACTTCATTGGTACGGACATCTTAGAAGAATGAGCCCCTGTCGCATACCAAAGATGGTATATGAGTGGATTCCGGCTGAGAGGAGGAAACGAGGACGATCACGAACGGTTTGGCAGCAAAAAATAGAAGAGGCCATGGAGAGCAGGAGCATCCAACAAGCAAAGGCCGGGAAGGCTGTAAAAACCCGCGTATAAGGTAAGGAACAGTATTTTAGTTGGAGCATTATCAAATTCAACATCACTATAAAAAACGTTCTATTTGTAATGAGTTGATGGATCATTTACCTATGTAATTTATAAACAGAAGATACATCTTGGGTAGATTCAACTTCATTTGACAAGAAATGCTTGAAATCATTATTATGAATGAACAGTCCAGAAGTTATGTTAGTCAATATGACAATTCACAAATAATTTTTAGTTCAAAATGACTATCAACTCAAATGTTCACTTCATTGTGACCTTCTCCAATTATAAAGGAAATCATCACGGTCTTTTCATAGATTAGTGAACAATATTTTGGTTAGAACATTATCAAATTCAACATCACTATAAAAAACGTATCATTATTTACAAGTTTACAACTTCATCATTTCATTACACATAACCTCGTAGTAATTCAATTAAGTTATTGGCGGTTGTTACTGAAAAGAAACAGACTAATTGATAATGATGCAAACATTTCGAGTAATGTTACTTTACTTGTAATTTCAAATCATGATCGGTTGTTCTCGAGAGATTAGAATTCAAAGATAAATTGCGTAACTGAATATTCAGTGACAGCTAAATACGCTACCAAGAAATTAAAATGTTATTTCACAAAGATGCAAAACACAACTCAGTCGGAGAGCATTACCTGAAGATGAACGTCGGTTAACGTTGATATAACGAGAAATGTTGAGCCGGGTTATGAAGGCGGGGTGTGAGTGAGACAGTTGCTGAGACAGAGCGCGGTTGGCCACTCATATTCAATTAAATTGAAGCAATTTGCCGGAGCGCTCATAAAAGCACTGCCAACCAACCACCAACCAGCAACCACCAGCCTGCCACACCATTTGCCAACGCCGAATTAATCAAATCCACCGGCAAGAGACGTGCTCCTCCGCAGCACTGCACTCTCCCAGTCCACAGATTAAGACCACTCCAAGGGGAGAGTGAGAAGAAGCAATGGGGAAAGGCGATAAGGCTCGAGAAAATCATGATGATTATCTAATAAAAAGACATTGAAGGGTGGGAATTAGTCTGGAGCTTAGTGGTTGACCTCGGTGTGTCTCTTCGGTAGTTTCAAATTTGAGAATCGGATCATTGTAATAAGTTGAAAAAAAATTGTGGTAGTATTCATCACCAATAATCGTCAGAAAAGAATAGTATGAGAAGAATATGCAGAAGAGCGGGTGAGAGTTTGCACTTTGAGGAGAAAAGAGAGCAGTGAATCAGAACATGTTAAATATATGAATATGTATGTAATAAGAAAAAAAAATTAAGTATACCTTTTTTTTAAATTGTTTATTTACGATATGTTCACCCATGATAATAATAATTGAAAAAATAAATTAAATAATTGATTATTATTGACAATGGCAACAATTTAAAAAATGGATACTTGGTTTTTTATTTTTCATTTCTATACAAGAGTAGCCCTAACGAACATATATAATGTATTTAGATAAGTATGAACAAGATAATAATAAGAGTGGACAAGAGGATCCTATTGAATAACAGGACAAAATAACATTTTTTGGTTATCAAGATGAGAACAAAAGTTGATTCGTTGGGTGGATGAGTTGGATTTGGAATTGGGTCACTTTTCAATGGAGTATGTTTTATTTCATATGAAGGTCCCTGCGTACATTGAAGAATATAGCAGAAGAATTTGTGTGTTGTCAAGAGTTCGGTACATAAATCTGAAATGATAAAAAGAATCAATACTTCTGATATTAAGTAAAAGATTTGAGTCTTCGAGGATAAGTGATAATAATTGAACAGATCAATGAGAAGATTTCATTAAGAGATTATAGGAATAATATTTCAATTTCATACCTGTAGTGATCCAGGAATTTCATTAATCATCACTCACCTGCAAAAGAAAAGAGAGTCAGTTAATGAAAATCTGTTATTCTATTCGGTGGAACTTGAACATTTCAAATATAATATGGATGTGACCAGCATGCATCATCTAATGTTATTGTGCAGTATCTTATGCACAGAAAATAATAAACCGATCTTAATATACTTTTCTTGTGAAAAATAAACTGTATTTGAAATTTCAAAAGGCAAATATTATGAATAATTAAAACTCAATCAATGCTCTCAGCTTTTCATTCATCGTGCGTCACTCGGTCTTGGTAGAAATTAGTTTGCAACTCAATAAGGCAGCATTCGAATTGCAACTTAATTTGGTCGCCAAGTTGAGAAATATAGCGGAAAACTAAACTAGTCGAGTTGAGTTTAGTGAGTCTAATGTAATTAGAACACAGACCTAATCGAATGAGGAGAAATAGAGGGAGAGCGAGAGAAGAATGTGACAGTGTGTGAGCCACGCCCTTCGTATTTTCAAGTCTATGTAGTTTATTATTGAGAAGAGAAAGACAAAGAGAGACTCTATTTTGATGAAAATAGTTGTGGAACCAAGTCAAGGATAAGAGGACGCACAGTAGGAATTTACATTTTCATAACAAAATTCGTCGTTCTATTTCGTTTACCACTCTTCACGAGCTACAATCACCCGCTTCAATGAATAGAATAATTTTATTATCACCAATTCTCGCTAAGAATTTGAAGTTTGTTTTGAAATAAATTATTTTTGATGGGTTCGATCCCTGTATGACTACAATCCTCAAAAACGGTCTTTATTTCTTACTATAACAAGTTTCATTTCATGTTCATCATTAATTAAAATATCAAATAATCAGATGCCATTGATAAATTCAAGATTTGAATAGTTGAATACGGAATCTTGACTCCGGTTTCAATTCGAATGAGGTTAATGATACAATGTACTCTCTCATCCAGTTCATTGAACAACTACAATACTCAACCTATTTAGGACTATGTATAACCTTTTGGGAGAGGAAAAGCACAAGGTTACCTTTTTTCTCCCCTATCATTTGTATGATGAACTTATTGTATGAATCAATAAAGAATAAAGAATTGATATTCCAGAGAGCGTTAATCCCACTCTTCTAATTTCAAAAACTCTCACAAATCTCTGATGAGTAATTTGTACGAGATTGAATAATAGATTTGCATAATAACCCACTCGCATTGAAATTCCTGCATAATACAGGAATAAACTTCCTGAATAGTATTCACGATAATGTTCAATATTCTACGAAAAATGTAAGCTATTCAAGTGTGAAAATAAATTGCTGTGGAAGAGGCTGGGGAGGCGCTACACTAAAGTAGGCGGCTGCTTTCAAGAGTGCGGCGTGTTTTCATTTTCGGTGAACTGCTCGACAACCCAGCTTACGAATTTCGAGCTGCTTCACCTGTCGCCGAAACTCACTCTCGCCAAATTCCGGCTCCATTAAAAGAGCCCAACAAAGAGACGGGGCTGAGTGAAATTGGATGCAAGTATTTATTCTGATAGCTTTTTTCTCAAGCAGGTCGGGAAAAGATCTAAACAGGTTGTTTGTTCAGGCTTCTTTCGTATTAATCGATCTTCCATGTTATCCAGACGAGATACCGAAGTCTATTCTTCCTCCTCATCTCAACCCTCTCATTTCCCTCTTCTTAAGACGTTTATTCGCTATCATCCTACAACGAGACATTTCTCCAGTCTCTTCTCCACCACTTTTCGCGCCTTTTCAAATCTCCACTATCAAGTAAATTAGATTTTCTCTCATACAACCCGCTGCTTCCTTCACTGAAAAAATGCACCTCAATGCGTTCAGCTCACATTTTTTTCCACTTCCATTTTCTCCAAACAAACGCGTTCCATGAGAATTTCAAAATATTCTTACACAACAGAAGTTTATTCAAGTTTGAACATCGAATTCCTATTTTGAATAATATTAAACATTGTTCAATAAATGTTGATTGAGTGGAATAATGATTTTCATCACAATTGACTCATTCAGAATACGAACAGTCATTATTTCACTGTTGATCAACAAGACAACAACTGAAGTTATCCAAGAAGATGTCATCCATTTGTGGGAATGGTTTGAGTTAAGTGAGTTTTTTTTTCTGTTTTGAACAAAAAGCTTAGCCTTGAATGGATGACATCATCGATTTCTAACAATTAATCAGAATCAATACTCCTTAGAAACAATAGAAAGCGGACCCACACTATACGAAACGGACGAATGTTGATCGATTAGAAACAGAATTACAATGTAAAGGAGAGAGAGGAAGAGAGAGAGACAGTCTCGATGGATGACAAAATACAAAAAGACTTGAAAGAGACCAATTAAGAATTACGGAGTCGATTGGGAGAATTCGAAGCCTATCCACCAAATGAAGAAGGGAAACCACTCAATAAACTTGCCTTTTTAATCGTCTCCTTTCAAATACTTTTTTCCCTATTCTCTCAAATCAGTGGATCCTTATTTCAAGATTTTTGTAGAATTTTTGGGAGGACGTTTCAGAGGCGCGAGAGTTTTTAGCACCTGGTGTGGTTTGTGATGGAGCTATGCGTGAGTGGCTACCTTGCTTGGTGTGAGAACATCATAAACCATCATTTTTATCGAATTGGATTGACCAAGGGGGTCCTAGATGAGATTTATATGGTGAAATTGATGAAAGGTAATCTTGAAGCAAAAGCAGCAAGTATCCAGGCACAAGTGAATGCTCCTATATACATTATTCAAGAAGGTAATGTGGTAATTCACACGATTAAAAGGTCCAGACATCACTTCATATTTCAAACTGAAAAATACAACAATATAATAGATTGATAGCTCAGCACTTTGGTTCAAAGTTGACTTCGAATTTCATTATTTCTCTACATTACTATCCAAGATATCTAGTGTTGGTCATACAAGCAACACGATACAGTGATAAAATAGATTAATAGCGAACGCGATGTGGTGCGAGATTACAGGAAGGTGTATCTTGGCCTTCTACGTCCAGCCCTTGTGGAAAGAGAGAGACCAACCGAGCGGCGAGGATAAATCAACTTATTAGGATGAGGCAGGTCTTTGGTGCCGGAATACAGCACGTACGCTATATATAATGCCCAGCAACCGTTCCAGAATATTAACATAGTGCGTCCCCCCCCTTCCATATAATTTGGTATGGAGGGGTTGTTGGTTTGGCGAGGGGTGAGGGGGAATGAAAATGGGATGGCGGCCAGTGCAACGAGTTCAACCCCTTTGCATGACAGACGGCACCATCGCTTGATTCTTGGTTACACAATAAATAACAGGCCAGCTACATGATTTCAGATTCACATTGCAAATGCTCATGTAGCTGACAGTCATCTATTCCATGTGAATGGCTCACGGTTGGAGGAGAACAAGTGCTGTCGGTTCACATCTATTATAATCCATATTATATGTTTCTTCAAACCAAATTTCAACTGCATTTTTCACATATTTCGACATGGCAGCATTAGAAACCAAGCTAACAAATCACAATGTACATTTCTCATGACTCACAGTCGACCACCCAGCCATAGTGATAAGGAGAGCGATGGTTTTATTATTTTTACTTATACTACAATTAAAAAGTGTTCACCTGGAAATAATCGAAGGGAAATTATATGGAAATCTGGGACCAAACTGGAGACCCAGTTCCCATAGCCATGGGCAGCGATGTACTAGAATATAATATTATGTTCATGAGATAATTTGTAACACACACACTATCATTCTGGTACATTAATATAGTGAGACGCTGTGTGAAACAGGCCAACCGTGCTTTTGTTTGGGTTTACGCGGTGTCTGTTTGGTTTGTGCATGCAAGCAAAACATCTCCCCTAACCACTACCCGTCCACCAACCACGGTACCCACCGGCAAATGACGCTCAATTGAGTGCTGCATCAAATTTCTACTGCCAAAAAATCTCCGTCCTTGCATTAGGGACAGTTTCAGCGCCAACTAACGCTTGAAACATGAATGTGCCACACAATACTCGACAACCAACCTGTATGGAGTGTTGTTCCGTATATAGTGGCCTATTAAGCTCTAGTAGTGGATGTAGGTATGCCGCCGTGCTGGCGTTTGAACGGTACTTGTCTGTTAACTGCCTTTAAATTTGGCTGCGTGTAACGACCGCTTTCAGTGTGGTGGCCCCGCCTCTGTTGTGTACTCACCAATTTTGCCACATCACTGAGTTTACTTTAGATCGCAGCGATAATAATAATAATAGCGATAATCATTGTGTTATAATTGCAAAGGGTGGCATATTCATTGACAAAGGAAGGTTATGCTGATTATCAAGTTACAACAAAGCCCCCCTAACCATTGCTTTACTGTCTGTATAAAATAACAAATTCACAGAATCGAGTGATGTATTTTGGTTACTGAATTACACAGTATCGATATGAAATTTCACCTATTTAAAGTTGCATCATTTTTGTGTATGTTGATATTAAAAATTTGAGTAAACAATTACTGTATTTATATTGTATAAGTAGCCTATGTCCCAATGTATCGTATTCAATATATCACATTATCGAGTATTTTTCGAAATAACTTTTTTATATCAGTCTGGAGAATTGAACTCATAGTCATGGATCATGACATTATAACCCAAAAACATACCAAAGAGAAAGTCGATGCTCATCTAGTCTCGGAATGGAAAAAAATTGGTTTCTTATAAGAATCATCTCAATGAATTGATAGTTTAGTTGATAATTCTTGAAGGATAATCACCAAAACTTGAACGGGGATAAACAATGAGATATTCAACCGATAAAATAATCAGAACAATCTTATTTCAAATCGAGAACTAATCAGTCATGAGCCACAGGAAAATCTCGAATATTTGTGCAACTTGATAGTAGACTAGGATGATCAAATGATTTAATTTAATGGTTTTGAAGCAATCTTCCAACTTTTGTGATTCGCGTCACGTAGTGCCCTACATCGTCTTTGCTTGTAATATTCAGATTAGGATTAGATTGGAACAGATATCGTGAATTATAAGAAGGGCGCTAAAAGGAAACCACTACGGAACGATCATCACGTATCAAGGTTACCTTTTCTCATCTAATTCTATAACCAAAAAATCACTATGATTTGAAATTTAGATCACATTTTAGATTCACAATCAATAATAATTATACGTTCTTAGCACTGCAGATCTTGGATACAGTCTACCTGCTACTGAACACATCAAGCTCATGAATAATATAATGATAATATAATTTTCAGCATAATCTAGAACACATTAGGTACATTGAATGAGAATTTCAGAGATACTGAATATTTTCTTTCATTCCAGCACCGTTTGAATCCCTTCTAGAGCCAATATTTCCTCTAATATAATATGATTTATAGATGAATACCCAAATACTAAGTGTCAGATTCAATAAATAGCAGAGTATGTTGATTTATTCTCATTTAATTGATTACAAATGTTCTGATGTAATGGAGAAGTAAAGTCTCAAGAGTTATAATGTATTTCTTGGAGAATGTTTTGCACCTTTGTCAAGCTCAACTCTTATTCGACTTATTCACGGTTCATCAACTTTGATAGTGTACTGTATTTCACTCAAGTTTACAGAAATAAGATTGATTGCCGACTTATCAAGGTGAACATTGAATATAGCAGAAATGGATTGATCCAAGTAGTTTACAAATGTGGCTTTCAAGTAGCGAAAAATCTGTTGATGATCTCTGCGCACTCAGCTCTCAAGTAGGCGAGGAAAGGTTTCTGATGTTTCACATTTAGAGTGAATTGATCGATCTGCAGCTGCATGTAAGTTAAGAAGTCTCCACCTCTACCCACTCACCACCATCAACTAAGACCTCATCACTCACCTGAGTAGTCGGCGAGTAACAGTCTTCAATCTCCAACTAAATGTTGGAGAGGTTTTGCTTGAGATAGATAAATGTAGCTCATGATGTGCTTCAAAACGACATCGAAAGTCAATTTATTCCTGTTCACATACTAAAGCTTGAGAAACTGCCTGGAACTTTTTAATGAAAAGTTTGAGTAGGAATAAAGGGTGGATGATTTTCAAACCATAAACTCCAACTGAATAATACCCATGTGATTTGAACATGGAGAGTGTCAAGATATTAATATTTTTAAACATCCATCTTATCGGATGGACACGTTGTATTGTCGGTACTGGCTGAAGTATGCCAGTCGTAAGGCCCATTGATCCCTTAAATGATTCAGGCAAGGTGGGACTTCCCCGCATGGTACTTCCCACCAACAAAAGCCATACGAAATTACTTTTAATCAACAAGTGACTTCAAAAGATACGAATTTGTAAGTTACGGAACAGCTTCAATTAACTTTTCAGAATCTGTAGTATAATATACTACATTAAATATTATTATAGTAATAGTAATTGGATGGAAAAATATAAAATATAGTAATAGAATGATGGTTATTGAGTTGAAGTATCCAAGGCATGAGTTTAACAATTGATTGATAAATTCACTTTCTCTATTCACTGATTTGCGATGAAATTGTATACAATTCAACAAGGTTCTGGTATTATTATATCAATACATTGTATACCCAACTGTATTTGACATTTATTATAGAATATAGATTGAGATTTAAACATATATGGATGAAAGTTACAGCTTCTATGGATTTAACATGACAGTTACCGGTATTGGAATTCTACAGTTCCGCTCTCCTGGTTCAATAACAGATAGACCCATCTCCGTATTTTTCAACAAGCAATCAAGTGGAACACATGACATATTCTTTTTGAAGTTGAGATGCTCGTTAATCCCCAAAATACGGTCGAAATAAAACTTGCATGAGACTTGATGCTTTACTAATGGATTCTTTGAGAGTGTTGTATGAACACGTTATAACTTCAGACATCAAAACCCATAATTTTACGGCAGAGTATTTGTGAGGACAATAGTCAAGCCTATTAGAGCTTCTAATATTCCAAAGCTCCAGTTTCAAAAATTCAATAGATTTTTGAAGATAATTGATTCAGTGATATTTCAGTTTACAATGATTTATGAGAGGAAGATTACTAAAAGTTTGGAAAATATGAATACTTTGAGAAAAAATCGAAATTGGAAGCATGATTTGCTTGGAGTTTTTCGCTGATTGTTCATGATAGCCAATTGTGGAGGTTGTAAAGAGATGAATGAAACACGTGACAAGGAAAAGAGGTCAGATGAATTTTTTGTGGGTGGGAGTGGAAGTGGATAGCCTACACGAGCGTCACAGTTTTTCATTCAAGCACAAAGATTCTATTGAGCCCTGGAAGCCAGAATTAGATGACATGAATGAATTAGATGATACTTGAAATAAATGAGCCAATCTTTGAGTTCAACGAAAACCGAAACACATGAATGAGCGTGAATTCACATGGATGGTACTCGATCCTCTCATAGTAAACTTCTCTCAATCAAACTTATCCTCCGATAATATTTTATCAATTCATATTTAATTATTCTCGACGGCTAGCACTTTCCACTATCAATTGTTTTGGATTTGTTATTTGCTTGTAATTTTCTTACTCTGTCTTATCGTTTGTAAAGATTGAGATGTGACCTTGTTTCCGTAATTTTATTTATTTTAGTAGTTTGAATAAGCTCTATTTTCTTTTCTATTGACATGTTTAACAACGAGCTGTTCTTTGCCGGTAGTGTCATTTTGTAAGTTAGAATATTTATTTTATCAATCTGTTTGTATGTCAAATGAATGAATTTGAGTTTTTTTAAAAACTCCATCATGCTAAAAGCTTCCATACAAAGGAAGAATTTACAGTAATATAATAGTCACACACTCAGTGACCAGAATGAAACATACCGAACTTAAAATTACTGATTTAACTTTAAGAAGCATAATACATACGGTAGAAGATTTCAAGGAATGTTACAAATACATTGAATATTTTAATTTTTTCTGTATGATTATACTGTAAAAATACATGAACGACGATTCGGAACTATATCCTCATCTTGTATAATTATGTAAATTCCAGTACTTTCACTGATATTCTATTTTTTACCCGATGGATTATTTACCTTTATTTTTTTAAATGTATGAATTCAGGGTTACTATCTTGTATTCATAGAATAGAATTATAGTAATTACAAAGGGTACTATAATTCTATTTTATATTACCATTATTTTTATTACTTTTAGTTGTGTCTTGAAAAACATCAATTGCAAAGTTAGGGTGCTCCTTTGTTCTAGTTATGAAGTTCACATGACTCAACTCATTCCAATTATTCAGATCATATAAAATTAATAATTAGATCATATAAAACACATATGCGGTCCAGTGGTTCATATCAGGTCCATGATGATAAGAATGCTCAGTATTAATGACATCATTATATTGTTTCAACTATTCCCTTTAAATATTACTGACTACTATTTATTACCTATAAGCCTATCAGAATATCATTGTTTAAAGCTGGGATAACTCGTCTTATATTCATATTTTGTATGCTAACAACGTAATTTGACATAATCTGTCCCCTTGAATGTGTGATGAATAGCGCATGTGCGTGCATGGTCAGATTGCAATTCCCATGACGAGCGACCGGAAGCACTAAGGCCCGACAAGCACATCCCCAGGGACCTCTAATTCACAAGCATTCTTCTGGATTATGCCTATCTGAATGTGTAGATAGCTAACGCATCTCTATAATCATATTATGACGAAGATATATTATGTTGTAATACGCCAGCATAAATGGGTTGCTCCTGTTGCTAGGGGCTGTTTGGTCATCATAACAGATCACCAATGTCCGCATCATGGTGCATTGTAATCAAGCATGTGCTAATACGAGGAATTACAGTTCTCGAGAACAAGTACAAGGAGAAACTTGATAGATCGATGGAGATTTTATGAACTCCAATATTATAAAACTGTTCAGGAAAGCACCAATTGAAAAACAAATGTTCAAATAGTAATTATCAAATATTCCATAAAATTGATAAATTCATAATCAAAATGGAGCTTATTTTTTATATTTCTCGAAAGATAATGAATTTAGACTATTATCAGCACCATGATGAGCCTTACAAGATTTCAATGAATTCAGTTTATTTTTAAAAACAGATAAATTCTTTTTGAAAATCAAGTTTTGATTGTATTGGCATTGGACAAACAATACTTGAAGAAATAAATGCTGGTATTTCAATGAAGTTACCTGCGCTATTTATTCATATAACATTCTGGGATGATCTGTTTCAGATATTTGAATTTGGTGCTCATATCTCAAAAATTGAAATCAGAGAATATTTTTTCATATTTTTTCAATGTTTATTTTGAGAAATTTTGAAGAGAATTATTTTATTCACATAATTTGATAGTATTATAATCGTGAAACATTGGAAATTACACCATTAAAATGTTCAAAGCAGGATGATTATCAACCCGAATAAGAATTTTCCATCAGATCAGAATATAATAGTAATTTATAAGTTTCATGATCAGAGTTTCTTCGGATTCATTTATTGTGATTGAGATGTAGACATTAACAATTATTGTTAACTTTAGTTAGAATATTGTCATTAGCAATAACATATCAAGAGCTTTCATTGCTATTTCACAGGACTTTATAAGTAAATATTCCCTATTGAAGCCATACAAATCTTAAACCGTTATTGCCTTCTACTGAGAAATGTGTAATTTTAGTATTGCTTATATTTTATATAAATATATAAGTATATGTATATTGTATAAAAATTAAGTTTCACATCATTGATAAATTTTGAAGTCGATACTTATTCATTGACAAACATCTATTTACTAATATTATTATACCAATATAATTTACGTGCAGCAAATCCATGTGTTGAGCTGTGATTGAATAAACATTATACAGCCGAGATAAGTGACTTGTTAGATGAAATTATTCATAAGCTGAATAATTTTGATGGTCGTAGAAAGTTTGAGAGGGTTGTGAACGGAGTTTGGAAGTGAGAGGACGGATAAATTCAGCCGGGACTGGTAGGGTAGGCTATATGCCGCAGAACTACTTGAGATATTGTTAGCTTCTTTCCTGCAGTGCCACTGACTTCCTTCCTACTTTCCTCTACTCATACTTTAAGCCGGCTGGAGTGCTACTCAAAATGGCGTCTTGCCATTTAAAATCCACCTCTATCTTTTTTCAGGCGACTTTGTCAACAATTTACTTCCCCTCTTTATTCCTCATCACCCACCCTTCCACGAGCACCTATTCCTGTCAACGGTAAACACACTTCTCTTGCCAAAATCAATTTCATTTTACATTTTCCAACTTTTCACTAAGCTGCTGCGCCCAGCCAACTTTGCAAACAGACTCGCCTGTTGTCTTCGGGTATGTGTTGGACAAGTTTGGGAATGGGGAATGAAACGGATCCGAACAAGTGGAGTGAGTTAAGTGATCTGATTAGCAACTTTTAAGCTGAGCTCTATTCTGGCGAACAAGTTAAAAAGTCTAGACGACGGCTAGTAATATCAGAACGGAGAAGGAATTTGAAAGTGAAGAACGATTATTAGATTTAGTCGACAATCTTGGCCTGCGAAGCGAGCGAGGTCCGACGCCTCGCCTCTGGTACTGCATTATTCAGTCGCTGCATGGACGATGAAAATCTCTTTGGAAAAGAATGGTGATCATTTCGGTCCTTCAACCATCAACGTTCGACTTTCTGCCATTTCACATCTGCGCCCCCTCATACAGGCCTCTTGTAGCACTATGAATGCCAAACACCTTCATACACCTTCTACTCCCCGTTACAAAGCTTCATAACTGTGCAACTTTCAAGAGTTACTACCTTACATTGAAAGTTGAATTGTACCAAGGGACTTGAATTATACTCCAAGAGAATTTTATAATTATCTGGGTGCTTATTTATAGAAGACTTATTGTTGCTCAGAGGGTTGGATGGATAATAATTATTGTTCCTCGAAACGTTGAATTGAGATTGGATGAGAAATCAGGATACTTAGAATACCTATTCCACACAAGTACCTGAAGAAATACAGATTCTAACACACCGTATCAGTCGAAATAAAATTCTCCACATAAAGCATGGTCCAATTTTATCGTGAATTATGTTTCAAAAAGTACATGGGAAAAGAGCAATGTGATACAATAACGTTCAATTACAAGTATTGTGGTGGAGGTAGTTGAAAAACCACTAATTGAAAGTGTGGACAGCGATGTTTTGTATGGTGGTCGGTGAAAAGTTTGTCGCAGTTTTTGAGGAATAAAGTTTGCGGTCGCAAGGGACGACAGAGGAGCAAAGCATGTTTCAGTTGCCTTCTATTCAACTGCAGGTGAAAGGGATACAAATGCAACTAACTCTCTCCAACCTAACTCCGTCTCTCTCCCATTCTGGCTAGTTGTATCTCACTTTTTCACTCACACAAATTCAAAGTTTGCATGAAGCAATATCGATTGCAAGGTTGTGGTTGCGGCATACGGCTTATTCGAGTGTAACTGCCCAAGTTTTACAACATGGCTATCGGATCAATCTCGGCATTAGCCTACAGGCAGTCAACATTTATTGGAGGTTTTTGGGGTGAGGAATGGTACGTTGATGCAGAGCAGTGATTGGAGGGGGAGGTAGGTAGGGATGAGAAGGAGAGGAAACGTGGAGGAAATAGGGGGAGACCAGATCAAGCTTTGCTAAGTTGCATCAAACCAAAGCGTTGAAACCGCAAAAAGTGTTGCCAGTTCAAAGCATTTGAGATCGTTTCAAATACCGGTGCAAATTGAGCGTATAAAACGGCTTCGATTTACAACCACATCAAAGTACAGAACTAGTGGATGTTGATTTTAAGAGCGCCACTTGGATACTTCTCCCATACCCTGATAAGCAGTTTCATTATCAAAATACAACAAATATACAGGGTACCTGTAACTTGTAGAGGATACCATTTTATGTCTGGATTATCATTGAGCTCATTCGAATTGAACGTTCGAAGATTATCCAAGAAACAGAGAATTCTTCAAATTCAATTTTGTGGAATGAATTGTTGCTGTAGATTGTAATAATCTATTAGTTTGATTCTCATGTGCAATAAGGGTTGAAATTCATAGAATCATTCTGATCTCCCAATTCAAGTGGCATTTCATATCTATTCAGCTATAATCAATTATTATTGATACTGATGATATTCATTCCCTTCTCTCAATATTATTTATACATTAGAATTTGAACAGATGCAATTTTCATCAATTCCCATCTGTAGACTGATATTAATCAACTATATCATGTCTTATTTTCAATTGGGATACTTGACCTGGATACTTAGAAGCTGGCTATTCTATATATAAATAGTATTATACAATCTTTTCCTACGAACTCATTCTCACTCATTAAAATGTTGGAATTATTATTTTTTCTCAGAATCTCTGAAACACCGTGTTTGAAAATGAGAGAGCAAAGCTTTCTTTAAAGTTACTGTTTCTGAAAAATGTTCTAATATATACACTGCTGTAGCTCTTTTGGAACAATTATGTTCAGATCTTGGAATTATAAGGGCGGATGAACAAAGAGAAATTTTGAGGATTTCATCAAAGATGCAAAACAATGAAGCTTCATCACGTTTCCCAAGAATTATTGCCTACAGCTGCAATATTCTTTATTATTCAGGAACTTTTTTCCTGAGAATGAGATAGCCTATTCGGAATTTTATTTTTCTCTTCTGGCCAATAATATACTTTTCTAACTATTACATCCAGAATCATCATGATATTCGTGATCTCAAGTCTCATTAATATATATTAAAAAAATTAAGTGATGGCAATTTCTTACAAAGTTTAGAATCAACTAATGGATCATACTAGTTATATTATCCCTAGATCTTTTGCCGAGAATAAATCCATTCAATTCTTTACGAATAATTCTATCTCTAGAGGTCGGAACAAAAAACTGATAACTGGATGATAAAACCATTTTGAATTATTTTGGGAAAGTTGATCTTTGGAGTTGTGTTGCCTGGTTCAATTACGTGATACAATCTACACGTCAATGTCACGTCACATTCAGCTCATATACAATAATATGTACTTTACATACAGTCATATCATAATGTTTTTTATTCAGCTTCCCTTGCTATTCCTCTGCTGTCATTGGAATGAAGCTTCTTATAGAATAATACTCAAGTTAATTGATGAAGCTCGATGGATTGACGAATCCATGGATGTGATGAATGAATGTAACTTCATATGGATGTATAATTGATTATTATTGGATACTGAATGTCAGATTTTATTAGATATTGAATGTGATTAATGTAATGGAACTTCCTATGAATGAATAATTGATTATTAGTATCCAATAATGTGAGATGAAATTGGTATTCTCAGCATCAGTTTCAGTGAACCGTTGGTGAGAGAAATCATATATTGAAATGGGGGATGTAGAGAATAAAATAATTATAGAAAATAGAATAAGTGTACATCAATTAAATCCACTTTTCAGAAGAGAATTAGGAATAATATGGCACTGAAGTATCTTTGCCTGAATGAAAAGACAAAATATAACAGACTGAATAGTTTCAAATAACTCATTAATCATTTAAAGTATAATCATTTTCGTAATTTCAATTATAACCCATGATAATTATTGAACAAGTTCCAAATACTTCATGGGGAGTAACTTATATTTTCCAGATAGAATCTCTAGCTATCAATCAAATGAACTGATTTATTAGCAGCATTCAAAAAACTTCGAAGAACAATAGTTTCTTGTCTAGACTGGACAATGCAGCTCCAATCAAGAATCAGATTCGACAGTAGTTGGAGAAATTCAAGAGTACAGACAATGCCCAAGCGAGATTAATCAGCGCTAGAATGTAGGTCATTCTGAGAACAGTCAAGAGAATACACTTACTAAAGAGGGCGGAGGAAAAAAGTTCAAGGAGAGGAGTAAGGAGGCAAAAAGAGTTTGAAAGGGAAAGGGAGTGTAAAAAGGGAAAGAGAAGACGTTTGAAAGAAAAAGCAGGAGCGAGAGAGAGAGAGAGAGAGCGATTGAGAAAGAGAGATGGATGTTTGATAGAGAAAGAAGAAGAGGAAAGAGTAGAGATAAGAAGAGTCTTCCAAAGCTGTGAATGACAGAATTTACACCAATGCAGTGGTTGATTGAAGAGTACATATGAGAAGTAAAAGAGTGATGTAGAATGGAGTATTTGATGAATTAGAGAGAAGAAATCCGTTACTGGGATGCTATATGATTGATTAGGGGAGGGTAGAGAAATCAGACAAGAATCTTCAAGAATTTTGGGGATGAAGCATAGGATTGAGTCGCCTACTTCAATGCAGGAGAAGTAAGAAAGCAAGGAAGTATGAGGAAGTATGGACATTGTCGAAAATGTTTTTTCTCAGAAGTTGAGAAAAAAAGAATGAGATGTGAGGAAGAAAATCAAGAGAAGGAAGGAGAAAAGTATCAAGAAGTACAAAAATGAAATTGGTAGAGGTGAAAAGAAGAGAGGCTTGAACAATGTGAAAAAAAGAGATCTAGAAAAGGAAGAGGGAGAGCGCAAAAGCTGAGACCGCAAAAGCAATCAAGACAAAGAGCGTGAAAAAAAGAGAAAGGAACGGCTACAAATCAGAATTACCGATTTTCAGTAGGCTACTGTTGAGCGTATATTTTATATATAGATATAGGAGAACAACGACACATCTATAATTGGATCCAGTGATGATTTGAAATTAAATCTACCGCGCGCCAGGGAATTTACCGTCTCTCCCAGCAACAAATGCCAATATAACATACGCAAGCTGGTAACAGGTTTTCCCCAGCTGTACAGCATTTGATAGGCGCTCGTTGGCTCAACAGAATTTCGTTCACGTTGAGAATGACAAGGGGGAGGGGGGTGCTGAATATCGGTGCGGTTGAAAAGGGTTGGGAGGGATGGAGAGGATGCAGGCGTATTTCAGAACCACTCTGGACGTGACAAGAATAAGGAAAGTTAGGCTAAGAGACTGCAATTATTACGAGTCTGAAATTTCTATTTGCGTGGTTGAATTCTCAAGTATTGGACTATAGTTCACGAGCAGTCAGTCAACAAAACTATCAACAGACTTGCTGGAACAGATTATACGTTATTGGTACAATACTTTTGAAATTAATTAGTTGGAAACTTCGCTCGCACTTTCCTGGAACACACCTTGGCTCTCCAAAATTAATCAAAGTTCAGTTTGCTTAGAAAGCTGACCTATTAGTACAATAACCAATCCGGAAAATGATGAGAGATCTTTACCAGGGATAAGATTGCAACGGACAATATTACTAGGGATTCGTCAATATCATTATTATAGAGTACAAACGAGCTAATACGTATTTCAATTCCATCTTCATCTTTTTGTAATATTGCGTAATCGAAGATGAAGCATGTTCTTTGATCATGAACTTCAACGTTTTGTGGAAGGCAAGAATGAAATATAAATTAGGTAATACGATCACTGAAAATTATTGTTTTCCATGAATTTCACCCGACAGGATACTAGAGATCTTCCCAACTCAAACTCACAATGAATCTTCAGGCCATGGAATACGAAATATTGAAATGACAAAAACAAATAATTTAATTTTCTTCAAATCATTTAACAAGAAAATAGGGATAGGAGCGAATCCATTAATTTCAGACATTCAACTTTAATTCGTTCAAAACAGTCATTAAAGAAGCTGACATGAGCGAAGAAGTTAGGAAACTAGAATTAAATGACGTTCATGCATGATAAACTACTAAAAGGGATTATGAGTAATGGTTGGTAGGCCTAATGTAGGCCTGTTAGAGGACGAATTATGAGCAGTGAATATATTTTCATATTTTCCACGTGATTTAGCTGGCAGACGTTAGAGCTTTTAACGAAGGGATCAATAACCAGAATCCTGAAGAAGAATTATGCTAACTACGCAAGAACGGCACATTGCCAGAGTTTCTACCCCATCCCATCTCCTTCATATTTATTTGAAAGCCCAAATTCTGGCAGTTGAAATTGATGACTGAGTAGAACTATTCATTCCAATCATCTCATTACTTCTATTGAATTGAATAACTTCCATCAAAGATCAATTGTGTTAGTAATAAAACTTTCATGTTTGATGAATAACTTCCATTAACAATAGAGAAAACTCAAGCTCAAGAGAATCGGGAAACAGTAATAAAGGAGTATGATATTCTACCTTCTTCGAGCCACTCTGCTTTTGAAATTAATTTGTAGCCTAGAATAATTTTAGCACCAAAGCCTCAGTTGGAGTAGCCCGTGCAGAAAATTCAATAAAGGAGAGGTGATTCACTCAGTGTCACAGTTCACAGGTGTAATTATGGAAATTCAGAAGAAAATTTGCAACCTATTCAGAAGCTCTGCTCTTTCATAAGGCAAGGCATACGCACAGACAACGAGTAGAATTTAATAAGTACTTAGAAAAATCTTCTCCCAACGACAAGTAATCCAATATAGTTTATCATATTGCAAATATATCACTCTCTGGGATAACGAAATAGAGAATAGTTTGTCGTTAAAATTGAATGTTAGTTTCGCATAACAAGCAGGCAAAACCCAAGTCTATGTTGAGAATAACTTTTCTAGGAATAAAATTGAGATTGATTCCATTATCTAAATCCAGGATAAAAATTGAATAATCATGTTTATTTGATATCCCAATCAATAAACACTTGAAAATGCTGCTTGATTACACAGCATTCAGAAAATAAACAAACATCAGTCGAAATCAATTAAAGCTCCAACCATAGTCGAATATCATTGAAGTATTTGAAGTATTGTAAGATATGAATATCGTGAAAATACTTTAAACTTCAAATGCCTGTTTGACGAATACTGATCTGACGAATGAATACAAAATATTGTGCAGGATGATATGATGAGCTATTTCAATGAAAACCTCTATCAATGGGTATGTCTTAGTTCAAACATAAATTTTGAAAGTTGACAATGTTGGATAATCGGGAATAGCGAGTGGTTGGGCATGGAGCGGGTGGAAATCCATCGATAGTGACGCTGAATGGCACTGAAAGTGTCACCGCGAATACTTGACCATAAATCTGGCGACGATGAATGTTTGTCAACACTGTGTTCATTTCCAGCAACCGGATTATGCAAATCGCAATATTTAAATTGATTGCGTGGAGCTCATTCGCTAATAGGGTCGAACCATGACCGGAGATTAAATATCCTTATCGGATTGTCGAATAAGAGAGAGATAGTGAATTTAGACGAGTGAAAGAGTGTGAGTGAGGAAGGGATTATTAGAGAGCTAGGGCTTTGCCAAATTTGGAAGCCGGCTCTAAATTAGAGCTCAATACAAGTCAAAAGACTACGAATTTATGACACAGCAATGAATTTTAATGAGGCCACATACAGGTCTACTAATTAAATTACCATTGCACCTTCCTATTCATATCGTAATTTTTGCACAAAATCCGATTTCGAATAAGCTTATTGGAGTAAAATTTATTATAGCTGGGGCGACCGTTTTTCTTTTAGAACAGATCGAACATTTGATTAGAGAGAGAAAGTACCCAGATATATATCTTCATACTTAGCTGAAATAATCGATTCCTAATTAGCATTCTATTGACGTCAATAATTTTCAATTTCGTCCAAATCAACTATTACAACTGACATTCTCTCATTATCGAATACCTACGATTATTGAATACTGTATTGATTATTGAAGTGTGTAACACATATCCTATGTGTTATTGTGATCCCACTAATTTACTAATAGTTGAATCTAAATTTGTTGAATAAAGATCGTAATGTTTTGCAATTTTAAGAAGTGGAATTATGCAGACAACTGCTACATTACTGTGAAATATATTTCTCAAATAATAAAGTATTTGGTCTCAATATAACAAGAATGGTATGGTCGAAATGAAAATTGATCAAATCGGCTACAGAGATAGCCTAATTTTCCATCTGAAAATTACACCTATTGAATGCGATTTGCTGATTGGCAGAGAAGATAGTCACAATCACAACCTTATTGAGGAGATTGGATTAGTTAACTTTGTCAGCATGTTGAGCATTGTTAGTATCCCATGAAGTAGTTCCGGATGAATTTTCCTTGATCGGAAGACTTACTTGACAGTGACAACTAGAAAACAAGCCGAACTGAAGGAGAAGTTTTAACGTTAGGACAAAGTCTATTGATAAAGTTTCCGAGTTCAGGAGTGAGTAAAATTTTAATCGCTACGCCGAAAGAAAAGCGCCAGGGCTCAAGAGAAGAGAACTTGCAGTAGTCTCAACTCTATGCTAATTAAAATGGCTGGAGTTTTTAACACTGCACCTCTCCAACTCAAGGCTCACTTCAACGATAAGGGGGTCTCCGGAACGAGCCACCGTCTGCGCACAGCCAGCCAACTCAACAGAACATTCTTTCACTTTCAACAACGAATTAATTCTTACCGCTTATCTAAACTCATTAGCAGTAGCAGATGCATTAGCATTTGAAATACCACAGGAAAAACAAGACTTACTTTCCCTGATCCTCGCAATAGAATAATTTACATTTCTAAGAGAACTGGTACATCCTTTCCAATTCAATTAATCTGATCTTTGAGGCAAGAGTGATTGGAGAGTGGATGAATATAGGATGTTTTAATAATCAGAAATTCAACTGATCATTAGATTCAAGATATCACGTCAAATTTGAGTTCGTATAGCATTGACACATTCAGGCAAATTATTAAGAGTTAATAGAGTATATCAGTAAATCAATTAATAGAAATCCAATATTTGATCAGAAGATCGAATATATCGCGTGAGATTTGAGTTTGTATAGTATGAATGTCTGGTATAGATTCATCAATTATTCTATCATTCTACAGATTTATATCCTCTCGTTTGCATCTGACATGAACCCAAAAGCTAATGCTAAAATGACTCCTATCATCAAGGTTGCCAGGGGATACTCACCTTATCAATGAGTTAATGAGATTAGCAAAGCATACATTCTAGAGACAAATGAAGACCAAACAATGTAGAATACAAAACCGCATTGCTGCAGGTGGACCAAAAAGGAAACTCAGCTGAGGACAACTTTTGGGTAGGAAAGGGACTAAGGTACTAAGGCTGACGCTCCCCGGGGGGACCTGAACAAGTTTGGAGCATCAGCACTGAAAAGGTAAGAGTTTTGAAGTTAGAAAGACGTTTAACTCTATAAGTTAGTAGGGTAGTCGACAAAGATAAACAAAATTTGTTTGGCTTCTGGTGGCTTGGGTAGGAACGTATCCTTCGTATAATACATTCAAATAAAGGCTACTCTTGTTGAGTGTTTTCATGAGAGTCGATATTTCCAAATATTGTAAGGGGAAAGGTTCACTGGTCGATTCTTTCATGCCTACTGAAAAGCACCTTAGAGGTCCCACTCATGACAATCCTCTTTTCTATTCTATGCCACTTCAATATTCACTTTGACTATCATTCAGTAGATAACCATTCGCATAATATTTCCACTATATATGTGACAATCTGAACAAATTAATTTTCTTTCTCCTGCAAAGCAATCCTTCTCAAACACAAATATATTAAAAAGCGAATTTATTGATCGAATTTTTCGATTGTAAGTTTGTTGGAATATTATTCAGCCTGAGAGAAGAGATTCCTCATTGATATTGGAAATAGAATTATGATTATTTCTCGTACTTCAGATTATCTAGCCTTTTTATATTATTTCTACTTCTCGATACAAAACAAAACTCTGATTATCTCTATTTATGTTTTCCTGAACTCAGAGGAATTTTAATTATGTAGCTTGAAACAATCTGAACATACAAAACAACTATAACTCATTTGATTCATAAAACATTTACAAGATTTTTATTTGACTTTTCCTGAAAATAATATCGGTTCGAGTGGTACAACTACCTTACTGCTAACTCGCACCAGATAATGTCTGTTTCACAAGCATACTAATCAACATAAAATCAAAATTATGTTTTGTTTTTCAACCATTTTTCTTAATCTCATTAATTGATAGAAACATGATTTAAATTCAGAGAGAAATGGTAGAATTGAGCTTTTGAGAACGATAAGAGCCGTAAAAAACAAACTAGTAAATCCGCGATATGATATTTCTATATTGAGTTAACAATAAGTAGTGAGGAGTGAAAGCTTACTGAATGTCGGTCACCGTATAAGGGTGATCATATTATATTATTTTATCAACAATGTGATTATCTGAGTCTGGGAGAAGAACTCTATCATAGGTTCAGTAATGAGTTACTCACAGAAAATCAGTGTGCTGGAAATGATTTTACACAAACGGGCCCGCGGAGTTGATGATGTTGATATTGATGGTATTCATATTGTGCGAAAACCATCATTTCGAACTGTCATCTCCAACTGTGGAGCGAGATGAAACGAGTGATGATTTGGAGGTTTGGGGGTTATGCCCTGTGGTCGTGGTGACCGGACTCACGCCCCAATAAATATATTGTATGCCAGCTGGGCTCGACATCCTGATTGGATGAACTGGGCAGGTGGAATATAATCACCCAGATTCCATTCACCCCCTGCTAATTAATAATCACCATCAAATTTATTATGATGATGCACAATATTTGTACCATCACAGGTACCGTGACAGAATAATATAATAACGTGAAGGTAGTGATAGTGGTAGCGTTTTTTTTTTCAGAATAAATCACGGAAGTCTAAAGGAAACAGTGCAGTATTAACGAATCCGAATTCCAGAATTGCAAGTCTGGACTTTAATTGAAATAGAAATAATATGAATCCATTTCAAATTTTAAGCTTCCAAGTTGGAAATATATTCCTGAGAGTTCAAAACTTAGAATAATTCGCAAGGATTTCGAATTTCAAAGGATATCTCCATAGAATGTCTATTCTGAACAAGGAGCAGTGAATTTATGTTTTCATAATTATATTGGATTGTTTGATATGATAATTATTACTGTACAGGCCAATTCATGAGCGAACTGCAAATAATAATATTATTATAAAATATAATATGGAAACAATGGTGCCTGATCCAAATGTAAGATCTATACAATTTCTATTTATTATAGATAAGATAAGAAAATAATTAATAATATCAAATTTTCAAAAGTCTACTTACAAGCAGTTGATTGAGAAAATCGAGCAGTGAAGTCTGAGATTCTTACCTGTAACATAAAGAAAGAATAATGTATATTAGACATTGCATGTTGTATAGATAATATTAATATACTGGATGATATCCGGTAAGGGTTTTAACAACTTTGAAAATTTATATAAATCTTATTAAACAAGGTAGAGAGGTGGTTTTGGTGTTTTTTAAAAGGAAAACACTCCAAGTTTTGACTCGCGTAGTCCACTAGTGCCTGGTCGCGCCGCAAAGCGCACAAGCGCTAATGGCAGTTACGTCACAGATGGCTGCTTTCACTGGACCCGAGCGTGCTAGCTGTGTGTTTTGGTTTGAAGAATAGTTCAGCGTAATTTCCGTACACTAGAGATCTTCCTGGTAATCCTACAATTTATGAGTGGCATAAATTTTTTGTAGAATCAGGGTGTTCAGTAAAACGTACAAAATCCTCAGGTCGTCCAAGCACATCCGACGAAATCGTTGAGCAAGTAAGACAATTGCATGGATTTTTTCTTGTGGGGTTTCATAAAAGATATGGTGTACGTACTTCCTTTGCCAGTCATTCTAGCTGAACTTAGAGCAAGGATTTGCACTGCTGTTGAGCAAATTACACCTGAAATGCTAGTGCGAGTCTGGGAAGAAATCGACTATCGATGGGATGTCTGCAGGATAACCAATGGAAGTCACATAGAGCATCTCTAGTTGAAGGTAGAAAAACGTGAAGTGTTTTCCTTTAAAAAACACCAAAACCAGCTCTGTACATTGTTTAATAAGATTTATATGAATTTTCAAAGTTGTGGAGTCCTTTTTGGATCTCCTGGTATAATAGAATACACCTCGTGACCAGTATTTAGATGTTTCAGTATCACAACATTTTACAATTTGAAGATATGAAATATTTGATAAGGTGAGGTTGATGTGTTTTGAGACGAATAATATTATAAGGAACAATCTGATGGATTATGATATATTGATAAAATGAAAATACTCCCATATCATCCACTCACCTATAATTAACCGTAGCAGGCTAGCCGCCAGGTAGTGGATTTCCGTTGAGACGGCCATCCTAGACGGCAGCTGGAGGATGCTGAGGAGGTGGAGGAGGAGGAAGAGGATTCTGGTTTCTTGAGGAGGAGCAGCAGTTTATCGGCTCCATTGCGCTCTGTTTTATTGTGTCACGTGATGTTTATAGTGTTCACAAACAATACTATTGTGCTCGGTTCCATATCACAGAAACAGTGCCACCCAAAACTCTCAAAAAACTACAAATTGTCACTTGTCTTCAGTTCGAAATGTCACCAAGAATTGTGTTCTTGTTAAATAATTCAACAAGTCGTTTATCAGTTCAAAATGTCACTTCACAAGCATTCATTCCATAGGAGAAAATATTTCCATGAGTGTTCAGTTCAGTATTGCTAAACTATTATGTCAATGTTTTGACTGAATTAGGAGTGTTGAAATAACTTTTTCCACATAATGTCCATTGGAATAATCAGGTTCCAAATGTTATGAAGAAAGTTCAAGGTGGATGATATATTTCTCAGAATAAGCGAACAAAATACGATTGTCTTATCATAACAACTTTAGTATGATATCTTTCACGAATATGCTGAAGCAAGTTGAGTTCAGTTCTTTATTTTTGCTTCTATAGTTTCCGTTTTGTTGAAGAATTAAAATACATTCTCATAGTAACCACAAAGTTCAAATCGTTGTTGAGTGATCAACGAGAGAGTTTTTATCACTTGTAAAGTCGAAAATGAGGTTCCGTTTAGACCTTGCAGAAAATTCCAGAACTATGTGAGCTTTCCAGATAAGAGTATGTCCAAGTTAAACTTGAAGTCTATTCACTGCACATTTCATGAGTAAGGAGTATGCTCATAACATTTCACCAATGATTACTGTTCTTATAAAGTCTATCCAGAAATAAGAATGTTCAGTAACCTAAACACAAGATTTATATATCATTAGTATAAAAATATTACGAAATTATATCAACAGAATAGAATATATATTGTATTATACAGAGTTGGTGAAAATTATAGAAACCTCAATATTTCCTTTAAAAGGAAATGTTGATAGTAGGTCTCATTGAGGATCCAATTTGAATCGAAAATTTATTTTCTGTCCCTTGAAAATTTTGGTCCTTAATCTTGGATTTGCTATTTGAATTAATCAACATCATTTTTTAAACTGGAAGGTATATGAGACAAGATTTCGATACAAAATTTCAAGAGAAAATGAATGGTGAAAATCTAACATTGATTATCTCAAACCATTCCAAAGTCATTCACATTCACAAAGAAATATTGAGTGGTTTCCAAAATTTCCACCAACTCTGTATAAGTAATGTAATGAAACGAACCAGAGTAGCATTTTTCATCGAATGACATAGTATAGGATGACCTGATTTTCTCTCATAATTTCAATATAATAAATACTACATGAAACTCGTTGACCACGAACCGGACAGATTGAACAACGACGAATGAGAGCAACAGAAAAATCGGGGTTCGAAATACGAGTACAATACACCTCGACATCATAAGGTCCGTACAGATTTACGCGCCGCGAACATGAGCAATTCACTTTTAATCAGCTGATGCCAAGCTTTTTATAACTGTATCTTACCGTTTCTGTAAAAATACAGATATAGTCAGATGATTAAAAGTGAATTGCTCATGTTCGCGGCGCGTATATCTGCACCTTTAGGTTGGAAGCATTCAACCTCCTTCTGGGATAGAAGAGCCTACATTAGTAATAGGATTTGGAATTAGACCGAATACTTGACAAGAATGGAACGGACATTAACATTGGTAGAAAACAACGAATGATTGTGATATGTGAATACGATTCTTGTTTCAATCTCTATTATTTGAAACATTTTCCACAACTTATTTTGCAACCATAATGTATTCCACTTCTTACAGTAATCAACCATATTGAAGCGCTGCAAATCCTTTAATGCAGTCTGACGCAACCAACTGAGGATGATTATTGATTATTTCAAGTGTTCTCATTTGAAAGGGAGTCATTGGATCATCAATGACGATTCTCTTGTTTAAGAGACATCTGTAGCAGTGATCATTCGCAGGTATTCAAGTTTTATTCCATCAGTCTGCGCTGTAGACGGCTGTCAAGAGCTAATCCAGAATCACACCGAATCTGAATGTAGCCCAATTCCAATTGAACACTTGTGGGAATTCTGCAAAATCATGAAAAGCTCTTCTCTCAGCTTCACTCGTGCAGCGTATGGTAATTATTCGTGAACGCTGAATGGAGTGGATTAGAATCCTCTTAAGGCTTACACGGGTTACTCACTCTATCCTCTCCTATCAAGTTATCGATTTTGTACAGGAGAGCTGAGGATCGAGAATTAGCTATGCAATTAGTACAATGGGCTACTTCAAATATGGAATCAGTAACAGAATTTAAAATCAGAAAGGCCCGTATGCAGATCCTCGGTTTGAACAGAGAAATGTCAGCTGTTCGTTTAAACTCCATATTAAGCGTTAAACAAAGGTGGTGCATATGGACCTTAGTCTACCTTATAAATTCTACCAGATTGATTGGAGCTCAATCGGTCGTCAAGTTATGTTCAATCCAATAGAATTTGAAAGGACAACAAAAACCTTAGGTCCAAAAATCTATGTGTGTGTAACTAGACTAACAATAATTATATTGAATTGTGAATGAACAATAGTATATTATGCAAAATGATGTTAATAGTTATTAATTCTTTGAACTTTTTATATTTGAATTGGAAACCTTATTTGAATGCAAAAGAAAAACATAGTTTTTGTTCCAAATATGCTTTCCTTATTCACCTATATTGCAACAGGTACATTAATTGAATGGAAATAGAATACTAATTGGCATTTATTTCTAAACTGGGATGAATGTATCGCTCATGTGAGAAGGATTTTGAACCACATTAGAGATTAAACCACGAATCATTTAGATTTCTATATTCACATTAGTTATGAACGTGAATAGACTATATTGAGATAATTCATCATCATTAACAAATTTGTAAGATTTTGTAAGTTTAATTTCAATATTCATGTAATGCTTTTTTTAATTCATCATTTTACTAAAGTAGAGCCTACTTGATTGAAAATCAAATGTTTATGGGGAAAAGGATTTGTTTGACCCTTCAACAGAATTGGATTTCTTTCCATTATAGACATGAAAATTAGACTGTCATTCAGATCTAGTAAATTTTGAAGAACAAAACTTTCTATTCTAGTCGTGATTCTGATTTTGATAAGTGGTGAATTATCTTGCATTACAGCTTCAATATTGTTCGATTCCTAAATAACATAGAAATAGCAGGAACACATTGGAATCATCTTGATGCAGTGTAGTATAACAGCGACCTCTGTTTTCCCAGACCACAACCTGTTTTTGTCAATAGAGTTTGTGTTGGAAGCAAGGGCGGTTATATATATCACCAATAAAATCATACAGTACGAGTACCTTGGGAGCAAAAAATAATTTTTCATGAAAATTCGTCAGTGGAGAGTCAGTTGAATACATATTCAAGGTATGTTGTATATGTGCTTCATGCTCGCATAACCTATTCATGGCAGCCAGGGTCGAGTCGAGTTGTATTCGAAACACGTTTTGTGGAAACACAGAATATAAGCCCGTCTACAACATGATAGATGGTTTCATGAAACGTTTCGTTTTAGAAGAGTGATGGTCGTGGCATACAAAGCGTGATTCACTCTCAGCCAACTGTGATTTGTTTGAAACTGGAATTGTTAATTATTGTTATCCGGGTTTATTTGAGATATTCATTAACAATCGAATCGAACAATAGACGAAAATGTAATATAGAATTCCTTGAGAATATTAGGATTGTGAGCGAATTAAATCACTGATCGATCAAACTATCCAGGTCATTTAATCATATAGGTTTAAAAAGGAAATGATTTGAAAATTCACAATATTATTTAGCCAATAGGTAGCAGTTGAACGGTTGCAAGGGAATCATCAAGGAGACTTGGTATAATCCTAATATTTTTGAAAGAGAAACCCAAATAGAAGTTTGCTTTGGAGAAAGTTTACATTTATAAATTATACAGAGTAAGTCATATGTATGGGAACCCTTCAATAAGTTGGAGACTGTTGTGGATATAATACTGTAACTTTCAATTATTTCTTTAAAAACTCAAACTTCAATCAGCCGTCATTTTTAATAAAAGTATCATAGAACATTTTTATTGATGTAGTTTTTCTAGTTTTGAGAAGGCCTTTTGAATGATGTATCAGACAATGGATGTTTACGTTCAAAATATTTGAGTTACAACCCCTCATTTCTTTAAAAACTGAAACTTCAATCAGCCGCCATTTTGGATCATAGAATATTTTTGTCGATGTCATCTTTCTTGTTAAGGCCTTTAAAATGATGTACCACACAATGGGTGTTTACATTTGAAATATTCGAGTTACAACTCCTGAGTCACCCACTTATGAGGGGTTGAAATTCAGTTGTACGTCAAAAGGTAGAGTATTAGACCAATTACTTATCCTGAAAGTTACAGTATTATTTCTACAACATTCTACAATTTATTGAAGGGTCCCCATACATATAACTCGCTCTGTATAATCGAATTGTACTTTTCTATATTACTTTTTTCATTTCAATTGAAATTTTCCTTCTCCGTTTTACTTGATCACCACACACAGATAAAGTGTGTGACAGATCTTGACAGATCGGGTTGGTTCTTAGGACATTTACAAGAAAGCTGTTTTGAAGAACAGTTACTTGAATCTACTTCAAATTTGATGTAAAAGGCTTCCAACTTGAAGAGAATATTGTTTCTGGATTTGATTAGTCTCAAATACTGAACTATTATTTTGTAGTATGGTATGCTCAAATTGTGATAATTTTACTCAAGAGTAGACAAAAGAGGAAAGAGGTTTTGATTGAATCTGATCGACTTGGAAGCGCAGGAGAAGTTGAGTTTTTGTTGTTGATCAAATCGGATGAGGGATGAAAAGCTCTCCGAACTGAAGGAAACACGACATTATTCCAAGGTTGATGGAGAGCAAGCAAAAGGGCGAATCGAGCTCCTGAAGGCCGTGCAGCGGGAGTGAGCGAGCGAACGAATGGAGCAGAAAATAGGGTTGCAATCGTGAAGGAGACGGGTGACAAAAAGAATTCCATTTCTGGAAGTGTTGCTCAACCGGTCCTGATCGATTCCAAATGAGGAGTCGCCGTAAATATCGTGCCAGACAGCCAAACGCCATCAATTTTCACTGGCAAAAGACTAAAACCTCCATTTCGAAAAACTTCTCAATTCGAGCACAGACACTACCACTACATTCTATAGGCATCGAAAGATCCTTCAATCTGCCACACCAAAACACACTCACACACTCATACAAGCTTTCCTCCTTGACGCCATATAATTTGTTCAGAGAAGCCCTTGCTTTTTTCTCTGCCATTGCCTTTGGGTCTGTCTATCCCTGACACTCACTCCCAAATAGGGGGAATCAATTTTGAGGGCCCTTTTCATTTCTCACACGGTGGCTGCTCAACTCCCCTCATCTCGTCAAACTCACCCTTGACCTAGAAAAACCTGCGGTTTTTTGACACATAACCCAATATTCGCCATCAAATAACAGTTCCATCATCCTAATAACGACTTGGATCTTTGCGGAAAATCGATATGTCTAGATGTGCACCGACCAATCTGCCAGAAACACTCACTTCTCTCCAGGTAATAAAGATGTATTGTGCTCGGTTTGAGAGACATATCAATCCATTACTGTACTCATATTGAAACACACAGAACTCATACTCATACAGAAATGCTATGGAGTTATACCAGAGTAAGTGTAGATTGGATATGGATTTTTGAACATTTGGTAAATTGATCAATAGTTATGAATTTCTGATATAAAATCTATCATTACCCCTAAAATATTCTTGTAGGTATATTTTGCTCGAATAATGACATTCATAATTCAACTTAGATTCGTACAATTATAAAGTTTGTAGTAGGCTTTTCAGTTTTCATAGCTCCAATACCACGTGGAATGAATAAATTCTCAATTAATCAAGTAATGTAAGTCATTCTCTTATCAACTGATGTAGGCTACATTATTGACACAAGTATCTATTGGATCTCAAGCATTTGACAAAGAAATAGACGGTCGTTCTGATAAATCATATCATTGAAATCCATAACTAAATTCATTATTCAGTATCCATTCCCAACTGAAGTAGACGATATTGTGAAGTATAAAATGTTTTGCACTGGTTCAGGGAAATTCATATATCGTTTAATAATACGAACGAAAACCTTTTCCCGATTCTAGTTCTCTCTTAATAAACATCCATCGATGAATCAATTCACTTCTGGTAAAGCAAAATAATTCCATATAGCCCATGTCGCAAATAATAATGATTAATCCGAATATATTTTCAGCATAGAGTTTTGAGTTTCAATGAATGGATAGATGAAACATTCTTGTCGGGGTTGATTCTCACATAGGAATCATTAGCGTGTTGGTCAACTTTCGGATCTCAAATCCGAGAATTAAAAATTTAAAATCACCCCTTATTCCTTTTCCGGTACAAATCGAAATAGGATATTGAATATTGTTTTCACAATGATGATTATGGTTTGTCGTTCATTCCCAAGTACTCAAGTTCCACTATTATTTGTTTTTCTGAATACTATTTCAATAAGAAAAGTTGTTTTCCAACCATATTGCAAGTATTTATTTCAATTACAAGTTTCAACCTATGTGCCTCGTCTAGCTTCAAGAAGCATCAAGTAGTCTCAATATGCTCGATCTATGAGTGTAGTAGAAATGGTTAAGCTATGAAATATTTAATCAACGGAGAAACAGATTTTCTAGACTGAGATTCTTTTCTTCTGGTTGAGTGATTGTAAAAAATTCGGGAGATAAATAATGTCATCACCTCTCTACCTATACTGTATACTATCTTTGTAGGTTGAATGAAAGTGTGTGACTCGAATGAGAATAAGAAGAGGGAACTATAGAATTAGAGTGTGGAGGTGAAATCTTCTAGCAATGAGAGTGTGCATAGGTGTATCAAGCTCTCGTGATAAGGAGCATTCATCACGCTGCGTCTCCGTTTTTAGGTCTCCTCCAACTCCACGAACCCAGATAACGAATAAAGAGTCGAGCTGATGGTCACGATAAACCTCGCATCGCGAACTCTGGATGAAAGCTGAATACAAGACTCTGTCATTTTATCATTCACTTCAAGTTTTCGTCATAATATGAGATCTGTAGTCGACTTTATCTTAATGCACACAAAGAAAGGGAGAGAGAAAAGTTAGATTGGAATATCAAAGTCAAATATCCTGAGAATAACTTGGAAATGGGTTTGGAATTGGTTTCATTAAATGCATGTATTGATGGTATGTTTCTTGTGAGTATAATTGAGAATTGCAATTGATATGTTATAGTAATGATACTAATTATTATTTACAAATGAAATAAGGATGCAGAGCAAAATAAATGACAGATTGTATGAGAGGTTTACAGCTTTCATTTGACTCCCGTTGAAAAAATATAAAATATATAAGTTTTATTGGGTGCCTTCACTTGATGAAACGACAAATAAAAATAAGAATGCTCAGGATTGAGAGAGTAGAAAAATGATTGGAGTTTTCACTCTATACTCTACTAGCACAGATAGATAAAAGCAATACGTTACACTCAATGAATACCTATTACCAACCACTGATTACCAAGCAATATAATAGAGATAGTAGGAAAACCAGTGTGTCTGGTTTAGAACCCAACAAAGTAAACTGATCATCGTCTGAGAGCTGATTCAACTGAATCCAAATTATTAATCAGAACAGTTCAAATTATACGGGTTCAATGCTCAGCAAGCTGTTTCAATAATGCCATACTCTATTCATATCGCACCCAGCAATATGTTTAATATCGCAATAACTCAGCAGCATACCAGTTGACAATGTGCACACACCCATAGAGGAGGAGGGAGGACTGGTGGGGGGGGGTTAATCAATTTCAGGACTACAGGCATAATTGGATTTCAGGTGAGGATATGAGCACTGAAGTTCAAGGTGTAGCATAATGGTTGGGGGCAACCAACTCAGGTGTAGGATTCAGTCGTGATCACGTTATACGCACATGTATCACGTATGAATGGGGCTGTCTTGTCAATAGTTATTGCGATACACAGATGTAGGCTGGTCGTTTTTGTTGACGATTGATCCCAGTTTCTGAAACTTGTACAGCTTCGATAGATTAAGCCTCTAATGGAACCAGATAAATGCCCTCCCCGCTCTCATATATTCATTCTGTATAATTTTTAACTGTGGGACATTCAACTGGACAAGACAGGTCGTTGAAGGGCAGACTCACAAGAGAACATGATACACCACCAGTCGAATCAACAATCGAAGGAATAAAGAGTACCGCATAAGAGTCAAGTGACTCGAGTCCCAAATCCGACTCTGTGACCCTGACCTAACGATCGGCAATAACAGTGATTCCCCGAAACTAATTCTCGAAATGTTGCAAACGTTAACAATTCACGTCGCGTTCCGAAAACGTTCATTGGTTGAATAGCCAATGGGATACAACCCTGAATACAAACAAGACTAACAACGGATGGAAGTATCAATCGAAATCTTCTCAAAACCCATGAGTCATAGCGTTGAATGTTACGATTTATGAAATTTTATGAAAATTGGTTTGAATTACTAACTAAGATCTTTGATAGGGCTACATGAATGTTCAATTATTATGGAAAATTATAATTTTATTATTTATTCATTTTTTATATAAACATACTAGTTTCGAGCACTTATGCCATTTTCTAGTGTCAAAATTAAAGTAGTTTTTGTAATTCTTTCAGATTGAGCTCCACTTCCGGTGAAATGCCCTTGAAAAGAAGGTTGCTGGAGAGTAAATTTTATCAGAGACAAGAATAATATAGTTATCCTTACTTATCCTTCATCTATGATTTTATATACTTCAAAAGACTCAGTGTAATATTCATATTTCAACTGAGGAAAACCTTTTTGATTGCTTAATTTTGAAATGTATTATTTGGAATGAGTAATTTCATGTCTTGATATTATCACCGAATCTGAACTAGAAAAAAAAACATTCCTGAGCATCTTAGGGAAACGAAGATGAAAATGATTCAGACGAAGAAGACAGAAAAAGTAACACGATGGGAAAGAATAATTCAATTATCCAGACCCGCCACAAATTTGAGTCTCTCTCGGTGCTTGGATCTTTACAGAGAAACTCCTTTCTTCGCATTCTTATATTGAGAAGGAGAGATAATAATGCAACAGAAATTCCTGATATTCAAATGAGAGGTAATTTTTAATCACCAGACGAGGAGACTGGAAAACAGGGCGTGAGGAGAGGCGAATTGAATTAGAGATTAATCAGCATCTCTAAAATTGGTGTTGATAATCAAAAAATCCTCAAAATTCTTCTATAGCTGAAGAGAAACATGAAGTATTCAAGTTTCAGATAACAGCAAATAAGAAATATCTATTCAACTGTATAGTATAAATTTCAGAAACAAGCTCTGTCTTTGAAACTCTTTTTTTTGGAAACAATTTGTTATGTGTTAAGACTGTAAAGAGATTGACCAAGCCAATGGATTCTATCACAGTAATCAAACTTCTATAATAATAAAAGAGTGAGTTTGCTATAGACAATAAGAGTGCCAAAAAAGGCATGTTCCAAAAGAAGGCAAAAAAACAAGAGACAGGCCAATACATGAAGAGTATTTCAATGGAATGGTTAACTTCTAGACCAGCAATAAACCTAGTTAGAGCTAGAAGTATGGAGCTTATTCCCAGTAAGTTGGCAATTCATTTATGTAGATTTATCAAGCGAAATAACCGCGTTAAAAGCTTTTGGCAATCGCTTTGGTGAAAGTAGAGGTTAAAACATTTGAAAAGCATCTAAGTCTTGGCTGAGCCTGAAATGATCAATCTGGGATTCATGTGCTTGGTGTGGGGATTTTAATAGGAACGGATAATTGGTTTTTAGGCACGGTTTTCGAGGAGAAAGTTGTTCCTGAGGAATGCCCGCGTTCTGCTTTAATCGGGTGGTCTAGTTGAAACAGATAACTTTGCCCAGGGTGATGTGGTGGTGAGGAGAGGGGAGTGATCTGGAAGCGAGCCAGCCCGATATTCGGCCAGATTTATGGATGCGACCGTGGCTGTGGCTGTGGAAGAGTGCAAGGGGTGCAAGAGGAGTCCTGCTGGAGAGCAGAAGCCACCCGCCCTGACGACAAGAGTACTTTCCAACTGTCTGCATCTGCTCTCGGCCAGATGACCACTAGAACAGGCTCTGTGATTACCAAATATATGTATCCATCCTAGATGAAAATCAATATCACGATTAATTGAAAGACAAGCAGTGCAGAATGAATTGTTTCATTCTCATGGTTATCAAAGTATGTAATGGAATAATAAAACTCCATTTCAATTGAATGTACTTCCCTACTCGAAAAACCCTTATTATTATGTTACTGAATCAGAATCAACATTACAAATAATGGATGCCAGAGCAATATGACAATATTGAGGTAACGTTGATTATTCTGTTTCAGTGATCAAACAAATTTTATCTCATATCACTTCTCAGTGTAAGGTTGTCTTAGGTATGTCATAAGGTTGGTCTGAAAATTAGCATGCATTCAAAAAATATTATATAGATTTGGAGATAAAGATTGCATGGTTTGAAATGATTTGAAAGTTTTCAAACTTTTCAACGGCAACGAATGTGAAGTAGGGAAACTTCAATACACAAGAAGTGTATAAGCGATAAAAGAAGGACAATTCGAGATAAATTCTCATGGAAGGAGCCAGAATCAATATTTCAGCTCTAATTTACTTGAGAGTGCTCTCGAATATTTGAAGTTTTCAAGGAGAACACTTCTTTGGATTTTCACTCCACTCTTCGACATGAATTCCAGTAATTCATTGGAAATTGTTTGAAATCTTGCCAGAATATTTACGAGTTATTCATGTTGGAAACTGAGAAATAGAAGCCCTTTCTCTCATGTCTTTTCGACAGATAAGATAAGATTAAGGAGAGAAATTCGAACACCAACCCCTGCAAATGCAATAGATCAATACTTTCAATTAAGGAAAGTGTTCGAAAACATGCAGAACGGAATTTTCTAGTGATTGGAATTTCACTTGGAAGATAAAGAAACTCGATTATCTGGTATATGTTGGTGCTTTTAGAATCAATACAGTCTATATTCTATAAAATAGAATTCCTTGAACACATATTACAAGTCGATAAGCTCAGTACCATAACAAAGATCTTACATAAATGAAGGATGTGTGAATTATTTATTATACTCAACTAACTAGGATAGAACCTAGAAAATATTTATTATAATATTGGAATTCGATATCAATTACCCATTGAAGTTTGTAGATTAAAACACAGAGATATGAAATTAACAAAATGTTATAATTGAATACCTGAATGTGATTTCAGACTAACAACTTAAATCATTTCAACGACGCTGTATCAATCAACCTCCTCCACATTTTTTTTCTGATTTTCGATTAAATAAAAATGAGAACTCATTAAATTATACATTTTGAATATTATTAATTATTCATTATTTCAAATAATATTTTTTTCATTCATAAATTGACTGGTTGAAAAATTATTTAGAAATTGAGATTTACTCAAATTGTTCAAATTTTCAAATTAATTGGATAATTAATTTAATTTTTAATTTGAATAAATTATCGATTATTAATTTTCAATTGTATTATAAAGTTTAAAATAAATTAAAGTTGTTATCAATAACAAAATTATACAGACAAACATTTGATGGATTTCAGCCATCATTTCACCCATGATCAACCACTTTTCATATTCAATGGTAACTGTAAGATAATATAATGTGAAATACGAGCGCAAAGTTCCTCTGCTGCACTCAAGAAACCATTCCGCCCCCGCCTACGGCTCGTGCGTAAACGTTTCTTTTGGTGCAGCAAACTGTCACTTTGCGCACTAGTTGCACAGATAACTATTGTAGCTGTTATCGATATTCAACATCACGAAATTCTTCATGTCAATAGAAATCAATCTATGATTTACAATGAATTCTCGAATGCAGTTTCAATAGCTTCTTCATTTTCAATACACAATCTCTCTAAAGGTGCGTACAGATATACGCGCCGCGAACATGAGCAATTCACTTTTAATCAGCTGACTACATTTGTATTTTTACAGAAACGGTAAGATATAGATATTAAAAGCTTGGCATCAGCTGATTAAAAGTGAATTGCCCATGTTCGCGGCGCGTAAATCTGTACGCACCTTAAGTCTAACAAATCTCAACTATGATGTTACATGCCATAGAATCACATTCACCTGGTTCAATGAGAAACCACGGAATTGCTACAATACTCTTGCAATGCTTAACGAGCAAGTAAGATCATCTTTTCGTTTCAGAATGAACCGTACCGTTATAATAATTTCGAAATTTTGATAAAAATTGATTTGAAGTTCGTCATTCCGTCTGAATTGGATTTATTGCCATGGAATGACTCCCGATTTCATTATGTAACATATTATAAATCGCTCCCTTTTTACGATTTGGATCAAGTGGAGAATACTACACTAAACAGTCACAAATTTAATGGTTTCAAAATAAAAGAGTCAACATGGAGTGCTCTAATAAACTCAGATTGGAACAACAGTAAGAGTCACCAGCTTAAACTCCTCACTAAAAAACTAACAAGAAATCGCCGAAGAGTTTGAAATATGTAATTACATCCAGGAATAGGGGCAGTTGAAGATGAGAAGAGATCTAGGGATCGACAGATGAATGGGAATGATCTCAGCTTGAAGGATGACATAAAAATTCGATAATAAATTCGAGACGGATGTAGTTTACAACCCAAGTTTTTAGGACTGTGATTGTGACCGTATGCTTTTCTGCAGTCACATCACAAAGGACAAAACTATCAAGCAGAAAGAACATGGAAAAGTGTAGTAAACCATGATTTTGGAACGAAAATGGGAGAGGACAGCGAGTTATTATTGGTCACGTACAGACAGCTCCCTGCAGATATCACACGCATCACCCCTTCCTCGTGCCCAGAACAACCACCCAAACTCACAAGAGTCGGATATTTGATATCTGACGCATGACCTTCTCAGTTGGCTGCCTCCAGCCTTTCACCTCCAGTTCACCACCGCCATTGATTGGCATTATCTGCACCGATTTGTCTCACATTCCCCTTTCTGCTGATTGTAGTGGAAGGGATGACGTAGTAGAAAAGATATCCAGTTTCACTTTTCCGCCACCTACTCACTTTCCTGGCAACTCAATTTCCGTGTGGAAGAGTATTGAATCAGAATGTATGACTTGATGAGTCTTCCATCTTTTATGCCGGAATTATAACCTTTCTAATAAGGTTGGCTCATTGATTCTGTCTGAATTAGCTTATATGAGTCCTCGGAATATTGGAGACTCAACTTGGAAAAAGATTGATAAATTTTATCTTTTTTCTTCAGGTCTACTTTGCATATGAATAAAATAAAAATAACAATCTCACTACCCTTTTAAATTATTTTATCACATAATTTGCTGGAACATGTTCCGGACATTAGAATAGAAATATTTCAAGCCACTTGAAAATGGCTTCAATGTCCGAAACATGTTGTGTTAAAAAAGTACTGAGATTTTTATTTTTATTATATTTTTGATAAATCTTATATGATGAATCTAAGATTCGATTGATGTATGTGGTGGCGGAAGTACATGAGTCGTTAGTATGAATGAGAGGAGTCTCAAATAAAATTCGAATGTGTCTGCTACATCAATGCTCAAACCTACTAATACATTCGGAGTCAAATACCTGAAAAGTATCAAATCAAATTCCATACAGTAACATTAAACCACTCACACCCCCTAAGCTCAGTGAGTAGGAGTAGGGACTTTCGATATGTTCACCCCCCTAACTATCCCAAACAAAGCTGCAGGGTTTGAAATTGTGATCCAGGATACCCTTCTATAACCTTTTGTTGACTGTTCTGTAAAATGTTGATAAAAGGTCTATCAAATTCCTCATGTGAGCTTGATCCAGGTTATTTAAAGTGCAGGTGATTAGATACATCGGATAAACTAGAACTGCCTATCAGTAGTATTGGAAAAAACCGTAATCGCTAGGAACGTAACTCTCTGCAACCAAAGAGGCTACTCAAGCGGTTGAATCGGCGATTTGAATGTTTCCGATCCTTTCAACGATTTGGATATCAAAGCGATCTCTTGTTATAAACCTTATTTGTTAACAGAGGTTTCTGATTGATATGAACAAGAAGAACCCTGGTTCCATTCAAATCCTATTTGAAACCTTACTTTACATTAAAATAATTACTGTATTCTCATTCACACACTATTTGATCAGAAACTGGATTGAAACTGATGAATAGTGGTCAGACCAGGGCCGGCTTGGACTGAACTGATTATGCTAAAAATCATGCTATTGATACATGATGAAGAGGCAAGAGTTTAGATATAGAATGGAATATCAACTCAATAGGAATAGAGAGACAAGCTATCACCATAAGTTTTTCAAGATGTATGATGTTTCGAAGTGAGTCTATAAATTTACTTAACTTTTGGTTCATACTTGACATCTGCCATTTCAAAAGCTGAACATTGTGAACCAGCAGTAGTTCATGATCACTGAGATAGAGAAACTTCATATGGTGTTCACAAGCTGTAGAAAGTTGAAATGACAGGTGCGAGGCCAGTCGACCCAGAAACAGAAAACATGTGCCACACTCTGAGGTATTTGTGAGAAGCATACGTGTAACCGCAATATTTTCAAAGCAAGATGAGATACGAGCACTGAGGAGTGAGAATACTGTTCCATACTTATTTTAGTCGTATCTCGTCAAAACACAACATCCAGTTATCAAACTTGTGTAAACTCCATCTGCTTCATTTTCTGTACATTTCTATTACACCGTTCCCCAACTTATCCCAAGGCTAGTGGATAATATAATAGTATACTTGAACTCATATATATAGAGAGAGATTTCCACTCATGCATTAGCTTCAGAAAGTGAATTCTCCTCCAGAAGAAGTAGAGTTCAATTATCTCTATGTGATGAGAAAATTACTGCTCAAGTATTTATAAAATAGAACATGGAAGGAAGGTACCCAGACGGAAAATCAACTAGCTGATGTGTCAAGTTAATAGAAAGTCCCACCACATACTTCAATATGATTTGTATTGGATTATGGATACATTTTGTTCATCCATCGACACCTAATTATTTCTACATTGATGTTGCAAAAATAACTTACAAAGATGAGAGGGATGTTTGACTGCTTCATAAACACATGCATTTTTAACTTAAATAGTGAATTTTTCAAAGTTTTTTAGAATAGTTGTTTATTGAATAGATCATCTATTACCCAACATATCAATTCTTCTAAATTTCTTAGACAGATCTGAGAAGAGTCAGACATCATTTAAGCTGGAAGAAATGTATATGTATGGGCTAAATACAGTAAGAATACTTCCAATTCTAATAACAGTCAATGGCCTGATACTCAAGTCACTTGTGGAAACTTGTCGTAGTATTGAAGTGGTAGACGAGGTGCTGAAGAAAATGCAGAAATCCATCTCCCTTGACACTGCACGTATTGTGCGCAAGTTAATAAAATAGTCATACAGTGTTATGAAGATGAAATGAAGGTTGCATAAAAGTGCCCCTTCTTTGAAAATATATCCGCAAAAGCGTGCTTATGAATAAAATAATGCTATAATAAAAAAAGTAATCATAATGAATATCGATATATTCCTATCTATGACTCAATAAGCATTAGTATTGGGAAAAATTACTAGAATGTTCACTAGAACCAGAATGAAAAAAAACCACTACCAATAATTTCAGGCGATCTGTGACTTGATAAAGATGAGTACTGGGACAAAGTAGTAGAAGGTTTTCTAGTACCCTGGAAAAGAATATTACTCTACCAAACACATACTTCTACCACAACTACTGTAGATGTGGCTCTCAAGATGAACGATCTCCCTCCTATCTATTAACGCCATACTGAGCTATTCTCCAATGCTGTAGCTGTGTGACATAATGAAAGCAATCAAAGACTAGAGTGGTGCCAACGTGTTGTAAGGTTGTCTGACTCCGAGCCAAAATGTAAACATGGGTCGATCGCACTGCTTCCATAGTGAACTGTCAGCACTACTCAAAATTAACGTCAATTCATCCCATTAAACCAATGCTGACGTTTTGGAACCGATCTCACTTGACTGAATTAATACTACCAACTAATATCTCAACTTAATTGCACATAAATTGAGGAAGTACCTTGAATCAAAACACACATCGCAGTCCTCTCAGTGGATGTCAGTTTGCAACGCTGCAATGAACCAACCAATCTGAGCGCATGGTTCTCGCCCATCACATCATCTCCCTCGGTACGTTTCCATAGTGAGATTCACTTACAACTGTCTGCATTGATTCAATTAGAACACTGACAGTCTGAATGAAATCTCTCAATAAACTGTGACTGCAGAATCAAATCTACTCCATCACATTTATGAGCTCTAATTACAGGAAGAAGATGATATTCATGAAGCCAGTGCTTTTTGATTCCAATTGGATGTTTCAACATAAAAGTGGGGCAACTGTAATATTTTGAAAGCAGTTTTATATCAGAAAACCAGATAGAGCTGTGACTCGGAAAACAAACGACAAGTATATACATCACTCTGTCTCATCATCTCATATTTCAACGTTATCTTTGAGATTGATATAAATTGTTGAATAAATATAGGATTTGGAATCAAACGATGGAGCATCACCATGTCTTCACTCTCACGGAAACATCCATTTCTGTTTACCACTGCTCTCAATCAATACATGTGTTGGTTTCCTGGAAATCTAATAGAGTGGTGATTTAGTTGATTAATTCGATAACTTAACGGCTTCATTGACAGTACATAATATTTCATTCATGTATTCCGAGAATATCTCAGACACTCTCCTGGTTGATGAAATTAATTGAATGATGGCTATAGTTCCAGAATCCATGCCAAAATATGAAATCAATACTATCTATTCTATCGAGTGTTTTTCCCTGACCTAGCTCAAGTTATGAAAATGAAGATTAAACAATTGAGTAACTTGTGAAGTAAATTATTGATAATCTATTCATCTAGTTCAATTGAAAGCGATAATTGGCTAAGAGTTTCTGTGCGTTAATCCTATACTAGTAGTTCTGTGAACAGTAGACCTCACGCAGTATTCTCATCCACAAGTACCTGATTGAAAATATGGACCTTATGGAAATACAGCAATAGACTGGCTTCTCCACACATCTGTGTAATCACTTGTCAGCTGATTTATGATGAATAATTGTATAGTCTGATTTTTACTCTAATATTGGCGTATGAAGGAGGCTCCTTTTTCCTTTTATTGACCGAGCGGAGTGAGGTCTAAGATTCAAGTCCACGGTTTGGCATTTTTCTAAATGTTTATATGTTGCGGATTTACGGCGAAACGCGGTAATAGATTTCCATGAAATTTGACAGGTATGTTTCTTTTTCAATTGCGCGTCGACGTATATAAAAGGTTTTTGGAAATTTTGCATTTCAAGGATAATATAAAAGGAAAAAGAAGCCTCCTTCATACGCCAATATTAGAGTAAAAATCAAACTATAGAATTATTCATCATAAATCAGCTGACAAGTGATTACACAGATGTATGGAGAAGCCAGTCTATTGCTGTATTTCCATAAGGTCTATAGTTTCAATCAGGTACTTGTGAATGAGAATACTGCGTGAGGTCTACTGTTTACAGAACTACTATTATTATCCTTGGAATGCAAAATTTCCAAAAACCTTGTATATACGTCGACGCGCAATTGAAAAAGGAACATACCTGTCAAATTCCATGAGAATCTATTACCGCGTTTCGCCGTAAACGCGCAACTTATAAACATTAAGCGAAATGCCAAACTGTCGACTTGAATCTTAGACCTCACTTCGCTCGGTCAATTATTTTTGTGAATTATGAATTCATTTCGAGGTTTTTGCAATCCTAAACCTTTCAGAATTTCAAATTAACATCTTATTACTATTCTCAGGAGAAATGAATTATATGATTCTTGTGGATATCAATCAAGTCACAGCCTAGATAACGGCGACGGCAACAATTATTGAATTATAACTCAAAAACTGACCCGCTCCGTCGCCGTTCTGTGATTCGCAATGTTATACTCAAGGGTCGAGTGTAATCATTCCTGTTTGAAAACTATCTGAACCTATATCAGTTGCAGAGGTTATTCTATTAGGTCACACAATGTATGAATCCCAAGATTCGCTTTAGATGCAGTCTTAACGATCACAAAAAGTTATGCGATACCATTATTCATTACATTCATTATAAAGATAGGACAGAGCGATCGGCCAAGTTGCACCCTAAATCATATTGGCTCCATTCCCCAGCTTTTGCGAAGAGGAAAGATGAGTTTTTGAAATTTGCTAAAAAATAAGCTCTGATAAGAATGGCTACGAGGAGCGTCGTTTTTTTCCATTCTGAGAAACAGAAGGCTTGTTGGCGGTTTCATGAATATTCATAGTGCAAACCGGGGACTCTTTAAAAACTCAGCTCCATGCCAAGCCACTGCTTCCTTTCAACAGAAATTTGATCTCATCCAATAGAATGTTGTGCAGTGTTTCCTTTTGTAAAGGAAACGTGAAACTGGAATTCATCCTGAATACTTTTTAAAACATTCTTCTTCTTCTATTCATTCAAAACTTGTTTAGAAAAATGAAAATTTTAGAGAACAACTGATAATAGAAAATTGTTACCTCCTTTCAGCCTCGGTGAACAAGCCTTTTCAAAGATGACACGCTGGAAGTAACCAGATATTCATGAGTAGATACTGTATCGGGAAGCAAACAATTTCATAGATAAATTCGAGCTACCTCTGACTAGACATACCTGTTCACCAATGGATGCTGTCAAAAGGAACAATCCGCTGCCAAAAGTAAAGTAGTATCATTGATATTATACGGATTCTCTTCACGAACAAGCTCAAAGACCCTTGACACTTGTTAATCGCTGTTTGAAAAGCTATTTATGAAGTGAGGCAAGAGAAGACAGTCTTATAATATATTACTGTAAATGGAATATCTATTACTGCAGATGTAGATGTATTGCTTGGAACAAAACTAACAATAGATTATTTATCGGGTTATAATGTCATTGAGATGAATATTGGAGTGTCATTCGACAGTATCAAAAGCTTCGTGTCTCTACGACATAGAACATAGATAATCACGTAAGATTGCTCCCAAAATTTAGGCATAGAGACACTGTTGGAGGTTTCAAACTTATCTGGAACTTATTAAATAAATCTCATTAAAATCTTATCTCATTAAAATGAGCAGAATTTGGTAGATATAACCGAATAAATTGGAGAATAGAATATATAACACACTCACTTGAACAATCAATTAGTAATTGATTATTCATAATATTCTATCATTAAAGAAAGGTTCAATCAAGAGTAGCACTATTGATTTAGTGATAAGAATAAACAAGATAGACTTCTTATCAATTCGAACTGGACCTGAAGCATCCCAATGAGCCATCTGAAAAATTGGGAACTGTGATGGGAATAAAAATTATCCTCCAATTGATCATAAATTATATGCTTTTGACTCTTGTTGCAAAGTTGCAGCTTTATCTTGTTGAAAAGTATCATAAGAATGAATTATTGACAGGAGCTAGAAACTAACACTTTTGTGAATGAAAAACGATGAGTAGGAATGAAGATGATATCATATAGGTGCAATAGTCTTGACACTTAGTTTTATAGCACTCATCAATTAGAATTACTAGAGATTAAGCAGCGATGAACAAGTAAATCCCTAACAATATTAAAAAGACCTGAAAGTTGCGGCAGCGAATAGCAGGGGCCTATTTGGCACTTGAGTACAAGCAACCGATGATAGATTGCCTACAAGGTGAGGTTAACGAGTTAGGAGCGATAGTGGCAGGCCAATGTTGTAAACTGCTCTCCAGCGGCCAATACGTTAAGTGCCAGCGGATAGGCTTTTCGAGCTCCCTCTTCTGCCCAACTGAATATATTCGCGCAAAGAAAGATTGGCAAAAAGCTATAAAGTCGAGCTGTTCGGCTAATTCGACGAAAGGTTGTAAATTTGGAACTTGTCTGCCGCATTCCAATCACGAGGCCCAAGTATTGGCCATGACCGAATTGCCTTTTCAACAGCGATCACTGAGTTTTCTAACTCCGCAATCTCTGATAACCATAAAATCCTTAATATTGAGCTCCATCTGATGGATTACCGGAAATTGGGGAATAAAATCCTGATTTAGGAAAAATCCTGAAAGGAAACTTAAAAGCAGTATGTTCTCTCTGATCCCTCATGTGAAGAATATACATTACATTATCATGTGTAATTTATATTGCTTTTTCCATCATTGAAGACAAATATCAATTGATTTATTTTTCAGACCAAAGCAAACTTCAGAATCGGAATCTTTCCAATCTGGTCTGGTGAGTGATATATATGAATGTATCACTCAATCCTAAGTTCATGAATACTTTCCTATAATGTGAGACTGTGCTTATTGTAAGTAGAATTGTGCTTTGTGAGAAATGAAATTTATCTATCTACTAGTGCATAAATGGTATAAGATGATCAAAGAGCCACACCCTTCTAGGGATTCGAACCCACGATTAAATAGTTACACTGTCAATGAACACTCAAACCCGGATATGAACGAGAGTATTCAGCCAGATTACTGCTTGTTATCGGATAAGCAAGTTAAACTGTAGGTCCCGGCTGATATATAGCAAAAGTGAGGCCCATCGACGTCTTACATTAAAAGGCTTAAACAAAAGCGAGGTGTAAGCTCCGTCAGGAACTCTTCACCAATGAAAGTCATACGAATATCATTATTCACCCGCGATCAGACGCAGCAATATCAGATTAAAGTCGCAACGCTTGGTACAACTCGGCTAGGCCGTCCCTCAAATCATCTCCGTGAAGTATACTAGATATCTACTGGATACATTCTTCAATGATGAAAATGTTATTGCCTGTCTGAGTTATTCATGAAACATGAGACTTCATAAAGAACAGAAAATGTAATAGAGGATGTAAACCTATAATAGGGATGATAGGCTCTAACATAATTCCCGTGGTGGCCTCCTTTTGGCATCTAACATCATGGAAAATAACAAGAATTTCATGTGAAGTCAAATTGGTCTGCAGATAGGCAACTCTGAGCGCACATAAGTTGAGCCCGATTCCGTATGATAATGACATGCTTATCTTGAATGCAATTATAATCTACAACGGTCTCAAGGAATTGAACAATGCCGGCACAACGATGAAACTTGATTACCTTATTCAAATGCGAATGCTGCCAACGGATGAAGTCTCCTACTGCTCTCAAGACTCAAGACAGTTACAACTGGCTGGCTTCATACCCTAATGTAAATAAGATGACTGAAGATACAGACAGAACTGGATTAATGTTTCTGATATTAAAAGGGGGAACAGTTTCCACGATAGCCGTTTATTAGGCTCAGGTTAAGAACTATTCATCTTAGTTGAACATGGAAATCACAAACACAGAGATGAAAAAAATCAAAAAATTCAACTTCAAAGTTGAAAACTAATTAACTTTGGAAATTTAAACCCGAGTAGATGAATATTATGTGATAAGATTTGATACTAAGAGTTTGGAAGGATATTTTGGTACTGCTTTATTTCGAGTGAGGTCAATTGATGGTTCGGTGATGAATGTTATTGAATTTTAAAAATACAAAATGGGACTTAACGGAAAAATAAGCATAGGCATTGAACGTATTTTTTCTATTAGTGACGATATTATTTGAGAAGGATACGAGTATAATGATAAGAGTCCGATAAAATGTTCTAATCCAATTTTTGGGACATCCACTAAAACCGCTAGAGGAGAATTTAGATCAACCTTAATATTGGTCAACCGTTCAATTCCTCTTCTAATCGTGTAACACTCATTACATTTTCCCCAAAATAAATTCTACATAAAGATCAATGTATAACTAGCGCTCTGCGCTTGATCATTGCTAAATAATCTGACAGCAAAATAATCCAGCTCTCATTGCGGGTTTGTTAATTACCCTACAGAGACCACTATAATAGGTGGAGGACAAAGGAGATCCGAGCCATATTGATCATTTATTTAATGAGCTACATCAGGTGTGAATTCACAGCAATATGAAAGAGACCTGCAGATGATAGCGATGCTGATTGTAATGATTGCGTTTATGATGACAGGCAGGGCAGAATGGAAAGGGCTTCATCATAAATCTTTGATGCGCGGGGCCAATGTACACGCCTATATTCGCCTTCCTATAATCTCAGTCGCTCGTTTGCATCATGATGGTAACCCAAATACAGGCCACAAGTACATCATCTCATCATGCCTCTTGCACTTAGATTAGAAGGCACTACTGTACTTACAACAGTGTTGTTCAACTCACTTCAGTGAGCTCATAGCCACGATACAAGTTTGATAGTTTCACAAGACGTTCGATCAAAACTTGTACTTGAGAGCAAAACTCTCACCAAACTGAATATCAATCCTGATAATTCCATTCGCCACTATCTGAGATAGCGTATGATTAAATATGAGCTTAAACATATTCTAAGTTGAAAACATTAAACATTTGTAAAAAGAATATCAACAACGTAGATTGAACCTTTTTCAATCGAATACCTCAATTCTGTACCGGATTCTTACATTATTCTACACAAATTAAGATGCAGTACGGTACTATCAATTTCATATACAAATCTGTCCATCTCTAACCGGCTACGCTACCCCGGTTATTAACATTGAGAGATACGTAGGCTACCTCTTTCAAAAGATACATTTCGAACTATGCTACTGTGGTGTGAAATGACCTTAAAGCTCTATCCTTCATAAATGATCAATATTTCATGATAGTGGTTAATACAGTCTCTACCATTTCAATTGAATGAGATCTATATGAAGGAATGTACTTTTTGACAACAAGGACTCAATTCCAACATGAAGGACATGATCAGCAAGATCAACATGAAGTAATCTACTTTTTGACAATAATGACTCAATTTTAAAACCTGTTCAAAACAAAAACTGATGAAGAATAGATCTGAATTACAACTTTGTAATGCTCTGTATCTAGCGCTGATCTATTTCTATGGCTCAAAACTCTACTGTCTCTAGTACAAAGAACAGTAAACAGAGTTTGTTCGCTTTGCAAGGAACAAGGAACAAATACAATAGAAAGTTGTGCCTGAAACAAGTTGTAGTCGGAAAGTTGAGAGCGCACCGGCTGAGGGACAGTGTAGTTATCCAAAGAAGATTCTATATTGTTCGAAAGGGTTAATAGATTTCCAAACGCTGTTATAAACTCGGATGGGCAACGCCATTATGTACCAAACTCGGCAACGACAAACTCTTGTCTTTGCTTTCAGTTTTCCTGAGCGTTTCCGACTTTTTTATAAGACTACAGTACTCAATATCTGCAGAACAACGTTTCACTGCACTCTTGAAGGATAGTGCATGAAGAAAAGAAATTGTGATTCGAAAACTACTATCAAAGTTCTCGGACCGCTTCAAAGCACACCATAGGGCATAGCAATTGAAGTTGGGGTTTGCTGTTAAAATTGTTGAAGAGAATAGTCACTGGGAACTGAAAAAACAAGGGAAAAATAAGAAACTTCTCTCTGAATGGACGAATCTCGCAGTAAAAAAGTTCAAGTTTACCTTCTATTAATTTTTCAAATGAGTTATTTTCCCACAGTTGAATCGAGAATGCCTTGCTTCAAAATTTATAGGAAATATATTGAAACTGTACACTAGTTTTACGACAGGTATTATTTTGAATTTGGTTTTGATATGCCATGTCATATTAACTTCAAGCTGAAAAATATACGTATTATCTTCATCTTACCGTTGAAACAAAATAAAAGATATAAAGTGCCCTTATATTTTATCACAGCACAACACAAATGGTGTGTGTTTATATATATACTTGATATCTTTTGTTGCGTTTTAATAATTCCAGTCACCTTAAAGACAGAAGTATGATAATAATATTGTGTGACTTGGCTGGGTCAGGTCTGGTGTTAGAGTTTTCAGGTCGCAACTGATCAATTTTAGGGCCTCTGACATGACCTGACGACCGCTTCAAAGACAGAAGTGACTATCATCATGAAATCCATTGAAGTGAGGAGGATCATATTATTGGATTCTATTGTAATTTAACAAAATATGATGAAAGTGAAGCGATAAATTCGTCATAACTGACAGGCCATTCTCTCGATAATCCGTCAATTTCTCAAGATTATTCAACAGCACATGTGAGAGAATTACTTGCGGGGGAAAAAGACAGATCTCTTGGGGATGAATGGATAAATTATAGCGGACGGCAATGGAAGATTGGAGAAGAGAAAACTTCAATAAGAATGTGTTTCGAGATTAAAGTCGTGAGACCGCTCTCAAGGATAACAGGAGGCGTTGTTCGATTTCAGACGTCGAGTCGACAAGCGAATTCCAGACGAAAAAAGTTTTAACTCGATTTAAAACGAATGAATGTTTTCAGAGACGCTAAAAGAGGATTAAAAAAGTAGCTGTGTAATTCGTCGTAGTCATCCCACTCATCTAGCTGGGAATATAAACAGAAGTGCAGTGAAGCAGATTGCTGGAATCTCAACGCTTCATCGACTTTAGTTCAAAAAAATAGAAGGCCACACAAAAAGCTTCCATTTACTAAGCTTCAGCTCAAACTTCTCTTCCTCCTGAAGAATTCTGTTTAAAGAGAGATTATTAGATGGATGAATAAACTGACCTTCAGAGCAGACTACTCACTCAGCACACCAATAACCCCACTGAAAATGTGATTTCAACTGTACCTGTAATAGAATAAGGAATAAAATATACTCAATTGATAATGATGATAATTGAATTGGGAATTGATTGAGGAAATTCCCGATACTATCTTCATGATTGAAGCAAAATATTTGAAAACAGATATTTCATAAGAGGAACAAATACATTTTCTAAAAAATAAAATAAAGTTCTGTGTCGCTTTTGAAGATTTACTATCCATATCTTTCAAATACAAAAAATGTACTGTGTATTTTCATCGAATAAATTTATTTGAGCAATCATTGCCTTGTCAATTGAATGTGATCTATACACAGGGATGAGATGGATACTTGTCATTCTGAAGTGATTGAATGAATCAATGTACCGTTCTGTCTGTAACGGAGGAGAAATTCAGTCGAAGTAAAGTCAAGTGAAATTAGGATAGTCTCTCGAGCAGAGGAAAGGTGTAAGCTTATTTCGCAGCATAGCTGTAAGAGACGTGGAAGTCTCCAGAGAAAAGCCTATACAAAGAGGCTTAGATCAGAGATAGGGGGTATCAAGAGAGCAGGTCCAACTCAGCAGACCAGAAGCAAGACAGGCTCGAAAATTCTTCCCGGTACAAAATGTCTGATCTTTGAGAAAGAGAGTCGTTTCCCAGCATCGCTGGAAAAGACATCTTACTTAAATAACGAACGACCCTTGTCAAATATATCAAATTTGTTCAATCTTCTGTAAGTGAGAAGTCAAGGAGTGCATCACAGAAGATGTTCATATTCTGGAAAGAATCTGACTTTATGAAATCAGTTCATTACCAGTCCTTGCTTCTTTTTAATCACATTCGTCCTCATAAAATGCTTTTTAATGGCTCACCAATGAATTATTAGTTTCATACTAGTATTCGGATCACTAGTACTAGTATATTAGTTGTTAGTACAAGCCCCAGTTCTGATTTTTATCACGCGTGGAAACACTTTGATTCATTTAAATAGTTGTTTCGTCCAATTCTCTGGATTATTTCTTGGCTATTAACTCAAGATACTAGTACCTGTATCTTCTCATATATAAATAAAATAATTATGAACTCTCAAAGATTGCTTCTTACATGTATGAAGAATAAAGCCAGTTACACACACATCGATTTCTGGACGTATGATTTTTTGCCGTCCTTATGATTTCTATCAGATCAAACATGACTTGACAAACATGATCTATTTAATCTAAAAGAATTTATAGGGACGGGAAAATATCATAAGGTGCGTACAGACTTTCGCTCTGCTCCGCAATCGAATGTCACTCGCGCAGTTCGGGGAGTAAGAGTGGGACGCGAGAAGAGCTA